>NW_012113586.1:242019-244859 GCF_000951035.1 Colobus angolensis palliatus | reverse complement strand
AATTTATTGAGAGTTTTTAGCATGAAGGGCTGTTGAATTTTGTCAAAGGCCTTTTCTGCATCTATTGAGATAATCATGTGGTTTTTGTCTTTCGTTCTGTTTATATGCTGGATTACGTTTATTGATTTGCGTATGTTGAACCAGCCTTGCACCCCAGGGATGAAGCCCAGTTGATCATGGTGTATAAGCTTTTTGATGAATCACATGTCTTTTAAGAAACCCATAATAAATTACTGCTCCTAAGAAATAATTAAGCAAAAAGTATTTGCTGTTTGATTTTTTATAAAGTAAAATTTTTATCACCTTATTCAAATTACTTTTATAGACATAATTACTTTTTTTAAAAAAGTATATGGGATGTTAATTATTTTATAAAATACTTTGAAATTTTATTTAAAGCTTAGAACAAAAAAATTAATCTGAATGTGTATTTATAATTCCAAGGCTCCTTGATCACTTGACATACACAGGGTAAATTCTTTTCATGTGGAAAGCAGCATTAATCCTGCAGAATTTAAAATGAATTATGACTCCTTATCACAAGAGTATGACTTTTCTCCCTGTCTTTGGTTAAAAGAAAAGTTTGTAGGGTTAGAATTTGATCCTCTAAATTGTGGTTTAATTGTGAAAATAGATAGCAAACATTCATAATTTCCTTAATAGTTACTCATCTGAAAAACTACACCTATATTCATCTTCGTTGATGTAACGATAAATCTTGAAATGTTTTTTTAAAATTTTACAGTTCCCAAATGAAACAGTTACAGCAACTTGACTAAGGTTAGTGCTACTTTGCCCTTCATTTAAAAATCAATTCGCTGGTTTAGCATTTTTTTAAAAACATAACAATTTTAGCTATAGTGTTAGAGGTTTAATGAGTGTTAGCATATTAAAGGTTATACTTGGGGAGTGGTGTTTTTGGTACCATTTTCTAACTCTCAGTCAACTAAAAAATGTGAAAAAAGCAGCTCTGCACATTATCCAAATTCAGTTCATTTTGGTGTAATTTACTGAGCAATGATGGTGGAGGCCAGCCCAACCAAATACAAAACTACCCTCAGGTAACTCAGAATCTATAGTTCTATAATACGCTTCAGTAACTGGAGTATGGAATAAGCGCTATAACAGAAAGATGAACTGTAGACGTCTTTCTCTTTCTCTCTTTCTCTCTCTCTCTCCAAGGAAAGTTGACTTCCCTAACAAGCCATAGAAAATGGCATTATCTTGGAAAATATGTCAAAATCTGGTCTTTAACTTGTTAAGTCTGTTTCTTTTCTTTTTCTTTTTCTTTTTCTTTTTCTTTTTTCTTTTTTAGAGATGGAGTCTCACTGTGTTGCCTAGGTTGGAGTGAAGTGGCGCAATCATAGCTCCCTGCAGCCTCCAACTCCTGGGCTCAAGGGATCCTCTTGCCTTGGCCTCCCAAGTAGCTGAGATCATAGTTGTGTACCACCATTTCTGGCTACTTTTTAAAAATTCTTTTGTATAGTGATGGAGTCTTGCTATGTTGCCTAGGCTGGTCTCAAACTCCTGGCTTCAAGCAGTTCTCCCACCCCACCCTCCCAAAGTGCTGAGACTAAAGGCATGAGTCACTGCACCCAGCCAAGACTGTTTTTTAAACTGAAAATCACAGGACTACTCTATAAACCCAGAATAACAAATTATTAATACATAATGAGAATTTTAACATCTTAGGGAACTAGACTCTCTTTTATGATCCCAGCAAAATATCTCTTGGTATATGTGCCACATTTGAGAGCCAAATTACAGCCAAAAGGTTGTTTTTGAAACTTGAATCTAGAGCAAGAGGAATTAATTAGTGGATTCTAAATTTCAAATTATTTGATAACTTCAGAGCATCAAAGTGTACACATGGGTTCTTTTTCCTGGACAGTAAGTGTCCACTGATGATTATCCTCCCTTCTTAGGTACACCTTTTTTTCTGTCTCTGATACGCTATACTTTCAGTCAGGTTATAGTCTGATTTGGGGATCCTTGTGACTGTTTCAAGTGTCTACATTTATTCTCTAAATTAGTTTATCTTAATTGTAAAGTTTAAATTCTAAGTGGCAAGCTTATTTTCTTAAGGAAAAAATAATGATGGGGGTAGGGAGGTGGGGCCGGGGTACCATATTACAGCCCCTACATGCTGGCAATATAAACCAGGTGGTTAATGGTACCTCTCTATGGTGCTAAAAGGCAGATGAGGCCAGGCACGGTGGCTCATGCCTGTTAATCCCAGCACTTTGGAAGGCCGAGGCAGGCGGATCACTTGAGGTCAGGAGTTCGAGATCAGTTTGGTCAACATGGTAAAACTCCATCTCTACTGAAAATACAAAAAAATTAGCTGGATGTGGCGGTGTGCCTGTAATCCCAGCTACTCAGGAGGCTGAAGCAGGAGGATCACTTGAACCAGGGAGATGGAGGTTGCAGTGAGCCGAGATCGCACCACTGCACTCCAGCCTGGGTGGCAGAGTGAGACTCCATCTCAAAAAAAAAAAAAATTAAAAATTAAAAATTAAAAACTTAAAAATTTAAAAATTAAAAATTAAAAAAAGGCAGATGATCAGAGACAGCTTTATACAAGAGGTGAATTTTTGTTAGGCTTGACAAGACAACAAAGCCAGGTTGAGTGGGAAGCAAATTTTGCCAGAAGGACACAAGCAGATTTATGATGCTGGGAAGATGCTTTATTGAAGTGAATCCTATGCTGTGATAGAAATTTTCTGTGAGGATTTAATTCAAAGTCGATCCTTTTTCAAGTATATAACTATTTAAAAAAGGAAATTAGGCCGGGCGCGGTGGCTCAAGCCTGTAATCCCAGCACTTTGGGAGGCCGAGAC
>NW_012113586.1:214197-241819 GCF_000951035.1 Colobus angolensis palliatus | reverse complement strand
AACCCAGGAGGCGGAGGTTGCAGTGAGCCGAGATGGCACCACTGCACTCCAGCCTGGACCACAGAGCGAGACTCCGTCTCAAAAACAAAAATAAATAAAAATAAATAAATAAATAAATAAGGAAATTAAGTGAATTTTCAGCTGTTGGCCATCTGCCTCAATGTGTGCTTCTAAAGCCCAGCAGATTGCACATTCTATGTAGGTGGATAGCCTGAAACCTGCAGACAACTGCAGAGGACAAAGACTTCAGAGAAGATTCAATGAGTTTCTAACATCAAACTTCAACTACTGTAATACGCTTGTCTAGCCATCTCTTTGTTATTGCTGCTCTACAGCTTTATTGAGATATAATTGACATACAATAAACTGGGTAAATGTAAAGCGTGCAATTTGAAATTTCAGCATATGTATATACCACAAGATGACAAACTTATCCATCATCCCAAAAAGTTTCCTTCTGCCCTTTTTCAATTCCTCCTTCCCACCCCTCTGCTTTTGTCATTATATATTACTTTGCATTTCCTAGAATTTCGTACAAATGGAATCATATAGTATCTACTCTTTGTTGTTGTCTGGCTTCTTTCACTCAGCATAATTATTTTGAAACTTATCTATGCTGTTGTGGATATCAGTAGTTCATTTTCTTTTGTTGCTGAGTAGTATTTCATTGCATGAATGTGGTACACTTTATTAATTCACCATTTGTTTGGTTGTTTCCAGTTTTATGGCTATTACAAATAAAGTTGCTATGATTATTTGTGCACATCTTTCATTTCTCTTGGGTACATTTCTCAGGGCATATAACACTAGGCATGCTTTTAAAGAGACTGCCAAATTGTTTTCCAAAAGGGTTATACCTTTTACATTCCCACTAGTAATGTATGAAGGTACTCATTTATCCACATCCTTCCCAATACTCGTTACTGTACATCTTTTTTATTATAGCCATTCTAGTGGGTGTAAGATCTTATTATTTTTTTTTAATTTAAATTTCCCTAATGATTAATGATATTGAGCTTTTTTTTTATGTGCTTGATTATTATCTACATATTTTTGGTGAAGTGTCTGTTGAAATCTTTTGCCCATTTTCCATTGAGTTGTCTGGGTTTCACTGAGTTCATTGGGTTAGTTTCATATTCTAAATACAAGTTTTATTATATATGTTCTTTGCAAATATGTTCTCGCACTGTGCAGATTGTCTTTCCATTTTAGTAACACTGTCTTTTGAAGACCAGACATTTAAAAATTTTGCTGTGGTAAATAAACATTATCATTTTTTTTGGTTTTGCTTTTAATTTTTATGGTTTTGCTTTTAATGACATATCTAAGAAATCATTGCTTAATCCAGATTATAAAAATATTCTATTTTTTTCTAGAAGTTTTATAGTTTTGCATTTTTACATTTAGGCCTATGATTCATTTGAGTTTACTTGTGTATATGGTGATCAAAGTTTTTTTTTTCTTTTCGAATGTAGATGTACAGTTGTCCTGACACTGTTTGTTAAGGGCACTATGCTTTCTCCACTTAATTGCTTTAGCACCTTTGTTGAAATCAATTGACCACATATGTAATTATTTGTATCTGGATTTCTATTTTGTTTGACTGATTTATTTATCTATCTATTTTTTTCTTTTTCTGTTTTTGAGACAGAGTCTAACTCTGTCGCCCAGGCTGGAGTGCAGTGGCGCGATCTCAGCTCACGGCAACCTTCACCTCCTGGGTTCAAGCAATTCTCCTGCCTCAGCCTCCCTTATCTATCTTTAGACCAATACCATACTGACTTGGTTACAGTAGCTTTACATGTCTTGAAATCATGTAGTTAAATTCTTGAACTTCGATCTTCTTATTCAAAATCGTTTTCATTGTGTTACGTTATTTACATTTCCATATACATTTCAGAATTCACTTGTAACTATAGACAAAAAGCCAGTGGGCTATTTGATTGGGGTTGCATTGAGTCTATAGATCAACTTATAGAGAGTTGATATCTTAACAATATTGGGTCTTCTGATGCATGAACACGATATATTATTTAATTTATTTTGGTTAGTGGTTCTCAACTAAGGGCAATTGTGCATCACAAGGGACATTTGACAGTATCTAGACACAACTAGAGCATCAGAGCCCCTTTGCTGTCCCCACAGTTTTGTGTTTACAGTCTATACTTCCACTTTCCCAGGAGGTTTGCTCCCAGAACTGGTGGTATAAAGAAGGAAAGTAGCAGTATGAGCACTTTGAGGGCTAAGCAATGGGATAATATCTTTCTAATGGAACAGTTCAATCAACTTCATTTGGCCTTCCATGGACATGAGTTTCAAGTGGCTTCCTGGCCTTTCTTCTGTTAACCTCTTCGTTAATATGTGAAGACTTCATTTATACTCAGTCTAATTCAGCTACCGTGGGCCATGTCACCAGTGACCACTGTGTTCTATGAATCCTAATATTTTCATGAATTTGAAGGGAAGAGCGTTTTAACTTTGAAGGATACTCAAGAGGACTTTCTTATGAACTCAGATGGGAAGTGTCCTGAAATTTGTCCTTTTAAAAATATCTGTGCATTTTTTTGTGCTATAACTTTCTTACATGTATCATTCTGTGATCAGATCTCCAGCTTACTATAAATGATACCTAAATTCTAAAGAGCCAATTCTAGTTATACCAGTATGGCCTTAGAGAAAACTAAGGGAATACAATTTTTATTCATCTTCTATTTGGTCAGAGTTAAGTATTTAAAAACAGTAAGGTAGATCTCAGATCCACCACTGTTAAAAATAAATGAATAAATAAATAAAAATAGTAAAGTAGAAAGTAGAGACAAAGACCCAAACATTTCAAAATGAAAAATGAATTTTAAATATAAGGTTATATTTCTATTACTTACTGCTGAGACCATCATTGCATAAATGAATAGATAGAACTAAATAGGCCAGGCACAGTGGTCACGCCTGTAATCCCAGCACTTGGGAGGCCAAGGTGGGCGGATCACGAGGTCAGGAGATAGAGACCATCCTGGCCAGCATGGTGAAACGTTGTCTCACTAAAAATACAAAAATTAGCTGGGCATGGTGGTGGGCACCTGTAGTCCCAGCTATTTGGGAGGCTGAGGCAGGAGAATGGCGTGAACCAGGGAGTTGGAGGTTGTAATGAGCCGAGATCGCACCACTGCTCTCCAGCCTGGCGACAGAGTGAGACTCTGTCTAAAAATAAATAAATAAATAAAAGAGCTAAGTAAACTCTTCTTCCCCCACAAATTTACCAGTTTAACCATTTTAAGTGTACAGTTCAGTAGTTGCATTAAGTACATTCATATTATTTTGCAACAAGTACCACCATCCATCTCCAGAATTTTCTCTTTTTCCCAAACTGAAACTCTGAATCCATTAAACAATAGCTACCCATTCTCTCTCCCCTACCTCCTGGTAACCACTATTCTATTTTCTGGCTCTACGAATTTGACTACTGTAGCCATCTTATATAAGTGGAATCATATATTTGTTGTTTTGAGTCCCGCTTATTTCACTTAGCATAATCTCTTTCAGGGTCATCCATGTTGTAGCATGTGTTGTAATTACATACATTTTTGTGTGTGAGATAGAGTCTTACTCTGTCATCCAGGCTGGAGTGCAGTGGCACAATCATGGCTCAGTGCAGCTTTGACTTCGTGGGCTCAGTCGATCTTCCCACATTGGCCTCCCAAATAGCTGGGATTACAAGCAATTTTTTTGGTATTTTTTGTAGAGATGGGATCTCACTTCATTGCCCAGGCTTATAATTATGTACCTTTTAAAAGGCCAAATAATATTCCACTGTATGTTTATACAACATTTTATTAATCCATTCATCTGTTGGTGGAAATTTCAATTGTTTCTACCTTTTGCCACTGTGAATAATGCTGCAACAGATATAGATGTACAAATGTCTGTTTGTGTCTCTGTTTTCAATTCTTTTGTGTTGCAAAAGAAGAGGGATTGTTGCATATATGGTAATTCTATATTTACTATTTTGGAACGACCATACTGTTCTCTACAGTAACTGCACCATTTTACATTCCCGCCAACAGTGTACAAGGGTTTTGTTTCCCCATATCTTCATGAACACTGTTATTTTCTGTTTCTGTTTTTTAAAATAATTGCCATCCTAATGGGTGTAAAGTGAAATATCACTGTGGCTTTGATTTGCATTTCCTTACTCATTAGTGATGTAAAAGATATTTTTAAAGTTTCATATTTACTGACATATTTATCATTTCCAGTATTCTTCATTAGTTTGTTTAAATCTAGATTTTCATCTGGTATCATTTTCCTTCTGCCTGAAATAATTTCTTTAATCCTTCTTATTCTTGTGCAGATTTGCTGGTGGGAAAATTCTTTTGGCTTTTGTATGTGAAAAAGTCTTTATTTCACCTTCATGTTTGAAAGATATTCTTGCTGGTTATTAGGATTGATTACATACTTTGTGGGGCTCAATGCAAAATGAAAATGTAGACCCCTCTGTTCAAATACTATTAAGAATTTCAAGTAATCAACAACAGAGCATTAAACAAAGCACAGTCCTTCTGAGTGCAAAGCCCTGTGTGACTACATGGTTGTACGCACAAGAAATCTACTCTGCTGGTTATAGAATTCCGGGTGACTGCTCTTTTTTCACTTCAGCTCTTTAAAGATGTTGCTCTGTTGTCTTTTTGTTTTGTTTTGTTTTTTTCTGAGACAGAGTTTCACTCTCGTTGCCCAGGCTAGAGTGCAGTGATGCCATCTCGGCTCACTGCAATCTCCACCTCCTTAGTTCAAGTGATTCTCCTCCCTCAGCCTCCTGAGTAGCTGGGATTGCAGGCATGTATCACCACGCCCGGCCAATTTTGCATTTTTAGTAGAGATGGGGTTTCTCCATGTTCGTCAGGCTGGTCTCGAACTCCTGACCTCAGGTGATCTGCCCTCCTCAGCCTCCCAAAGTGCTGGGATTACAGGTGTGAGCCACTGCACGTGGCTTCTCTGTTGTCTTTTAATTTTCAAGTTATGCTCTCATTCTTATCTTTGTTCTTCTCTATATAATGTTTTTTTTTCTCCTGAATAGTTTGAAATTTTTTTTTTTATCACTGATCTTAAGCAATTTCATTAAAATGTGCCTAGGTGTGGTTATTTTCATGTTTCTTGTGTTTTGGGTTTGTTACACTTACTGGATCTGTGTGTTTACAGATTTCATTACACTTGGACAATTTTCAGCCATGATTTTTTCAAAAATTTTTTGTTGCCCTTTGTAACTCCTTTCTTTTGGGGACTTCAATTACATATATATTAGGTCATTTAAATTGTTCCCATTGATCACTGGTGCTCTGTTCACTTTTTGTCTTCTTTCTCTTGTTTTATTTTTGGATCATTTTTATTGCTGTGTCTTTAAGTTCACTAACTTTTTTGTCTACAGTGTCTAATCTGTTGTTAATTCCATCCAGTGTATTCTTCATCTCAGGTATTGTCTTTTGCATCTCTAGAAGTGTGTAACTTTCATGTATTAATTTTTTTTCTTTTTTTTGAGACAGAGTTTCACTCTTGTCAATGTTGCAATCTCAGCTTACTGCTACCTCTAATCTCTGCCTCCCAGGTTGATCTCAGCTTACTGCTACCTCTAATCTCTGCCTCCCAGGTACAAGCAATTCTCCTGTCTCAGCCTCCCGAGTAGCTAGGGAGGCACCCACCACCATGCCCGGCTAATTTTTGTATTTTTAGTAGAGATGGGGTTTCACCATGTTGGCCAGGCTGGTCTCAAACTTCTGACCTCAGGTGATTTGCCCGCCTCGGCCTCCCAAAGTTCTGGGATTACAGGCGTGAGCCACTGTGCCTGGCCCATGTATTAATATTTTACCTCACTTGATCAATCTGTTCTACTTTCTTGAACATTTGAAATACTATAATAACAGTTCTAACATTTGTTCAGTTCTGAGTATGTTTCTAGTAATTGATTTTTCTCTTCATTTTGAGTGCTGTTTCCTGCTTCTTTGCACACCTGGTAATATTTTGATTTGATACCACACATTGAACATTTTACATATTGGGTGTTAGATAGTTTTGTATTCCCGTAAATATTATTGAGCTTTATTCTGGGTCACAGTCAAGTTAATTGGAAACGGATCCTTCTTGATCTTGTTTTTAAGTTTCATTATGGGGAACCCAAGAAGCTTTTTAAAAATGATTAATTTTCCCCATTACTCGGGTGATACCTTTCTGAGTGCTCTACCCAATATCCTGTTAATTATGAGGCTTTTCCCACTTTAGTAGATGATGAAACAAACTACTTCCAGCCTTGTGTGAGCCAAGAGGATTGTTTAATCTGATTCTCTTGTGTGGTTCTTACCCCAACCTGGGTAGTTTTCTGATATACCGATCAATACTCAGCTGAATATTCAGGGAGACTCTCCACAGATCTCTGGAATTTTCTCTTCTTTCTGGTACTCTTCACCATGAACTCTAGCCTTCTCAAATCCCAGCATTATCTCTTCAACTCAGGAAAATCACCAGGCTCTGCTTGGATTCCCTCTCTGCTATCACCACCTGTGAACTCCTGAGCAGTTAAATAGGACAGTTGTATGGCTTACTTTGCTTGTTTCTTTCTTCTCTTGAATAACTTTACTATGTTGTCTGATATCCAGTGTCTGAAAATAATCATTTTATATATCTTGTCCTATTTTTAAGTAATTCCTGTCAGGGGTGAAGGAGAATGAATACGAACCCTATTACCGCATGCTGTCTGGAAGTAGAAGTGTCTCTAGCCATGTTATAAATTAGTAGTTTTCAACCCTGACTACATAGTAGAATTATCCGGGGGAGGTCTTTAAAAAGGTGATGTAAAGGCTTAATTCCAGACCAATTAAACCAGACTTTTTCAGATTGAGGTCTTAGCATCAGTGTTCTTTAAGTGCACTACAGCTTTTCTCATGTACAGCAGGGTGAAAGAACCTCCATATTAAAGAAAGGGTCGCATTTATAAATCATTCTGAGAAACTTTTGTGTTCTGCCATTTCAACTAAGACACAGAGGTGGTTGGCTTTTATTTTTGATAGACAGTGTGGAGTTATAGAAGGTTTTAAAGAAGAGTCTGGCAGACATAGATCTTTGTTTTAGAGTCATGAGTGTGGCAACCGTGTGGGAGATGGGCTTACGTGGATTGAGTGAGGAGACGGGATCACTGAGAAACTGTTGCAAGTGGTTCAGGGCCAAAGGTAATAAGGGCCTGAACACAGGCATTGGTATTGGGAATGGTAAGGAAGCGATAGGTTGGAGAATTTGAGTTAGAATTGATAGGATTTTTTGATCAATTGAGTGTGGGAAATGAGGGAGATGGTGGAAACAAATATTACTCTCCAGTTTATTACTCTAGACAAGTAAACTCCCTCTAAACAAATTCCTAGGCCAGTCAGAGAGTGAATAGTAATTTCATTAACTGAGATAGATAATGTGGTACGAGAAGCAGATGTCAGGGAAATAAGATAATTAATTTAGTTTGGGATATCCAAAAGGACACGTCTCATAGAACTGTCTCCTGACCTCTAGTTTCTTCTGAATCATAGGACAGAGAAGACATTTAAAAGCATCTTTTTAGTATGCTACATAATTTTGAACAGAGGTATCTTTCTTCTTTTATTTGACTTAATATTGAAATCTATTTATATCTCTTAAACACACATCAGTTAATACTGCAAGAAAGTAGATGTTGGCCGTGCATGGTTGCTCATGCCTGTAATCCCAGTACTTTGGGAGGCCGAGGCGGTCAGATCACCTGAGGTCAGAAGTTTGAGACCAGCCTGGCCAACATGGTGAAACCCCATCTCTACTAAAAATACGAAAAATTAGCCAGGCATGGTGGCGGGCACCTGTAATCCCAGCTACTCAGGAGGCTGACACAGGAGAATCACTTGAATCTGGGAGGCGGAGGTTGCAGTGAGCCGAAATCACACCATTGCACTCCAGCCTAGGCTACAAAGCAAGACTGCACTCCAGCCTGGAAACTACGTCTCAAAAGAAAGAAAGAAAGAAAGAAAGTAGCTGTTTTCTAGATGACAAAATATCAAGTGAGAGATTATTGCAGACTTTTGTTTTGTTTTGGGTTTTTGGCTATGGGTGTATCCATTCCTTCCTTTCTTTGGACAATAACCCTACTTTTTTTTTGGGTGGCGAGAATTGCCTTTTTTTTTGCCGTAGTTTATAGTCTTGGTGGGAAGTTTGGTTAAGGTATCCTGAGCTCAGTGATGATCTTGAGACCCACACGAGGATGATCTGATTTTATGAGCATTGCATCATCAGTGGAGCAACATAAGAGTAGAAAAAAGCGGCCAGAACCAATCGGCCCCTTCTTGCTACCTAGATCCTTATTGCTTCCCCTGTTCCTACCCCTTCTGAGCCTGTTCTTTTGAGTCTTCAACTGTTCCTTTGATTCTGTGGGTCTCCTCTTCCATTAAATCCTATTTTAAAAAATAGTATAGCTGGAGTCCGTTCACAGATCTTTCCAAAAGGTATATATGAAATATCAGGCACAATACTAGGTGCTAGAATAGAATGAGAAACAAGATTATTGGATAAAGGCTCTATTCTCACAAGCTTAAGTTTAATGAAGTTGTAGTAGGCCTAGTGAGGACATAGACAGAAAACAAACAAATAAATAAATATACAAATAAAGGGATTTCTGATATTAATAAAGCTTATTTAAAAATAAACTTCGTGCCGGGCGCGGTGGCTCAAGCCTGTAATCCCAGCACTTTGGGAGGCCGAGACGGGTGGATCACGAGGTCAGCAGATCGAGACCATCCTCGTTAACACGGTGAAACCCCGTCTCTACTAAAAATACAAAAAACTAGCCGGGCGAGGTGGCGGGCGCCTGTAGTCCCAGCTACTCCGGAGGCTGAGGCAGGAGAATGGCGTAAACCCGGGAGGCGGAGCTTGCAGTGAGCTGAGATCCCGCCACTGCACTCCAGCCTGGGCGACAGAGCTAGACTCCGTCTCAAAAATAAAATAAAATAAAATAAAAATAAACTTCGTTAGAGAGGAATTGAAGCAGGAGGTGAAAGAACTGCAAAACCCCTAAGGTAGAAATAAGCTTAGTGTATTTGAGGAACAAAATGACCAGTGCAGCTGGATCATAATAAATAAGAGGAGGGGGCAGAGGTGAACCTGAGCCAGGTCACCTGAGACCTTATAGGCCATGGTAAGAAGTGGATGTCATTCTAAGGACATTGGGAAGCCAATGAAGGTTAAAACCTGGAACATCATATGATCCGAAAAATATTAAAAAGCCACTTTGCTATTGGAAAACAGACCTTAGGAGGCCAATAGCTGCTTTGCTGGCTATTGTAGTAAGTAACATCAATATGAGATCATAGTGATTTACATCATGGTGGTAGCAGCAGGGTTGTTAAGAAGAGAAGGCCTGGGCCTTCTAGCAGATAACTTGGTACCCTGCAGATCCTGAAAACAAAACCTACCAAGAAGATAACTGGGGAATAAAGAGAGACAACTTCATGGTTGGAGTCTTTATATTAAGTTTTGTTTGAAGCCTCTGTTTGAGGTTTTTTGCTTCACCCTAGTGGAGGTTTTCTCCCCACTCATTATGAAGGTGGGAGTTAGATGGTGGGACAAGGAGATAGAGGTCACTCAAATGAAAAGGACCCTGGATAGTATTAAAAATATCTTCACACAGGGTTGCATATGGTGACCAAATGGTGGTAGTGCCCACGGTGGGAAGGGTAGCAGACATGGTGATGGTATTCTCCTAGAACAGGGGTCCCCAGCCCCCAGACCATGGACTGGTACCGGTCCATGGCCTGTCAGGACCCGGGCTGCACAGCAGGAGGTGAGTGGCAGGCCAGCGAGCATTACCCCTGAGCTCCACCTCCTGTCAATCAGCTAGACCAGCAGCTGCATTAGATTCTCAGAGGAACGCGAACCCTATTGTGAACTGGGCATATGAGGGATCTAGGTTGCCTCCTCCTTATGAGGATCTAATACCTGATGATCATTCCAAATCCATCCCCCACCCCGTCCATGGAAAAGTTGTCTTCCTTGAAACTGGTTCCTGGTACCAAAAAGGTTGGGGACCACTGCCCTAGGACCCTTTAACCTCTTCATGAAGTTGCCTGTTCTCTTAGATTTATTTGCTAGAGCAGCCTCATAAGTACAGGTGATTAATACTAGGTCTCACAGGAGTTCCAAACAGAATTCTATAATGATTTTATATTATGAAACCTGACATCTCATGGCAGCAACATTATCATTATCACCATAATTACATATATAATTACATGATTAATACATTTATTGAGTGAACGATAAATGCTAGATGCTATCTTAAACATTTCATAAGAATAATATTTAATTCTCACTATAATTCTGTGAGAAAGATGCTATCATGATCCCCAGTTTTATAGAGAGGTTAAGTAGTTTGACAAGATCACACAGTTATGAAATGGTAGAAGTTGTGTTTAATTGGCAGGTGTTGATTTTCTGTTTCATGTGTATTAGAGTAATTGTATTTGTGCATCCTGTATGTTTTTAAATTTTTTTCCTAGGTTTGCTTTTTGTTAAAAAGTAAACCAAAACAAAACAAATAAAACAAAAGCCTTTGGTGGAACTTGGACAAAAATGGTCTGGTCTCCAAGTTAGCATACCAAATATGAAAATCTCATCTGTTTAAAAATAATAAGCTACCTGATTAAAATTTGACCTTGTGAGAATTTGCTTTCTAATTTATATGGCATACCACCTGAAGGCCAGCACAGATAAATATATGACCTGTTTAAAATGAAAGGAAGTGTACCCGGGCATGACCAAGAATCTATCAAAAAAGCATCAGAGAGCTCCATATTAAGGTTAATAAAAATAGGTGAACTGCACATTTCAAAGGAGAATCTGGGACACTATTCAAATAACAAAGACTTAAAGCAAGCTGGGCTCACTGCCCAGAATAATGGGCATATGCATTTACAGAATGGGGGCATTTTGTTTACTGTATGCATGCTCATTCTCACTCACATCTAACCCTACAACACCAGCTCAGAGAAAGTGGATGCAATGAAGGAAATGTTAACATGAGCAGTGACCCTAGTGTACAAACAATATCCAATTTTAGATCCTTTTTGTCTCCATGATAGTCTAATCTATGATCTTTTGGCTATATAAACCTTGACTTTGAAATCTCCAAATAAACATTTCAACCAAAATGTACAGCTGTATTGTAATTTCAGCAAGAAGGGTTTTCATTGTTTGCACATATCTTCAAAAAGAAAAAA
Organism: Colobus angolensis palliatus; assembly: GCF_000951035.1. Taxonomy (NCBI): domain Eukaryota; kingdom Metazoa; phylum Chordata; class Mammalia; order Primates; family Cercopithecidae; genus Colobus; species Colobus angolensis. The sequence goes on along the minus strand of NW_012113586.1, from coordinate 230,549 downwards.
GTGTGCTTGGTAGTAATTAAAAGCACATTCTCAAGTGAGCATGCTTTGGTGGTATCTTCTACAGACTGGGAAAGGTCCTACTTATCGCTCCCAAATTTTCACCATGCATCTAGTTTCCTGATGTGCAGCCTTAAAAAACTGTTCTGACTTCTTTGTCTTTCTTTACTGTAGAGAGAATAATAGCTTCTTTGTGAATGGGAGAGCTGGATCTCTAACTCCACAGAATGACCTTGGATTGAGGAAAGGTTCAGAAGTCTGTGTGCTAGTTACTATTACTATTGCTGCATAGCAAACCACCTCAGTGGCTGAAAACTACAAGTATTTAGTACTCACAGTTTTGGAGGGTCAGAAATCTGGGAGCAGCTTAGCTGGGTAGAATTGTCTCAAGTTCTCTCATGAGGTTGCAGTCAAGCACTCAGCTGGGGCTACTGTCATCTCAAGACTTGACAGGGACTGAAAGGTCCATTTTCAGACTCACACACATGGTATTTGGCAGGCTTTGGTTCCTGTCCACACCATAAGTCTGCTTATAACACGGTAGCTTAGTTCCCCCAGAACAACTGATCTAAAAGAAAGAGAGCATGCGTACTCAAGATGGAAGCCACTGTTGTTCTTACTTTTTAAAAAATAATCTAATCTCAGAAGTGACATTCCATCACTGCTGCCCTACTGTATTCATTAGAAATAAGTACTAGACTCAAGGCGAGGGAATTACACAAGGGTTTGATGACCAGGGATCATTGGGAACCAACTTAGAGATTGTCTATTACAGTCTGTATCCATTACCTGAGCTCCTGGACACCAGAAGAGCAGCGGAATTAGTTCTCTCTCTCTTCTTCTGGAACAAGACTAGTACAAACTAACCACAGAAGGGAAGGGGGCGTATAACCAGAGCTGAGGCTGAAGACTATGCCAAGCTATGTGAGCCTTGTTAAATATTTTTGTCTATATCCTCAGAACAATAACAAACTCAGACTCTACTTGCTCAGTCATCCCTTCAAACACCCCTGGAAGACACTGCTGGCAGTTACTGGCCCTGGGGACTTCAGCTGTCTTCTTGCATGCCTTAAAGGCTGAGGTTCACATCTGTGACTCCAGTGTCCTACCGAAGGGTAGGTTTAAAAGATGACATGAGTGACTCAAGACTAGAGAAGTGCCTGGCCCGGTGAGGCAGACATATTAGTAATTTAGAGGCAAGAAGTCGGGCCCCAGGTTCCCACCGTGAGGAACTAGGAATCCATAGAAGGAAAATGCAAATGCTACACACTTGCAGATGCCTGGCAGGTAGCATAAATAAGTGAACCTGCTTAGGTGTAAGGGCATAGGGAATAGTGTTGATGACTGTGACTGTAACTTTCTGGACCATTGACCAAACAAAATACATCAGTGAGGGCAAGTCTTTAGGATAGTACCACCAGCAGGGGGCACCTGCAGATGGTTTTCATTGTCACAAAATTAGGTTTGGTACTTGCGGATGAGCAGCTATTCACAGTGGAGAGGCTCCAATTTGAAGTATCCTACACTACTTGAATTCACTACAGGCTGCATGCAGGAAGCAGCCTGGCCACTTTGATTTCCAGAACTAGCTGTAGACAGTGTGAAAAAGAAGAATAGAGGTGAGGTGGATTTGGTTTTGGAGGTGAGTGAGCAGGTGCCTCCAAATGAGAGCTGGGGCTCAAGGTTTTCTTAAAAAGATAGACTCTTGAAATATTGCACTCTAGTTACATTAGTGACAACTCGTGAGGTCACCTGTTCTTTTTTCCCTCTCCCATTATCTCCCCTTTCTACCCCATTCTACCCTCTCTCCCTGATGCCCTATACATTACAGAAACTTCCCCTTGAGACGTAAGACTGTTTGGAAGGAGGTTGGAAGAGCTGGTCATGGCTCAGAGAGCTGCTTTTACCTTGTGATGTCTTAAAGGTGCCACCTGATGTCCGGCCATTCATAACAGAGAGCTGTTGCCAACAAGGTCAGCAGAACATAGCACTAGAGAGCACCAGAGGAGACGCCTCTAAAGATTTGGCTTTTGGCACATCATCTGGGGATGAATGAGTTGGGCCTGGACTAGGACAGAGCAAGTAAGACACTCCCTGAATCATGAAAATGCATGGTTGGATCCTGTCTTTTTTTTTTTTTTAAAGTTTTGATATTTTGTTCATTGTGAATTTTTTTGCATTAATTTTTTTCTAAAATATCGCATTAAAATATTATTTATCTTGACTACTGAGTTTTTGGTACTCTTTACACAATTTCACACCTCAGGTGAGTACCTTGCTCCTCTCATCCTAGTTCCAGCCCTGAATACCTTAACAGTTGAATCAAAGTTTGAGCAAGTTAATCTGGTCCATCAGCACCAGACCCCTCTAGTTTTGATTTTTTTTCCCTCCCTCTATCTCCTAAGAATGTACCGAAGCCAGCAAATAAAGGATGCAATAATTCTTTTCTGTATACCACAAGCTCTGAGCTTTCTGTATCTCTCTGTCTATTATTAGACATCATACGCATAGCCTAAAACCAGGATACTTTTATCTGAGTAAAAGATTATTCTGGTTGAAAGGAATTGCGGTGGTTAATGTTGGATGTGTTTGTTATTTTACCAGCTGATATAATGTTTGTTTTGGTTTTTGAGACAGGGTCTGGCTCTTTCACCCAGGCTGGAGTGCAGTAGCACGATCTCCACTCATTGCAACCTCTGCCTCCCAGGCTCAAGCCATTTTCCCACCTCAGCCTCCTGAGTAGCTAGGACTACAGATATACACCACCATGCCTGGCTAATGTTTTTTGTATATGTTGTAGAGACGGGTTTCACATGTTGCCCAGGCTGATCTTGAACTACTGTGCTCAAGCGATCTGCCTGCCTCGCCTCCAATAGTGCTGGGATTACAGGCATGAGCCACGGCACCGTACCCCTATGGTATTAACTCCTAAAGCCACTTGAACTTTGCAAAGAAAAAGGACTGTTGAGTTTTGCTCATCTTTTGTCCAGAATTGCCAGATGTTTGATACTGTACTCAACAGCTCAGTATTTTGACATTTTACATGCTAAAATGAAAATGAAAACAAAAGTGAATACAGAATGTGAGATTTTTCTCATTAAAATTTCTTCCTCGTGTGAAGCTTTCTGAGGCTGTATCTTGATGTTTTTGAATCTTTGCCAGCTGGAAGAAAGGACAAAACAGCTGTTCTAAACCGCCAAGAAATTGGCTGGTGCATAGAAGAGGGAATGTGTCTTGGTTGTGTATTTTGCCTTTGTCCTGGGAGTGATTATTTTGATCAGCACTTTTGATTGTACAGATGTGAGCCAAATATATAGCAGAGGGTAGCTCCTGATTTTAGTTAAATAATTCACTGCTGAGACTTCAGATTACAATGTAAAGTGTTCTCCTTAATAGCGATAAAAGCTGACCTGAAAAGGGTGTTATAGTCTTTTACGTAATACAGTTATTTAAAGATTTTAAATATTCTTAGGAGATACACATTAAATATTTAGGGGTGAAGAATCTACATCTTACTTTCAAATGGTTCATCAAAATAATATTAATGATTGTGTCTGTGTGCTTGTGCATGTGTGTGTGTGTGTAAAGAGAGAAAACAAACATGGCAAAATGTTAACAATCTATGAAACAAGTGAAAGATTTACAGGACTTTATTGCGCTAGTTTTACAATGTTTCTATATGTTGAAAAATTTAAATTTTTCAAGCTGGAAAGTTAAAAAAAAATCAGTGTTACTTTTCACTCATATGTGTGTATGAGCGAAAGCTGTTAAATATGGCTTCAGGGACCAGCGTAGATGGCATGATGTAAGAAACAAAGGCGGCCGGGCGCGGTGGCTCAAGCCTGTAATCCCAGCACTTTGGGAGGCCGAGACGGGTGGATCACGAGGTCAGGAGATCAAGACCATCCTGGCCAACACGGTGAAACCCCGTCTCTACTAAAAAAATACAAAAAACTAGCCGGGCGAGATGGCGGGCGCCTGTAGTCCCAGCTACTCGGGAGGCTGAGGCAGGAGAATGGCGGGAACCCGGGAGGCGGAGCTTGCAGTGAGCTGAGATCCGGCCACTGCACTCCAGCCTGGGCGACAGAGCGAGACTCCGTCTCAAAAAAAAAAAAAAAAAAAAAAAAAAAAAAGAAACAAAGGCAAGGACTATGGCTATATATGGCTGTCTTGTCCTTACAGGTATCTTTTCCTTTTTTTTAAGAGACAGGGTCTTGCTGTCTGTCACCCAGGCTGGAGTGCAGTGGTGTGATTACAGTTCACTGTAGGCTCAACTCCTAGGCTCAAGTGATTCTCCCACCTCAGACCCCAGAGTAGTTGGGACTACTGGTATGCACCACCATGCCTAGATAATTTTTAAAATTTTTTTTATAGAGACAAGATCTCACTGTGTTGCACAGGCTGGTTTCAAACTCCTGACCTTAAGTGATCCTCCTGCCTCAGCCTCCTGAAGTGTTAAAATTACAGGTGTGGGCCACTGAACATGGCAGCAATTTTTTTGTTCTAATTCAGAATCCAGTCCAAGATCTGCACTAGGATCATGCATTCCATTTAGTTATTGTTATCGCTATGAATTTTTAAAGCAGTGTGGATTGATTGACACATGCTCCTTCGACTTGTACTGGAACTACTTGCCCTGTCCTGGAAAATGACTCAGATTTTAGTGATGGTGTGATTGTCATGAATGCCTTGGAAGTTATTTATGAATTTATTCCAGTATTGTTTCTGGTTCCAGAAATGTATTTATTGACCCTAACATCAGTCCCTTCAATTTTCAAGATCTGATATCTATGTTCAAATAAAGGAGAATTATTCATGTAATTCACACAAGTCTTCCCTCACTATTCCAACCCCCTTTCCAGAAATTTACATACCATATTTCTTGCATGATTTCCCCTCTCCCAACGTCAGATACACATAAATAGTGGGTGTTGAAAGGATAAAGGGAATTGTGTCAGTAAATTACCACCAGCTGTCTAAAGGCCTGGTTGTAATTTCTTTCCTTGAGGTTTGAGGTTTTTGTTATAGCTGACAGACAAGGCTAACCACTGAAAGGGATGGATCTGAATAAACACACACATACAGACACACACACACACACGCACACACACACACGGTTCACAGTAATTATTTATTGAATGAATGAATGATATAATGCATCAGAAATACTGTGTATATTTTAAGGCACTGTCCCAGTTGTCTATTCCTGCATACACACACACACACACACACACACACACACACACACACACATACACTCCTTAAGACAGATACAAGATGGGGGAAATGTCCACCTTTCCTGCTCCCTAGACCTCAGCCAGCAAGTGAGGAAATCTACTTATTCAGCTTCCTTGCCAATGCTTTGGTCTCACATGATAAATCAGAAAGATGAGAAATGGAAAATCTGGGTCACTGGCCTAGCCCTAGAGAGCACTTTGGAGCAGAACCGAAATTAAAATTCATGACTTCTATACAGTATTGGAGTTCTGCCTGGTATGCAAACATTAATGAAAAATCACTATGATTTATAGAATGCTTAAAATGTGCTAGACAATGAATTAAACACTTTTCATATATTAGCTCATTTTGTTCTTACAGTGGCCCTATTAGGTAGTTATTATCATTAACCTTGTTTTACAAATGAGGAAGCTAAAGCACAGAGTTTAAGTAATGTCCAAAATTGCATGGTTGGAAATTGACAGAGGAGGAGGATTGGAATCCACGTCCCTGACTATAGAGCCAGTAATCTTAACTGCTCTGCTGTAACGCCTGCCAGCAACCTCAGCTGCGCTGCATTGCTCTTTCAGATGAATGGGACCCTAGGCACTCACAGCAGACCGGGAATATTTTTCCTTCCACCAGTGAAAAATAAAATTATTTTCATCAATACTGTTCTTAAGTTAATTTTTTAATTGACAAATAGTAATTGCATATATTTATAGGGTACAATGTTTTAACATATGCATACACTGTGGAATGATGAAAACAAGCTAATTTGTTTTAAATTTAAATAAAGCTAAATAAAAGCACTGTATTTTGTAATCCCAATGTATGATAAAATTTTATATTGCTAGCATACTCTATTGCTAGTACTCTATTCAGATGCTACCCTCTTTAGAAAAATTTCTCTGGTGGAATTTAATTACTCACTCCCTCCTTCATGTTCTGCTTGGTGTGTACCTTTATTGTAGCACTTTACCTGATCTGGTTTGTATTATGGTTTCATGAATGCTTGCCTGGCTTTCCACACTAGATTTTAACACTGGATTTCTACACTAGATTTTAGCAATGCCTAGCATATGCTCTGTGTTTGTTTAATCAAATGAATGAAGGTAACCACATTGTCCTTGAATTTTACCAACTGTGGAAATAAAATTAAGTTCCATGAGCATTAGCTGCCTCTGAACTCCTACCTGTTCACTTAGGAAACGAAGTCACTTACAAATTCCCCTGTACCCCACAAATATTTCTGCTTTTTCCAAGAATTGTTTTCTCTTCTAAACTGCTCCTGGTCCTGATTTGGGTTGTTCCGAGTCACAGCTGGCACTTTGCCTACAATGTATAGTCTTCAGAGCCACACATCCTCCTCCAAACCTTCCTGCCCCACTCCACTCCAGCTAGTGAAAGGCAAATCCTTTCATTCTTGTATATACAACAGTTTACTTGGACAGCCTTGGTAGCCAGCAACATCCATCCAAGCCACACTTCTGCCTATTAGGTTCCTCTGTTGTGCTAAACAACAATTTGAATTTATAAATTCTATTGAACAGTTTTTCATCAAGTGAAACTCCAGTTCTATTGTACCTGGGAACCTGCTTCTCTTACTGCCTATTATTTAATCTTTCTAAGACTCTGTTTTCTCTTCTATAAAAAGAGGGCTGCCTTGCTAGAATGCTCCCTTGACATGCTTCACTTATCTTTATTGCCCTTATCACCATCTGGCATATTGTAGTTATTTCTTTCCTTATTGTCTATCTAAACCAATAGATTATAAGCTCCATGAAAACAGGGTCTTTGCTGGCCTTTTTTAAAACTACTGTGTCTCTAGAATAAAGAGTAGTGCCTGACACGTAATGGTTCACAGTAATTATTTATTGAATGAATCAATGAATGAGATAATGCATCAGAAATACTGTGTCCATTTTAAGGCATTGTCTCAGTTGTCCACTCCTGCATAAAAAATCTACCCCAAAATTCAGTAGCTCAAAACAACCATTTTATTGTATTTTATGATTTTGTGGGTCAGTAATTTGGACAGGTCTCAGCTGAGCAGTTTGTTTTCCCCATGCGGTGTTGACTGGATCACTTGGTGGTATTCAGTGGAAGGCGGGGCTGCTCTGGAGGTCCCAGGTAACTTCACTTATACTCTATGCCTGATGCCTTTAAGGACGGCTGGATGATGTTCCACAAGTGGCCTCAAGGCTTCTCCTATCTATAGCTCCAGCAACATAGTCGGATTTCTTTCATGGCAGCTCAGTATATCAAGAGGCCTAGTGGAAACTGCAAGGTTTCTTATTGCCCAGGTTCAGAAGTTTATGGCCTAGAACTGCATTCTATTGGTCAAGCAAGTCATGAAGACCAGGTTAGATCCAAGGGAGGAGAATTAGATTCTACCTCTGATTAAGAGAAGTAGCAAAAAATTTGTAGCCATCTTGAATCTACCACATTCCTTTTCCTCTGGCCACAGACATTATTACCACAAGCGAAATAAACTCACACTCTCCTAAAGCCCTCAAAAGTTTCCTGACATTTACTGCATCAGCCTAGAAGTCCATTTTCTCACCATCTAACTCAAATTCAGGTGATGATGAGGCTTTTGGCACTCAGCTCCTTGAGTGTAGTCCCCTTGATCTGAAGTCACTGGGGCTCGCACACCCAATAAAAAATGGGACAGAGATAGGATAACCATCATAGATACTTCCATTCAAAGAGTCAGAGAACAGAGGCATACAGTGGTCAGTAGTCCACAGCAATTTTGAAATCTAGCTGAGTACATATTACCAGTTCCTTGATTAGGGCCCAGTCCTGCTCCTGGGAATGATTCCCTCTGGCTCTCCATCAGTCCTCTGGGCTCTTGGTTCCATTCTTTAAGTCATTCTTCTTTTTCTGTAAGAAGTAATCCTTATTTTCGGCTGGGTGACTTTCTCAGCCTGCTTCTCTGAGACAGGTTGAGGGTCCAAAGGCATCTTTTCACTCTGTACTCTCTTCATCCTTTTCAGTCAGTCCATGCTGGTATAATTCACTTAAAAATGTTAAGGCGTCGTATATACTAATTGATAACCAACTCTACTAGGCAAAAGCCACACCCACATTTCATTCTGAAGTCAGCTCTTTCACCTTGCTTGGACTACCTGTGAGTCTGACATGGGATAACAGAACCTTAAAATTCTTAGAAACTCTTTTGTCCAGTGGAGAGATACATTGCCCAAGATTGTAGAGGCCTTTTTGTTTAACTGAAAGGATATATGAGGCACCACCTTAATCGAGGTCTAGCTGTCACATCTTGGATTTTATTTTTGCACTGAAGCCATTTCTTATTTTGAAAGCTTTCCTGTCTAGAGAGATTGAGGATGAGAAGCAGTTTGATGTTTGAACCCAGCAAAGTCTATGGCCATACCGCCCTGAATGCACCCGATCTCTTCTGAACCCAGCAAGTCCTGGCTCTTTATAATTCCTCTAAATTCGGCTTAAAAACCAAATGGCTCCTTTTTTAGCCCACTTTTTTTTTTTTTTTTTTTTTTTTTTAGCAATACCTTATAATAATGTGGCTAAAGAAACCTCTTTGTACTTTTGAAATTCTGCTGAAAATCTCCTTAGCCAGATCCTCCCATTCACTGGGTGCCTTTTCTATTTTCCCACATTATCAAAGACAATGGTTTTGATAGACTTTCTGTGACTACATAACACAGGTCATTTTTTCAGTCACCCCCCCATAGTATTTTCTTCACTGTCCTTCACAGTCTCTCCGGCAGTCTCCTCGGTGTCCTTCCAGTATTCACTAACATATTTCTCGAGGCCTTTCTATCTTCTGTGGCAACCAGGTACCAAAGTCATTGCCATTTGTTTTCAGTTTCTGTTATAGCAGAAGTCCACTTTCAGATACCAAATTTAATTCCAGTTATCTATTGTTACTTAGTAAACTACTCCAAAACTTAGCACAATAAACAATTTATTGTATCTCATCATTTTGGTAATCAATAATTCTAGCATGGTTCAGCAGGGCAAATTTATTCCATAGTGGTCACAGTTAGGGTTGCTCAGTTGTGTGCAGCTGATGGAAGACTGCTTCACACATAATGCCTGGCACCCTGATGGGAACTGCTGGTCGTTGGGCTCAGCTAGGCCCTTCCCCTTGTCATGTGGTCTCATGTCCTCTGCACATGGTTTCTCTAGCATGGTAGTTTGACTTATCCAGCAGCTTAGGCCTTAGAAGACATGTCCCAAGAGTCTCACATGGAAACTACAAGGCTTCTTACTTACCTAGCCTGGGCAGTCAGACATCTCTTCTACTGTATTCTATTAGTCAAGCAAGTCTCTAAGGTAGCCCATATTAAAGGGAGGGGAATTAGATTCCACCTCTCAGTGGGAGAAGTAGGAAGTAAGTTGTGGTCATCTTTAATCTACTACAGACACTGTATCCTTGATCTCAGAATGATGCCTCTTTGTCTGGAAAGGACATTTGTTTTTTAAACCCAAGGTTAAAGAGACAGACGTGGAGCTGTGATGGATCAAGAAGACATCATGTTCTGACTAACCAAGTGATCACAGGGATCACTGAAGTGACTGATGTTGCAGACATACTGTCCTCCTATCCAAGTGCCCAGCGAATGTTAAGTGTCAAACTCAAGGAAGCAGTACGCAAAATGGTTAGGCAGGCCATTCTGAAACAAAACTGATTGGTTTTAAATCTCAGCTTTGCCATCTATCAGCTTTGTGAATGTAGGCAGTATAATTTACCTCCCTGTGCTCCACATTAGTCATTTGTAAAGTAGACATTAACTAGAGCCTACCTCAAAAGACTGCTGCGAGGATGAAAGGAGTTAGTACACATAAAATTTTTAGAGGAGGATCTGGCAAAAATATATTAGATATAGTTATTTTTATTATTGATGTACAGATTATGCAGTAAACTATATCAACATCAATAGTCCTTTTTACCCAGAAGCAAGTTGGAGAGAAGAAAAGGAAAATAAATTTTAAAAACTGAATGAAAGGTAAAAGTATCATTGGAATATTTGGAGCTGACTGTAAAGACGGTGACACCTTCTGATTTTTTGTCGCTTATCATTAATTCAGGTATTCCCTGAAGCACAATCAGTTGACCAAACTAAGAGCAGTGCCCTCAGGAAAGAATAAAATGAATAGTTTAAATTATCAGCATCATTTACCTGGGTTATTTGAGTTCCAAGCCAGAAAATTGAGAGCAGACACACACATAACAATCCTCAGTTGCAAAATGGGAAGAAAAGGCAATGTGTTGGGATAGGCCAGATTATGCTCCAGTAACAAATAATCCCCAAATCTCAGTAACTTAATACAACAAAAATGAATTTCTTGCTCATTCTACACGTTCAATTAGGGTTAGCAGGAAGGCTCTGACTATCACAGTAACTCCGAGATCTAGGTTGAGGAAAGCTTCATCGTAGAGTGTATTGATCTTCAAGGATCAATAAAACAGTGGAAACTGAAAAGGGCCAGTTATGTACTAGCTCTTAAAAACGTCTGCGTTCTTCCTAGAAGTGACCACATGAGACTTCCTGTCACGTTTCAGCCAACGAAACAAGTTACATTTCATTGTTCAAAAGCCATAGCTAAGTTAAAATAGGATGAGGAAGAATAAAGTTACCATGTATCTGCAAGGAGAAAAGCTTAACGAAAAGCCAAAAAGCACTACATATAGTGACTGGTAGATTGCATTATTGTTCCACAAGTATTTACTCTCCCCTCCTGCACTCTGTGGGCAGACTGCACTTTTCTGCACCAATGACTTTGGACTTGGCCATATTACTTACTTTGGTGAATGGAAAATGGCAGAAGCGAGAGTGTGCCAGTTCTGATTAGAGACTTTAACAGACATCATGAGTCTCTGCCAACTCTCTTGCACTCCTGCACTCTGCCATGAAAATGACAGACTTAAACCAATCCATACCTAAACTATAGATCCTTGAGGGAGAAATGGATGTATGTTGTATAATACTGAGATTGGGGAGTTCTTTGTTAAGCAGCATTGTTTCAGCAAAAAGATGACTGATACAGTGACTCAGCACAAGGATTTCATGAGACTAGCTACTACAGATATGATTTGCAAGAAAGGATATGAAATAAGATCTTACTAGCTAGTATTCTAAGAAATGTAAAGCAAAATGAGATGGTGTTGCATTATTTATACACTAGCTAGATATAGAACTAAAATGTAACTATCCAATTATTTACAAATTAAATAAGAAAAAAAAAGGAGAATTTCTAGTGCTTTTGAGGCTAAGATAATAATATTAGGAAGTCTTTTTATCCCAGGAAAATCATCTTTAGTCCATTCCTGCTGCTATAACAAAATAGCTTAGACTCGATAATTTGTAAATAATATAAATTTATTTCTCACAGTTCTGAAGGCTGGGCCAAGATCAAGGTGCTGGCAGATTCAGTGTCTGGAAGAGCCTGCTCTCTGCTCCCAAGATGGCTCCTTGTTGCCACAGACGCTGTGTCCTCACATGGCTGGAGGGACAGAGGACAACAGGGACCAGAGTAATCCCTTCAACCTCTTTTATAAGAGTACTAATCCCATTCATGAGAGTGGAGCGCTCATGCCTTACCACGTCCTAAAAGGCCCCACCTTGTAATACCATCACATTCTGTATTAAGTACCAATGTATGAATTTTGAAGGCATACATACATTCAAACCATAGCGTAATTCAAAAAAGTAGAATGATAAAGGCAGAAAGCTCTTCATTAAGTCATTATTTATAACAGTCTAATATTAGAAATAGCATAACTATGCAATAATAGCATATTTTAAGTAACCTATGGTTCTACTAATACTATAAAATATTGTACAATCATTAGAATAATAACTATGAACTTTCCCTAACAACATGGACAAATATTTACTAAGTGAAAGAAGGAGAATATAAACATATGCCTAAGCTGTAATCATAATTATGTAAATATATATTTAATATATAGATAATAACTAAAGGGAATTTGGAGAAATTTAAACATTTGTGCTGTAGCAGTGGTTAGATGGGTGAATATTTTTCTTCTGAAATCTAATGCAAAAAATTGTTCTTTTGACAATAAGTATAATTTTTAAAACAACAGGGAAATTTCTCAAGAATATACCCATGTGTGTAAGAAACAGTTGGCGTTTGGATTAAAAGATGCATTTTTTAAAGAGTGGAAAAAAATGTTACACATTTTTAATATTGAAGATCCCTGAGTATTCTGAGTAATCTATATACCTTTCTGTATTTTTCAAATGTTTTTACAATGAATGTTTATAAACTTTTGAAAAAAGTTATTTTAAAAATACATGAGCATATATTCTAGCATCACTTCTGAGACCCCACAGCTCACCTAGTTAGTGCTACCATTTCTTGAATCCAATGCATAGCTGCCTGTAGACAGAGTTCCTCTCCACAACTCGGTAGCCCATAATTTGATTTGAGACAAAGCTAAATATAGCCCCAACTTTGGTATGAAGGATGGAAATCTGACTCTCTCTGCCTTTTTTCCCTCCCATCAGAGGAAACAGGATATTCTTTTCAAGACAGGTGGCCTGTGAGCCTTGTGTAAGATCAAACTGGACCTTGAAATTTTTCCTGGTAACATTCTGAGCTCGGGAGCAGTGTGGTCCTACCAATAAATCAAGTGTTGGAGGAGCCTAGACTAGGGGCCTTTTAGACAGTTCTGCTAACACTTCAAATGTTTTGTTATCCTCCCCTCCCCACCCCTACTTTGTACTAGTATGTAGGGGAGTCAATCCAAGAGATAACAGATAAGATGACAGGTTGCCCCAAGACCACAGACTCCCCACAGTCTCACCAATACCCAGGCATGTCAGGTTCTTCCTGAGTTAAATGCCTAGGAGGCCTGAAAGAATAAATTCATCCTGGAGAAGTCTTGTGGGTCGTATCTTTAGAAATTCAGGGAACATATCTCTGGGGCCATCCAATGGAGAACACAGCCTGTATCAGAACCTTAGCAGAGACTTTGGGCCTTTGTGGGTATCAAATTTATCATCTTTGAAACAAGTACAATGAAATCAACATTGCCACATGTGGGCACTATAAAGCCTTTTGCAAATAAAAAGAAAAGGTCAGTGATAATGCTAATAATGACAGTGATTATGTCATTTAATAAAACGGTCTTATTTGAGAGCTAAAAAGGAGCTTCAGGGTGGCAAGCACTCTAATTATAGTATGTCTGCTTTGTTTAAACCTTGATATATAAATACATGGTACAGGGCCTGAGGCAATGCCATCTCCAAAGAGCCCTTTTCCATGATCTTAAAAGAGTCACAAGGGAGAGTCTAGGTCCTGATGGCTACTGTCTTGAGGCTTTTCTAGTGTTCTGGGAGTCAGGAAGCTTCTCCCTCCTTGAAGCTGTTAGTAGAGCCCAGTTGCTGGTGAAACTAAAAACGATGAGGTAGAATACCCTAAAACAGGAGATGTCTGAGATGCAGGCAGCTAATGAGGCTGTAAGGTTTTGTTGGGATGCTTCCCTTCCTGATGAAGGGTCCTGTCCCTAGATTAATGGTGAAACTGGCATGTCACATCTCTAGGAGGATAACATCGTGTTCCATGACTACCAAGGGTGTACATCTATCTGCATTCAGCCGGGATTGCTCCTAAATCTTTCTAGACTCCATCTCTGGCTCTGGGGTTACCTGTGGGTGGGGCGATGCAGACACACAGGAAGACCTCCTCTACAAATTCTCCCTATAGTTGGTTGATTTTATTCTAAGCCCTTGGCTGGCATGGGCGAGGGACGGGGCTTGGTACGGCGTCCTCTAAGCTCTCTGCCCTCTGCCGTCATCATTCATCTGAGCCAGCGAGAGAGGGGCCGGGGAGACGCGAGGGTGGTTCAGGGGGCGTGCAACCTGGGCCGATTCTGCCCGGAGCACACTGGTTGTCGGGAGCCCCGCCTCCGCTCGCGGTTGACAGCTCAGCTGGTGCCGAGCAACTCGTGCCAGCCAGTCGTGTCTCAGCCTGGAGAGTGCGCGCACCGCCGCCCGGGCAGCCGCTGGCTCCAGCTCACGAAACAGCCCCGGGCGTCTCGCCGCTCCGAGCCCAGCCTCCTACTGAGAACAGTCCCTCCCTTGTGCCGGTCGCACGGCTAGCCGCAGGTTCGGCCACGTCAAATCTGTTTTCTAAAAAAGCAGGGAGCAGAGCTCTCTCTTCGTCGCCGACGCAGAAAAAAAGGAGCTGGGGAGGAAAAAGCTGCTGCTTTTTGCGCTGGAGATTCGTGGGCAAGGCTTCTCATTTTCCCAGGCTGCTTCCCCTCCCGGGTGAGGAGCGCCCTGAGACTAAGGAAAGAGCCTCGAAAATGGAGCAGACCTGGACGAGGTAGGTGGGCTGTTTCCTTCTCGCCGCACTCCAGACTTGGTGGTCCTCCTCCCTCCCCTCCCCCTGCGCCCTTAGGGAGAGGTCGCCCCTCACCACCAGGGCCCCGTGACAGCTTCCCTTTTCTGCCGACTCTCCCTGCCTGGTTCCCAGCCCACCTCTCTTGGTCCTTCTGCACATGTTCTGTTTTCTGGGGGTTCCCTTGCTTAATGAATCTCCCTTCCACCGAGTCCTGATGTTAAAAATGCCCAGGGAGGCTGCCTGGAACTTTCTGTAGAAATGTTTCTCTGTCATTTGCTTGTTCGTGTGGCCAGAGGGATTCCAGTAGGTCTTCTTGAGAGATATGTTTGATGTCAGATGCTTTGAACAATATCAGGTTTATTCTCACCCTGCCACGTTTTCCTTCTCGGCCTCGTCTCTCACTACTCACACAAAGGCAAAGGGACTGAGTGAGCAGAGCCCAGTAGTACTCACCTCCACAACCTCCCAAGTTGGAGCCCACTTGGGGGAGGAATGGAGAAGGAAAGAGATCAGGGCACCCACCCTACACTGCTCAGACTTTACTGAGGCCAGGCAACAGTTGGTTTTTAGGTCAGATTTTGGAGATGGCCTGTGAAACTGCGTTTTCTTCCAGTCCTTCCCCCAATACACTTTAAAATGAAGCCCCATTCAAGGAAAGGGTAAGGATAAGAGACCATGTATTGAAACAAAGACTTCGTTTCTGGTTTTTAGTGGGCGGGAGGGTAGAGAGACTATTCCAGAAGTGTCCCTGTAACAGATAAGCTTCCATCTGTAGGATTTAGCTTTGGAGAACTGGGTGGGGCCAAATGAGCGCTCTGACTCCTGAGAAAGTGAAGACGGTACAAACACAAAAGGTAAATTTGGGGCTTATGCAAAAGACTTGGGTGCTTTTAGTTGATTGTTAAGCTCAACAGGAATGAATGGTATAATGTGAATATTAAAGAAGGGGCAAATTGAAGCTTAGGGTTTGTTGACAGAAGAAGTAGGCTGTCTAGATTCTGTCTAGATCAAAAGTGATGATTCTACTTTTGGCTCCTTTCTGCTCTTCTTGGGCCTCTCCTAGAGGACTGTGCTTAGTTCTGGGCATCATTAGATAAAATAAGCACAATCAAGAGACAGGAGGGAACTCAAAGCCATGCCTTGAGGGATGGCCAAAGGACCCTGGACTCCTGAGTCTGGAAAAATGACGACTGGGAGTGGGGAGGATGTGGTAGCTTCCTTCAAATTTCCGAAGAGCTGTTGGTAGTAGAGGGATTGAATCACTTTGGAATCTCTTAGGAGGACAGAACAACCGATGCAAGCGAGTTGTGGGGAGGCAAGTTATGGCTCAGAGTAAAGAAAAAGCTTTCTGGCCGGGTGCAGTGGCTCATGCCTGTAATCCCAGCACTTTGGGAGGCCGAGGCGGACGGATCGCCTGAGGTTGGGAGTTCGAGACCAGCCTGACCAACATGGAGAAGCCCCGTCTCTACTGAAATACAAAATTAGCCGGGCGTGGTGGCACATGCCTATAATCCCAGCTACTCGGGAGGCGAGGCAGGAGAATCGCTTGAATCGGGGAGGCGGAGGTTGTGGTGAGCCAAGATCATGGTATTGCACTCCAGCCTGGGCAACAAGAGCGAAACTCCGCCTCAAAAAAAAGAAAAAGAAAAAAGGCCCGGCGCGGTGGCTCACGCCTGTAAATCCCAGCACTTTGGGAGGCCGAGGCGGGCGGATCATGAGGTCAGGAGATGGAGACCATCCTGGCTAACACGGTGAAATCCCGCCTCTACTAAAAA
>NW_012113586.1:212538-214062 GCF_000951035.1 Colobus angolensis palliatus | reverse complement strand
GCCACTGCACTCCAGCCCGGGGAACAGAGTGAGACTCCGTCTCACCAAAAAAAAAAAGAAAAAAGAAAAAGAAAAAGAAAAAGCTTTCTAACGAGTTAGCTGCCTGGGCAGTAGAGATTGCTGACCCTGGAGTTACTCAGGCAAAGTCTAGATGACCCCTTGATGGTGATGCGAGTGAGTGTATCGGCTTTTTGCTCTCTGCCTTTTTTTCACACTTGAAGAAAAAAGTATTATTTATTAAGTTCCAAAAATTTTATATTTACATGTAACAATTTCAGACAAATTCAGAAATGATTTGGAAAATCACAAATTATATATTCACAGTCCAATTAATTTGGACAAACTGAGTATACTCATGGGATGGGCATTCAGATAGAGAAAGGAAACATTACCGGCATCCCTGAAGCCCTCTGATGACTCCAAGGATAACCATTCTTCTAATTTTTAACACCATAGAATAATTTTGCCTAGTTTTGAACTTTATGTAAATGAAATTATACACCATTTTTACTCTTTCGTATGTGGCTTCTTTCACTCAATCTTTTGCTTTTGGAGTTCTATACTGTTATATGGTATTGTAGTCCATTTATTCTTGCTTTTAAATAGGCTTCTATTGTGTATAAATGTATCAAATTTATTTGTCCATTCTATTCTTAATAGGCATTTGGGCAATTTCCAGTTTGGAGCTATTATAAACAGTGTTGCTATGAACATTTCTGTACAGGTCTTTTGGTGAACATATGTACACATTTCTGTTGAGTAAATAAGTAGAAGTATGATTTCTGGGTAATAGGAAATGCGTGTTCAGATTTAGTAAATACTGCCAGATTGTTTTTTTAAAGAGATTACAAAAGAGATTTCTAAAGAGGGTATCCAAAGGAGGGAACATAGTGAAAAGGTGCTCCATATCACTAGTCATCAGGGAAATGCAAATTAGAACCACAACACCATGCTGCTGTATACATATCACAATGGCTGAAATTAAAAAGATAGAAAATAGCAAATGCTGGCAAGGTGGGACATTCAGAATGTTCACTTTTTTTTTAACCTCTACTCACAATAAGTAATATATTTACATTGCAACCAAGTACACTTACATATGTAACAAACAAAGTTTCTTGTAACAATACTTAACTTTACTATGTGTTTTGCTCTCTGGTATTTGCTATTCTATTCTTTTTCTTTAAAAATAAAATGTTGGCTCTGATTTACTGAATTTATTTCTCCACCTCATGGGTCACAGTTGGAAAAATCCTGTAATCACGGATCATGGCTGACATCTCAGATCCTTCCTAACTCAGAGATCAGATTAGTTCATAAATACTTATTAAAAGTTTGAGGGCTGGGTGCAATGGCTCACGCCTGTAGTCTCAACACTTTGAGAGGCCGAGGCGGATCACTTGAGGTCAGAAGTTCGGAACCAGACTGGCCAACGTGCTGAAACCCCATCTCTACCAAAAATACAAAAATTAGCCGGGTGTGGTGGCCTGCACCTGTAGTCCCAGCTACTTAGGAGCCTGAGGC
>NW_012113586.1:207233-211263 GCF_000951035.1 Colobus angolensis palliatus | reverse complement strand
ACCATGTTGGCCTGGCTGGTCTCAAACTCCTGACCTCAAGTGATCCACCCACCTCGGCCTCCCAAAGTGCTGGGATTACAGGTGTGAGTCACTGCGCCTGGCCAAATCACCACAAACTTAGTGTCTTAAAACAACACAAATGTATTGCCTTAAAGTTCTGGAGGTCAGAAGTCTGAACTTTGGTCTTCTAGGTTAAAACCAAGGTGTCAGCAGGACTGTGCTCCTTCTAGAAGCTCTAAAGGAGAATTTGTTCCTTGCCCTTCACAGCTTCTAGAGACTGCCCACATTCTGGGTTCACAGCCCCTTCCAGCAATGCCGTCACTGGCCTCTGCTTCTATCATCACATCTCCTTTGCTCATTCTGACACTCCAGTGTCCTTCTTACTAGGACTCTTATGATTACATTGGACCCAACCAGATAATCCAGGATAATCTCCTCATCTCAAAATCTTTAATCACATCTGCAAAGCCCTCTTTTGCTATGGAAAGTGGCATATACACAGGATCTGGGGATTAGGAATGTGGACATTCTTATAAGGCCATTATTTTAGCCTACCACGTTGTTCAATGCTGAAAAAATCATTACTAATTCTCTTCCCCATTTCAGTGGAAATGTTCTGGTTTCTAGCATATGGGAAAGCTGAATAAATGTCAGATGAATCATATATGAATCTTATAGAACTTCCCTGAACACATAACTCAAGAAAAGAGTGAACTAGAAATGTTTAAGGGCAAGCTGTAAGACCGAAGGTTAGAAAAGGAAAACAAATTAGTCTGTTTTGTTTTGTTTTCTATGACCCTGCAATTTGATTTAATAAAATGCAAGCATTAATTGCATTTGCCTGCTGTATCTGTGAAAATTTGGAAAATGGAAGTAACATTCAAGAAAAGTAATGATCTGGTTTCAAAATTTAAGAATTTTGACTTTGTTTCTTTTCTGAAGTACAGCCTTCAAGCAAGACAAGGTGTCCATTTGCCACAGCTATATTGTACTTAACAGATCTCCATTGATAGCTTATTTGAATTTGTTTTTCTCTGTATAAATCTTTAGCCTAGAGGAATCAGGGACATTTACTTTTCTTTCAATTCATGGTGAGTTAGTAGAGAGTCCTGTTTACAAAGACATAGTTACAACCAGAGATATATGGCCACTGAGGTTAAAGTGGTTAAGTGATTTGCTGGCGTTCACACAACTAGTATGTGTTGTATGAAGGCCTAGTTAATTCCAATATCTTTACTTATTATGGTGCTGGTGCTTTTGCATGTAACACTTCATATTAGGAAAATGCTTGTTTTCATAATTCTATTATTGAAACATCTTTGGAAGTTGAATTTCCTGTTTAATATTCAGCACTGCTAGCAACTAATTATCTGAATTTTAAGAAGGAAATTCTGCCTTGGCAACTCTGGTATACTTTTAAATGGGCCTATACTTGGATTTTGGCTTGGGGAATTTGCCAGCATCAATGGTTTCACTCCTACTTGCTTATTTTCCACATACTAGATCAGTCTGGACCTGACTTCCCCAACCCCCATTTCTTTCAGCTACATGCTAGGGAGTATGTTTAAAATACCTAAAGACTGGGAAGGTGTTGTTTTTGTCTCAGAGAGGATAAGTGACTGCTTATGGTGCCCTCCCCATCCTGGGAGGCTCGCCTGACTGTGGCTGAGGGATCATATTTTCAAGGGTAGGTGGAGTTTCCATCCATTCAGTGGATGCCCCAGGACACTACTCTTATTGAAATCTACCCCCATTTTATAAATAAAATTCCAAACTGGGCTCAGAACATTCCACAAGTTGTCTCTGGCAAAAAGTCAAATAGCATTTAAAGTTAGAAGAAAGTCCAGAATACAAGAGATGTCATAATGATCCAAGGTGGCTCTATGTGGTTCTATTTTAAAACACTCAAATGCACTGAGGACTTATTTTCCTCTGTCTCAGAGCATTTTCTGAGTTCTGTGGCCAGCAAGACAAGCATGATCTGAATTTCTTTTTTCTGAACCCTTATGGCTAAAGTGCTAAATTAGTCGTAGACTATTTATAATAAATTGTATAATAATGTTTTATTTTCATAGCACTTTCAGAGTCTGTGATTCATCTTTCCTTAATCTGTCTCATTATCTTTAGTCCTTTTCTGCTTGTTACATTCCACAGAAACGTCTTTCTTTCTTGTTTTTTCCAAGGCCAGTGAGGGAAGAGGTAACTTGCAACTAGTGTCTTCTTATTGTGGTCATGGTGGAAAGGGTGTAAAGAAACAATAACTTCTGACATATAGAAAGCATTGACTGGCCAGGTGCCTTGGCTCTCGCCTGTAATCCCAGCACTTTGGGAGGCCAAGGTGGGAGGATCACTTGAGGTCAGGAGTTTGAGACCAGCCTGGCCAACATGTTGAATCCCCATCTCTACTAAAAATACAAAAATTAGTGGGCATGGTGGGGGGTGCCTATAATCCCAGCTACTTGGGAGGCTGAGGCATGAGAATCGCTTGAACCCAGGTGGTGGAGGTTGCAGTGAGCGGAGATCACTCAGGGATGGCGTACGGTGTCTCCACCCACCTCTGAAACTTACCTTTTGCATTTTGCTTTTGGTCCTGGCAATGCACCTTGCAATCCTGTTTTCATTAACAATTAATATCCACAAGGCACTGGAGTATATTGCAGTTGGCTCAATCTTTCTAGACCCCTAGACTGAATGTTAAGAAACAGGTGATTTTTTTCCCCCTTTCCACCTACTTTTATATTCACATAATCTTTCAGTTTCCTTTCTTTACAATGTCAACTTTTAATGATTTTAAAAGAATTACATGACTCTTGTAGAAATTTTGGGAAACAGAAAAGTGTACAGAGAAAAATAGAAATAATTTTTAAAATCCTACCACCTAAAGGCAACATTGATAAAGAAGGATATTTCATTCAATTTAAATCTCTTTTTCAAGACCTGAATCCCTGTATTGTAAAGGGGGAAACTGAGGCACACTGACATAAAGTGACAAACCCAGGTGAATCAATAGCTCCATTTCCAACTTTTACCCTTCTCTAGGGTAAAATGCTTCACTGTTGCTGTTAATCTCTATTACTATCCTGAAATATTTCCTGAAATGATAATAAACAGAAAATTTTAACATAAGAAAGTAAAAGGTAGATGTAAATTACATCAAAACTATATATACCTATTAGGATGTCTATTACAAGGAAAGAGAAAAGAGAAAATAGATGCTGTGTTTGGTTAGGGGATTGTGGGGAATATCCTTTATATGCTGCTTTTAACCTAAGTCAACACAGGTTTTTATTGCAGGAAGAAGTTCACATTTGTGTCTACCAAATGACAACATGTAAAGTTTGGAATGTAGTTGGTTTTAGGTTTCTCTGTGTATTACTTGGAGGTTTTCTTTGTATTACTTTCTTGTATTACTTGGAGATTTTCAGGTTATTGGCACCACAGCAGCAGCATTATTGCCAGCAGACCCAGGGAGCCGGTTGTAGAGTTGTTGCGACTTAATTTACTCTGAGCTAAAATTATTATGAGTGGGCCTTAATAGGCCAGTTGTTCCCACCTACACATCTAGCCTTGCCTTTGCTGGGATAACTTTGTGTACCCTTCAGAGGTTAGATTTAGAAGCACCTCCTTTTGGAATTATTTTTAGAACCTAGGTCTGGGTGTTTTCTGTAGCCAGCACACTCTCTGCCTACTGTGTTGTAGCATGTAGCTAGTTGGTTAACTTAATATTTTCCATACTCCAAGTTTATCGGCAGAATAGAATGTTTTTGTCTGTAAGTCTTCAGCATCTAACATTGTTTCTAGCGCTTAGAAGGTCATCTATTAAGAGCTTTCCAGAGAACATTCCCCAAAAGGCTGATGGGAATATCTGTTTGGTGGGTGTCTCCTTATTGTAGAATGGATACAGCAGGTTATCAAAGCTTGAGGCCACTATACATTCAGATTGTATTTATCATTGTTTAAGAAATATGCATCTTGTTTCCTCACTTATGGGAAAAGCAAAAAAAAGAAAAAAGAAAGAAAGAAAGAAAGA
>NW_012113586.1:204393-207093 GCF_000951035.1 Colobus angolensis palliatus | reverse complement strand
AAAGAAAGAAAGAAAGAAAGAAAGAAAGAAAGAGAAAGAAATATGCATCAAATTCCTATGATCTAGACTTCTTTCATGCTGGACAGATGATAGTGAATGATCTAAAAACCCTCCCTTCCAGAGACTGACATTCTAGAGGGGTCACTAGGCATGCACATATTTCATGGTTATACCTTGATCTGATAGTGCCTTAACTCAAATTCACTTCAGTATGCTATAAGCACAGCCATCTTTTGTAGCTCATCTTTCTTCCAGATTTTCCACCCTTAGGATCGCCAATGCTGAAATTATACTTTTTGACTGCAGGTCAAGTCCCCCACTTCCTCATTCTTTCTGAATGTTGTTTGTCTCATCATGTATTCCAGTTCCTCAACTCTCTGTATCTTTCAAGCCATCTGCTCTTTATTCACCTCCATACTGAACCTAGACGTCAGGGTCAGCTCTTTGAATCATGTTCTCAACGCTGCTTTAGAATCTCTCACTGCCTTAACAATCTCCCAGCTTGGTAACCCTTAGTCAATTTTATTTTAAAATCCTAGAGGATTCTATGAGTGTTGTTTTAGTATGTTATAAAACCATACTGAGAAGAAAGACTCTAGATTCATTCTTGCTAATCCTCAACAGGTCTATAATG
This sequence comes from Colobus angolensis palliatus, assembly GCF_000951035.1. Classification (NCBI taxonomy): domain Eukaryota; kingdom Metazoa; phylum Chordata; class Mammalia; order Primates; family Cercopithecidae; genus Colobus; species Colobus angolensis. Next base: position 206,459 of record NW_012113586.1, on the reverse strand, counting down.
CTGCTGAGAAATTCTCCTCCTCCTCCCACCTGCCTCTTTCCCCTGCTCCTCCTTCCCTGACTCTCTTCCTCTAAAAATGTATTCCTCACAACCTTTGATTTCCATAGCGTAAATAAAAGCAAGATGAAAAACTGTATGTTCAATATTATTTCTATTTGCAGAATTCACACAGGCAAATAAACTGAAGAACAACTAAAGTAAATACATAAAAATCTTTATCAATGTTGCCTTTAGGTGGTAGGATTTTAAAAATTATTTCTATTTTTCTCTGTACACTTTTCTGTTTCCCAAAATTTCTACAAGAGTCATGTAATTCTTTTAAAATCATTAAAAGTTGACATTGTAAAGAAAGGAAACTGAAAGATTATGTGAATATAAAAGTAGGTGGAAAGGGGGAAAAAAATCACCTGTTTCTTAACATTCAGTCTAGGGGTCTAGAAAGATTGAGCCAACTGCAATATACTCCAGTGCCTTGTGGATATTAATTGTTAATGAAAACAGGATTGCAAGGTGCATTGCCAGGACCAAAAGCAAAATGCAAAAGGTAAGTTTCAGAGGTGGGTGGAGACACCGTACGCCATCCCTGAGTGATGTGACTGAATCCAAAGCAGGTTATTTCCATGTCTCTTTTGAAAGAGTGATATCTGTGTCTTGGCTGATGCAGGGGAGGTAGAGGAAAATTTATTAGATATTTGGATATGTGATGACCTCAGAAGGCAAAGTGAAGAAAAATAATTACTTACTTATTAAGGGGTTTCTCTGAACCTTGATGAATAGCATCAAGAAAGTAATGTTAGTTTCCTTATTTTCTTTAGGATGAAGACTTGGTGCAGGACCAAAACCAAAACAAAACAAAGATCCTAAAGCTTAAAGAAATTGTTGTGGATGCACAATGATTTTGTAGCTCACTGTAGCTATTGTGGACTTAGCACTCCACAAAACAGCCTCTCAGAGTGATGGTCACTGTCAGTGAATAGACTTTGAGTGAAGGGTGTAATTGCAGCCTGTACTGAAATAAAGTGGATGTTTCTGTATCAGTGCCAATTCAGCCCACACTTAGTCAGCATGCAGAAGGAGGCTCACTATGATGCTCTCTCTGCTCTGGGGGCTTTGCCAATTAAGCATCCTCACTTGCAGAGGTTGTAATGATAGGTCTTGAGATGAGAAAAAATGATAATCTCACTGTATTATATAACAGTCTTAACGTTCTGCATCTGGGCCTTTTACCCTATTTGCATCTGAATATGTGTTTTTGCAATTCTGGTGCCACATTGTGGGGAGGGTATTTGGCAACATTTGGAACACAGAAAATATATCCAGTGTCTCTCCTTGGCAAGAGAGAAAAAAAAATTCTGAGAAGTCTCAGAGCTTGTTCACTAATGCCTTTTCCACTTTGATTGTTTCTGTTTCCACCACCTTTCCTGCCTTTCAGTTTATTCTCTTGGGTAGGGACAATGCCAAGTGTTATCACAGGAGGGCCTGGAGAAAGGTGTAAATATTCTGAAAAAAGTGGGTTAGAGATAGAGAAGTATAAAATGATGGATGACTCACTTTTCACGATAGGACCTATATAAAAAGTCACACTAGCCACTTCCCTTTTGGGATTTTAATTATTTTGTTACATGACATCTGTTACACCAGTACTCAAATACTCAAGTGTAAGCTGTGCCCATCAGGGATAAGCTGATAGTCAAAGAAAAAAATTTGTGTCAGGGTTTGAGACAAAAATTCCATCTCATTAGTACAGCAAACAGTCCACCCTTCCTTTCGCCTCAGCTTCTCACGGGTCAGTTCCCTGGAGTCAACGCAAGTACAAAGGAGGTTCCCAGTAAATGTGTGGTTAGAAATAGGGCGTGTTGGGAAGAGTAAAAGTTTGGAGTCAAATAGATACAGTTTTCAAGTTCAGGCTCTGACACTAACTAGCTGTGCGATCTTGGGCAAATTACTTTATCCTTCCAAGTCCCTTGTAAACAGGGATAACAGTACCTACTTCACAGGATTCTATGACGACTGAATGAACTGATGCCTAGAAAAGTATCAGGCATTCAGTAAATTTCAGAGGCAGC
>NW_012113586.1:196058-202913 GCF_000951035.1 Colobus angolensis palliatus | reverse complement strand
CAACCACCTTGCCCCGACCCACTCCCCACCAGGACAAAATTAATTGCTGTCTTATTTATGTTCTGAAATCTCTGTTAAATCTAATTTTTCTAAGAATTATCTCTCTGAATCATGCGCCTGTTTCCCTCAATAGATTCTGAGTACTGTGACCACAGGGTATATATACTGTGTTTCTTCACTCTGAGCCCCTTCCCTTGGGGAGCATCAGATTCCTTTCTAACTTGTGGAGCAGCTGAGTGAGCCCCTTTCTCTGGCAATAAGAGAGGGAACTTGAGCTGTTAATAGAGCTAAAGTGATTTCTTAAAAATCTCCTGAGACACTGAGAGTATGCTTATTAACTCAGTACCCATCTAAAGTGACCTCTCTATCCTTCCAGTTATTGATTCATATCGGGCAGGCAGTATGCTCAGAGTGGATGTGGGTGAAGCAGGAAGGGTGAGGTGTCTGGTAGGGCTGATATGTATTGCTATGTTGTAGCTTGCTCTTGACCTATAATGAGTAATCTGCAGAGCAGAGAAGATTGAGTGAGATCATGTCTGGAAGGTACCCTGGATCCTTGGACAGTATTAAAATGGGTTTTATGTTTAAGCATCTATTAGAATAGAATTGCATAATTACTGCAAGGAACCTTAGAAATTCATGTCCTTCTTGTATAAATATTAGAGAAAACTAATACCCAGAGAGGTGAAAGTGACATACAAGCCAGTATAGTAGCTTGTCACCACAAATTAATTAATTGTGTGTTGAAGCCAATGGGTTTCTCAAGACTGCGTCTTAAGAAAGCAGAAATGAAATTCTGTCTGCACTTGGTCTGTACTGGGGTAATAGCATCAGAAGCCTGCAAGATGCCAGACAAGTATCATAATTAAGTGAATGAGGGACGACAAGGACAGGGAGTGGCAGGAACTGTGGCAAACTGGAAAACACATCCCTGTCCTGTGTAAAGGGGCAAGTTTTCCCCCTGTGTGGGAAGGCAGGCACCGTGTTGGTAGACCCACTCATTTCCCAAGAGCAGTTAGAAATGGGTCAAACTTGTGTGGGCTGAATAAAACATGTCGGATGGGCTGAATTTGGCCTGAGGGTTGACCTTGCTCCTGACAGCAGATGCAGCCACCTTTGTCTGTGGACTAGGCAAAAATGCTCAGTGAATAGCAGCAGCTAAGTATAAATTTTTTCCCCACAAATTTTTTTAAGACATCGTTCTGGTTGATAGTTTTGACATCCTTCTATTTTACCTCCACAGAGGGGAGTGCGTATGTAGTACCTTCCTCTTTGGCATTGTTTACTCTCAGGGAAAGCTTTTAAGGAGGAGAAGGGAAAGAGGCAGGGGGCCTGGAAGAATCACAAGCTAGTGATCTACTTTTAGATACGAAATAATTGTCAGGTGGCATGTGCAGCCCAGTGTGCCCTGTCTGGTATTTTCAGGTCCATCTGGGACTTAACTAAGTGAAGATTTCTGCCAAGATCCAGCCCTGAGACAGGGAAGAAAAAAACCACCAATTTCCAAGCAAATGCCAGATCCTCCTCTGCCTCCCTGTGAATATCTTTTGGTTTTTAAAAAGAGGAGTCCTGTAGGCTGGGCGTGGTGGCTCACTCCTGTAATCTCTGTACTTTGGGAGGCCGAGGCTGGCGGATGATCTGAGGACAGGTGTTCGAGACCAGCCTGACCAACACGGAGAAACCCCGTCTCTACTAAAAATACAAAATTTGCCAGGCATGGTGGCAGGCACCTGTAATCCCAGCTACTGGGGAAGCTGAGGCAGGAGAATTGCTTGAACCTGGGAGGCGGAGGTTGTGGTGAGCCAAGATCGTGCCATTGCACTCCAGCCTGGGCAACAAGAGCAAAACTCTGTCTCAAAAAAAAAAAAAGAGAGAGAGAAGTCCTCTAAATCTCTGTTTACAGAATTCTTGGGAGCCCCCAAGAGTTTAAAGAATAAGCTATCTATTGAAAGCGTCTTTCTGTAGAGCCATTGCAATAGTCTGTTTCTGACTTCCCCGTTAGACAGTCAGTTGTCAAGACAGTAGCTGGCCACCCTTTAAAACATTAGTCACTGAGTCCGTCTTTCTTTTTGATTCACAAGACTCTAGTGGCTAAATGCCTCCCTATGTCCTGAAAGGCTTCAAACAGTCTGTGCCCTCTGCCCAGTCCTCCCATTACTTCCCTGACCTTGCCTCCTACTACTCACCACGTGCTCACTGCGCCCAGCCACTAACTAGTATGCTCCCTCTTATGGGCCTTTGCATTTTATGTTCTCTGCTTAGAAGACTCTTTCCCTAGAGACCTCCATGCCTATCCTCCATGCTTATCCTTGTCTACTGAAAATTGCAATCCCCTCTACCTCCTCCTACCTCCAGCTCTCCCTATCCACATTCCTCACTTTACTTTTTTTAAAATAGCATTTGTTCCCAAGCGCTACTATACAATTTATTTATTTGTCTCCCCTTACTGTAAAAATTCCATGAGTGCAGGTATTTTTGTCTGTTTTGCTCACTGCTACATTTGCGGAGCTTACAACAGTGCCTAAAACATAGCATGGGCTTGACAAGTATTTGTTGAATATATTTTGAGATATTGTCCCCTGTCTGCTAGGGTTGGTGGTATTTACTATGCTGAACAGATACACTTCTTGCTACTGAATCATGGTGTTATTAACATTTCCACTCATAAACTTTGTCTGTTTTTCAAAGTTTCTGTGTCAATTCTACTTTCTAAACATATCTCGAATTTTTAAAATTTCTCCTTCATTAACCCATCACAACTTCCTACTTGGAATATAGACTCTCACCATCCATTTTTGCCCCTCCACAGTCTCACAGTGTAGAGCCAGAATGCAGTTAGCATGACCTATCTAAAATATAAATCTGATCATTACCATTCTTTCCTTCATTTAAAATCCTTCATTGGTTTCCCATAGCTTTTCACATTAGACTCAGTAGCCTTACCCCATACCACAGGTCCTGCATGGCTTGGTTGCAACGTTGGCTTTCTTTGTTCCTCTAACAGGCCAGAGTCCTTTCTGACTCAGGGCCTTTGCTGTTCTCTCATGGTGGAACACTCTCCCACTCCCAGTCTCCCATTCTACACCTGGTTGACATCCTCCCATCTACATTTAAACGTTCCTTTCCCTGAGTTTCTCTGAGTCCCTGTGCTAGTTAAGTTCCCTCTGCATTTTCCTTCACAACATTTACTACAATAGTAGCTAATACTTGTGAAATTATTTAATGGCTGGCTCTCATGTACTTATTGAGAACAGGATCTCTTCTGTGGTGTTTGCCTTTGTATCCCCAGCACTTGACACTGTCCCTGATACATAATAGAAGCTTAGTAAATACTTGCAGAGAGATAAATAGAAACAACAAATAGGTAGGTGTCTTCTCCTCGATCCCTGGGATTGGGAGCCTTGTGGGGTAGTAACTCATTCATTAATGATGTGTTCTCTCCACAGAGATTATTTTGCAGAGGATGATGGGGAGATGGTACCCAGAACAAGTCACACAGCAGGTAAGGATGCTATAGGCCTTGCCTTGTTAAATTCTTTGTTTCTTTTGCTTATTCATTTGTTTTTCTTTTGAGACAGGGTCTCACTCTCTTACTACGGATGTAGTACAGTGGTGTGATCATAGCTCACTGCAACCTCAGACTCCTGGGGTCAAGCTGTCCTTCCACCTCAGACTCCTGAGTAGCTGGGACTACAAATATATGACTAATTTTTAATATTTTTTTTTAGAGGGAAGTCTTGCTATGTTGCTCAGGCTGGTTTTGAATGTCTGACCTCAAGCGATACACCCACTTCAGCTTTCCCAAGTGTGTGGGAGACATTGGCACTTGGCCAATTCTTGGTTTTCTATTGATCATAATTCTCTTGAATTATGTCCTCTTTAAATTCATCATGGCAATATCTTCAAACTTTTGTGAATTTCCAAATTTGCACATACTACTGTAGCAATTTCACACTGAGAATTATAAGCTAGATATAATTCTATGTACTGAGAAGCAGCACAGTACAGTAAATCATTACAGATACTTACATGAATTCCTCATACTTTTAATGATTCTGTAATTGCAAGGCTAAACTCACTTGTACAATGATTAAAATAAATTATGTTACTAAAATGAAATCTCTATCTTAATACACCATTAAAATGTGTATAATAGGCTGGGCACAGTGGCTCAAGCATGTAATCCCAGCACTTTGGGAGGCTGAGGTGGGCGTATCACCTGAGATCAGGAGTTCAAGACCAGGCTAGCCAACATGGTGAAACCCCATCTCTACCAAAAATACAAAAATTAGCTGGACATGGTGGCCCATGCCTGCAATCCCAGCTACACAGGAGGCTGAGGCTGGAGAATCTCTTGAACCTGGGAGGCAGAGGTTGCAGTGAGACGAGATCGTGGCACTGCACTCCAGCCTGGGTGATAGAGTAGACTCGGTCTCAATAAATAAATAAATAAATAAATAAATAAATAAATAAAATGGGTATAATAATAATGTTAATCTCATACGTGAGATGGAGAAAAGCTTTTAGTACAGAGGCTGTCAAGGAATAAGCACTCAATATCTTACCTATTGTACTATTAATGTATCCCTAACAACAGCACAATTATTAGTGCACTAACATTAGACAGAGATCTACTTGAATTGCAAAACCAAAGAGAAGATAACATTCTTTTGGGGTCTATTTTTCATAAAACTTGTTCTCAACCTGAGGGTTTTACTTCCTTGCTAAGTTCTTTGCCTTTTTTGTAACAGCCTGGAAGCACAGATTGCTTATATGCACAATTTGGAAAAAAGTTTTTAATTTGAATAAGTTAAGAATTTCAGAGTCACTTAAAATTAGTATTTGAAATTGTGTGTTAAATCCACAAATTCCAAGGGTTACTATGCTCAACATTTTAAATGTCAATATTCTACGTTTTGAGGCAAAAATTGAAGGACTAGGGCAAAAATGTGAGGGGAATGGATAAAATGCTTACTACATATAAGACATGTGGCAAGGTGCTTTTATTTATTATTTTATTTAATCCATATAACAGCTCTATAAAGCAGATATTATTATCCCTGTTTTTACAGAGGCAATATATCAGCAAAATTAAGAGATTTGCCTAAATTCCCACAATTAGCAAGTGGTCAGGATTCAAATCTAAGCCTCAAGGCATTGCTCTTTCTATCATATCCGCCAATCTAACTATAAAGTATTGTTATTCTGTCTTATCAAATTATCTTCTCCTTAGTAGTATATTTAATTTCACCTGAATGTGGAAGAAATCATTTTTTCTAATTACATTTATATATTTATGTATTTATTTATGAGACAGAGTCTTGCTCTGTCACCGAGGCTGGAGTGCAGTGGTGCCATCTTGGCTCACTGCAACCTCTGCCTCCCAGGTTCAAGCAAATCTCCTGCTTCAGCCTCCCGAGTAACTGGGATTACATGCGCCTGCCACCACGCCTGGCTAATTTTTATAGTTTTGGTAGAGATGGGGTTTCACCATGTTGGTCAGGCTGGTCTTGAACTCCTGACCTCAAGTGATCCGCCTGCCTCAACCTCCCAAAATACTGGGATTACAGGTGTGAGCCACCATGCCCAGCCTCTAATTACTTTTAATTAAAAATTTTGCATTTACTTAGAAACATTCAAAATGTCACCAAAACAGGGGCAATATCATCATAATTACTTTATTATTTGCTATCACAGAGTAGTATACAACTAACAGAACAATTATATTGGGTAAGCTACATGAAAAACAATTGAAGAGCAAAAAAAATAATATCTCCATGTATATGTAATTGATTTGTGCTATGCACCAATAAAGCCTGCTTTAAATTTTTGTTCTAGTTTAAACCCCCACACAGTACCAGGCAAGGTTAGTGGCTATTGAAAATATCATTAAGGACAGGGTTATCTAAAGACACACTGGATATTACATTAATTTTGCAAAAATAAAAAGACAGTATACAGTGTTCAGTTTAAAAACAAATGATATGATCTTACATTTCAGTTTTTTTCTTTGAAATCAGTGGTGTAATGGGGAGTTAAATACTTTTAGGCAAAAAACAAATTCATACACACACACTCACACAAAAACAAATTTAAAAAACAAAACAAAACAAAAGCCTCTTTTAAAACCACCCCGTTGACTACCATCATTTTTTTCTTTACCCTTTTCATCTTTCTGTTCACCAATGTCTTTCCAGTCCTTTTTTTCTTTCTTCCTTTTTTCTTTTTCCAGTTTTTCCAACTTCCCTTTTCCCTGCATCAGACTTTCTTTTATCCCAGAATACAGCAATAGCCTTTATATCTATGATCTTAAAAGCTTTTCTTTCCTCAAGGCTGTATATTATCTGCAGCAGTAATTCTTCATTTCTTTCATTTCTCTCAGTTTCCTTACAACATCACCAATGAATTAGCCAAGATGTTCTCCTGTGCTCTTTTGGGGCAATTTTCAGAACAAAACAAGAAAGAGGAGATCCCTTTGGTACATTAGAATCCTGGGACTTCTTTTCTCTTTCTCTTTCTCTCTCTCTCTCTCTCTCTCTTTCTCTTTCTCTCTCTCATTTCCTTGCAGAGAGAATATAGATTTTTGTTTCTTTCTTATAATGGGCCTGTTCACCTTCACCCTGTCTTCAAATTTTTTCTTTCTCTTTAGCAGAAATGAATTTCCATCTTTTCTGAACATAAAAAAAAGAATTCTAAGAAGTTGACTGAAGCATCTGGGTGCTTTTTCTTGGGCTCCTTCTGGCAAGTTGGCAGAACCAAGGAAAGAAGGCAGGGAAGGAGGGAGAGAGGAGGGAGGGAGGGAAGGAAGGAAGGAAAGAAAGAAGGAAGGAAGGAGGGAAGGAAGGAAGGAAGGAA
>NW_012113586.1:182146-196008 GCF_000951035.1 Colobus angolensis palliatus | reverse complement strand
GGGACGGAGAGGAAGGAAGGGGAGGGAGGGGAGGGAAGGAAGAAGGCAGGCAGAGAGGTAGGAGGAAAAGAGAAAGAAAAAAGAAAGAGAAAGGAAGAAAAGGAAGGAAGGGAGAGAGTGAGAAAGAGAAAGAGAGAAAGAAAAAGAGATAGGAAGAAAAGCATGCAATGGCATTTTGCCTCTTACTGCCTTGGATCTCCTTTGCTCGAGTGTCTAGTTAACTTTTCCTCAGCGAGGCAGTCACCCTGTACCTGTTTTGCTTACTTGCCCTGACACTGTCTGTAGAGCTTAATGCTTTGCCATGATTGTCTTCTTTCTTATTTAAAAAACAGTTCCATAGTAAAGGTTCATTATTTATTTCCATCAGCCAAGAAAGTAATGTAGCTTTCTTTGTTTTCTACCTGAGTCTGTAACTCCAACCCTGCCCCAACATGGAGTCGTCTGTGTACTTCGTTTGACAGAGGCTCTGATTTCTCATTCTTTAACAACGTTACTTTTCAAAAGCAAGCATAGGGTTAATTACAGCTTAGACTCCACTAGGTTCTCCCAAAGCAATGCTTCCATTGGTTAATGGAGTGATTGAATCTCTGACTCTTTACCTGTTTTCCCCACTCTCAGACCTATTGCAATCCCTTTAATTGCTAAAATAACACAGTAGTAGCATACTGCTGAGAAAGACAGATGGAGAAAATATGGGATTGGTTCTGCCACTTTTTAGCAATGTGATCTTGGACAAGCAAACTTTCTGAACCTTTACTTATTCATCAGTAAAATGGATTTAATAATCACTTATGTCTATTTCACTGATTGCAGCGATTTCATAAATGAAATAATTCATGTGAAACTATTTTGTAACATGTAATGACCTTTAAATATGTTGGTTGTTACAATTGTTACTATTAATAAATAGTAACCTGAAAAATTCTCTGTAGAGGTATTTGTAGATAGAGTTTGCTAGTAGCTTGGTTCTTTCCTTTAGACTGTTTTGGTTACCTTTTGTTATGTGACAAACCATCCCAAAACTTAGTGACTTAAAACAGGGGTCAGCAGCAAACTACAGCCCATGGACCAACAACCAGTTTTTATAAGTAAAGATTTATAGCCACACAGTCACACTCATTCATTTACAGATGGTCTGTGTCTGCTCCATGCTACAGTGTAGAGTTGAGTACCTGTGACAGAGATGATATGACCCACAAGCCTAAAACATTGTCTGGTCCTTTAAGAAAAAGTCTGCCCACACCTGGCTTAAAACAACAATGATTTATTATTTCTCACAATTCTGTTTTGGCAAACTGGGCATTGTCGCTGCTGGTCTCACTTGGGATCACTCAACTGGCTGCAACGTTCTGATGGCTTGACTGGGACTTAAGATCTCAGACAGCCTTGCTGACATGTCTGGCAGGTGGTGGCTGTCAGCTGGGGCATCTTCACTTCCCTGAACAGCCTTTCCTTCTCCAGTGGGGTAGACTGACTTCTTCACAGCATGGTTGTCTTGGGATGCTAATAAGGCAAGAACAGAAATGCAAGGCCTCTCAAAGCTAGTCTCTGGAACTCATACAGTAGCACTTTTATCATATTCTGCCAATCAAGGCAAGCCACTTTGCCAACCCAGATTCAAGAGTTGGGGAAATAGGCTTCATTTCTTGATGGCAGGAGTATCACATTGCAAAGGCATATGGACACAAACTAGTTTGATTCACTGAGGATGGCTATTAATATTATCTACCACAGGCTGCTTTATGTAAACTTTTTCTATGTGGCCTAGATGGAGTTTGTATTTTGCAGAAACTGAATTCTGCTGAAATGTGCCAGTCAGAATGATCCTAGTGCCATTATTATATAAATCTTTTTTGTTGTTGTTCTGTTTCACTGACAGCTTTTCTTAGTGACACTAAAGATCGAGGCCCTCCAGTGCAGTCACAGATCTGGAGAAGTGGTGAAAAGGTCCCCTTTGTGCAGACATATTCCTTGAGAGCATTTGAGAAACCTCCTCAGGTACAGACCCAGGCTCTTCGAGACTTTGAGAAGGTAAGTCATGTGAGTGGATAATTGTTATCCCAATTAGAGGCAGTACTATGGAATAGTGATGTCTTATAAAAATATGACTAATGGATTGGTCTGAATTATGGATGGTATTATCATTATGGTGTCTCTTTCAAGAGTATATGTCCCAATAAACATATGCTCTGTTAGCTGTGTGCTGGGGGCTGTGGTCTATGGACCCCCTTGCCTGTACAGCAACCCCCCCTTATCTGTAGGGGGTACATTCTAAGACCCCCTTTGGATGCCTCAAACTGCATAGTACTGAGCCCTATATTTACTATGTTTTTTTCTATACATACATGCTTATGATAAAGTTTAATTTATAAATTAAGTGTTAATGAGATTGACAATAGTTAATAATAACATAGAACAATTATAACAATATACCAGCATTACTACTCTTCCACTTTTACATTAGTAAGTAAAATAGGAGTTACTTGAACACCGCGCTGTGATACTGCAACAATCTGATAACCCAGACAGCTACTGAGTGACTAACTGGTGGGCGATGTATACAGCCTGGATGTGCTGGACAAAGGGATGATTCAAGGGTGAGATGGAGCGGAAGGCAAGAGATTTCATCATGCTACTCAGAACAATGTGCAATTTTAAATTTATGAGTTGTTCATTTCTGGAATTTTCTATTTAATATTTTCAGACTGTGGTTGACTATGGGTAACTGACACCATGGAAAGCAAAACTGTGGATAAAGGGGGACTAACTATACCAGTAAATGCTGCCTCATCACCTATACCCTTGGTTTACTTCTCAGATAAACTCAGGAAGTTTAAATGGCATTCTGAGAATCTGTAGCTGCAACATAGTGAGCCCGGGAGTCCCAGTCCAGCAGCTAGTATTATATTCTCTGTTGCTCGCTTGGACCTCTCTCTATATCTAGGAATTGTCTGCAGTATGCGGTGGCGCAGTAACAACCATTTGTTTCTCAACAAGAATCTGATAATGTTGCCTGAACCTCCTGAATCAGTGCTGCGTGCTCTGCTTCTTCATATGCTTGTTCTTAGATTTGACCAAAAACAATCACTGATAATGTAGTGCAGATTCCCCAGCTCCCTGTGAGCTGGGTTGATCCCAGGAAGTCTGTAGAAGAGAACATGTCTACTGGGTTTTAAATAGCCCAGAAACAGGCAACTGGAATTTCTTTATACTCCTGTGCTCTAAAGAAAGGAAGAAACAGCTCTTTGGTGCCCCCTCAGGGATACCCAGCGAGCAGGTCCCACATAAAGTAATGTGTAAATTGTAAGATACTGGGGTTTCTCTCATTCTGGAATTGATAACTTTTGACAGAAAAAAAAAATAAAGTAAAATTCTAATTTCAAAAATTTTTCTGTTGACCTGGGTTTACCCCATCTCTCCTCAATTTGTAAGTAGAAATATTTCACCAATACTTTCTGTACATCCTACCAGATATTTATGTGGGAAAAGAATATGCATCACGTAACATGTGCCTAATAATTATCAGCCTATTCTTCATCTTTTTTGCTCAGCGTTCTCATGTATACTGTGTGTATTTTTTTAAAGACATGGAGAGTTTGCATGATAATTAAGAGGCTTTTGAAGACTAAACCTCTGAACAGCTGTGTGGTGCTGGTGGGGGGAGCAAGGATGCTAACACCGCAACCCCCTCCTTTGTTTTTTTCACCTTTTGGATCTGCTGTGATGCAGAAAGGGTGAGCAGAGCTGCAGAGCTCCTCAGAACTGTGGAGTGCTCTCCAAAGGATTGCCAGCCTGCATGTTCCCTTTCATTGAGAGATGACTGGAAATATAGAAATGAGCGATGTCACCTCCATTGAAGGAATGCATTGAAGGAATGCAGATATAAGGCCCAAAGTCCTTTTCTCTTAGAGTTTAGGTCTAATATGACAGATTAGTTCTGATTTCTCAATGCTGGGAAACACTGACAGAAACCAAGCTAAGATGCAGGGAAAAGGCCAATAAGAGATAGTTTAAATCTCTCTCTGCTATGTGTCAAATAAAAAGTAAATAAAGAGGCTACAACCCACTTCAGGCTTGATCAGAAAGTCATTGCCAGTAAATCATACAGTGATACAGTGTTGTGTCACATGTTTGTTCTTTTTTTTTTTTTTTTTTTGAGACGGAGTCTCGCTCTGTCGCCCAGGCTGGAGTGCAGTGGCACGATCTTGGCTCACTGCAAGCTCCGCCTCCCGGGTTCATGCCATTCTCCTGCCTCAGCCTCCCAAGTAGCTGGGACTACAGGCGCCCGCCACCACGCCCAGCTAATTTTTTGTATTTTTTTAGTAGAGACGGGGTTTCACCGTTTTAACCAGGATGGTCTTGATCTTCTGACCTCATGATCCACCCGCCTCGGCCTCCAAAGTGCTGGGATTACAGGCATGAGCCACCGCACCCGGCCACGTTTGTTCATTTTTATATCCATTCATCCATCCTGTGGACTCTGAATGACAGCACCTAAAATACAAAAAGCTTCCATGAAAGGGTTTAAAAATTAGAGAAAACATCAGTTAGAAAAAATATAGGAGAAATAGGAACACATTCCAATGCCCCACCCTAAAAATGGTAAAATACTAAATAACATGGTATTTTCTGTAAAGTTTAAAATATGCATTCAGTAGCCTTGGGATATAGGACGGGTAACAGTACTCAGAGAGAGGAAGGGACATGCTAAATGTTTTTTGCCAGAGTAGGGTCGACTCCTCCAGGGCTTAAAGACAAAGGGATACAGGCCTGGAAGGAGCAGCCAGGAATCCCTTCTTATTTCATTTATCCGTGCACCAAACACATGATCACATTAAATGAGATACTTTAGTTCCTACCCTTAGATAGTTATAATCTATTTGGAAGTACAGACATTGCATTAATTATAATATAGGATGGCAAGTGCTTTCACAGAGATAAGGACAGTACACTCTGAGATCTTGAAAGAAAATGTCTACTTTTATTAAAGGAATAGGGAAAGGCCTCTTACCAGAGAACATTTCTCCTGGGGGCTGCACATTGAGCATGGTCTCCAAAGCCGAGTTAGATTTTACTAGTCAGAGAAGCAGAGTATGATATTCCAGATAGAGGCAAAATTTGGGGGAAGGAAGAGAGGTATGTTCATGGATTGAACAAATAAGAGACTGGGCTATAGAGAGGTAAGGAAAGGAGAGTTAGAACAGGAGAGAAGTAATATTAAAGGTACTTAATCTGTCGAAAGTAATTGTAATTGTTCAGTAATGTGGCTACCTCTAAAATGTTTGCTGATGTAGGAAATTCTAGAGAAAAAAAGGCCCTTTGATTACAGGGAAAGAAATAACAGACTTAAAATGCAAATACTGGCACATTATGGAACCAAAACATAATTAGTCAATTAACAAGTGAAAATGACAATTATCATTTATGTTGGTGCAGAAAAAAGGGACAAAGAAGGCAACATTCACACATACAACAGTGTTTCTTTTCTTTTGTTCTCCACCCACAACCAACAGCATGGTTGTATGTGTATACAAACTTCAATTGTATGTTTGTCAGGTTGAGATCAATAGGTATTATTTTCCATGATGAAAGGAGGGCATTGCTTAGCATATATGCTTCATTTGTATTTTCTAATGAGTGAGTGATTTAATTAATTTCCCAACCTTGCCAACTTCGTTGTGTAGGGGCTTTGCCCCACTCAGAGAATCCACCAATGAAAGGATCTTTATTCTTTTCAGCTCTGTAGACTTGAGCAGTGGGTTAAGTGTATCTCATAAGTTGTCTTATTTTGTCTTTATAAGACATGGAACAAGCATCAATCTCCCCATTTTTTAAGTGAGGGAACTAGAACTCACAGAAATTGTGACTTTTTCAGGGCCGTAAGTTTATGTACCATGATCATAAATCTGAACAGGTTATTGGGTCAGAAATAATTTTTACCTACAAATGGCCCCAATGATGTGTTGAGAAAAATCCCTTGCCGTATGCTTTCTCATTGATCACAGCACCCAGCTGCAGCATCTCTGGGATGAGTGAGACTGGAGCAGCACATGCATAATACTGGCTAGCATTTGATGGTCACTTTCTCTGTGGCAAATATGGTTCTAAGTATGTGACAGCATTATCTCATTTACGACAACCCTGTGAAAAGGCATGATTACCAGTTAGAATGGTGATCATTAAAAAGTCAGGAAACAACAGATGCTGGAGAGGATGTGAACACATAGGAACACTTTTACACAGTTGGTGGGAGTGTAAATTAGTTCAACCATTGTGAAAGACGGTGTAACAATTCCTCAAGGATCTAGAACTAGAAATACCATTTGACCCAGCAATCCCATTACTGGGTATATACCCAAAGGATTATAAATCAATCTACTATGAAGACACATGCACACATATGTTCATTGCAGCACTATTCACAATAGCAAAGACTTGGAACCAACCCAAATGCCCATCAATGACAGACTGGATAAAGAAAATGTGGCACGTATACACCATGGAATATTATGCAGCCATAAAAAAGGATGAGTTCATGTCCTTTGCAGGGACATGGATGAAGCTGGAAACCATCATTCTCAGCAAACTAACACAGGAACAGGAAACCAAACACCCCGTGTTCTCACTCATAAGTGGGAGTTGAACAATGAGAACACATGGACACAGGGAGGGGAACATCACACCCCAAAGCCTGTCAGGGGGTGTGGGCCAAGGGGAGGGAAAATATTAGGAGAAATGCCTAATACAGATGACGAGTTGATGGATGCAGCAAACCAACATGGCACACATATACCTGCGTAACAAACCTGCATGTTCTGCACATGTATCCTGGAACTTCAAATATAATAAAAAAAGAAAAGCCATTATTATTATTCCAATTTACAAATGATGAACTAATGGCAAAAAGAATAACAAAGGAACTTGCCCAGTGACTCATGATTGAGCCTGAAAACACCTTATGTCTTTGTGACCTAAAGATAGTGGGTATTTCCTATGTTGGGGAACTCAGCTGGTGAAAGTTTGGTGCTAATGAAGGTGTTGGCTTATTTGGAAATGGAATCACTAGTTCCTCCTATTTAGATTGATGCATATTGAAATTCTGCCAGACTCCTGCCTCTCTAGGTAAGCTGTAAATCCACTTTTGTCTTCCAATATTCTCTATTACATGATTTTTACTCTATTAATTCTGAACTGCTTGCAATTCAAAGCTATTTCAGACTTTCATTTCTTTGTACCTGCTGTTCTCTCTGCCTGGAAAATCTTTTCTCTCCTATTGTTTATTGGTTAAAGCTTACTCATCCTTCAAGATTCAGCTCAGGTGCCTTTTTAAATTTATTTATTTTTTAATTTTAGGATGCCTTCTCTTACTCTCTGATCCCAGAATATATACCAAGACTCTAAGCTCCTTGAGGGCAGAAAAAACCTCTTGCCCATTCTTTTCTAGTTTCTAGAATATAACATAATATAGTACATAGTAAGTACTCAGTAAATATTCATCAACTAAACTAGCTGAAAAGTATTAAAAATTAGATATCCTGTTGGATTTGTATTTCTTCTGCCTCTACTTGGTATTCACAATAAGTTGAATATTTTTAAGGAGGGTATTGGTATGTTCATTTATTGGGTAGGATGGGAAACTAGGAAGTCAAGAAATGTACATTTCTTTTCTACTGTATTTTATTTTTTTATTGTTCATTTTTTTCAAGACGGAGTCTCGCTGTGTCGCCCAGGCTGGAGTGCAGAGGCGCGATCTCAGCTCCACTGCAACCTCTGCCTCCCGGATTCAAGCGATTCTCCTGCCTCAGTCTGCCACCACACCCGGCTAATTTTTTGTATTTTTAGTAGAGACAGAGTTTCGCTGAGTTGACCAGGCTGGTCTCCAAATCCTGGCCTCAAGTGGTCCGCCCTTCTTGGCCTCCAAAGTGCTGGAATTTTAGGCGCAAACTACGTGCCTAGCCTCTTTTCCACTTTGAATGGAATGATAAAACTGAAAATGAAAAGGACGGGAAAGAAACAGAGTCTTTTTGAAATCATATTTGACAGGATTTATTAAGATCACAATAGTAGCTGATAACAATAACTACTATCTGAGTGCTCATTATACACCAGGCACTTTTCTAGATATTTAAAATATTTAATTTAGTGTATTTTCAGTTCATTTTCCTAACTTATGAGATAGATATTATTTTTACAACCATTATACTAGTGAAGAGATCAAGGTTCAAATAACTTGCCCAAAGTTATATAAGAATAAAGTAACGGAGCCACTATAACTCCCATAATTCCAAAGTTCTTGGGGAAATGAAAGGACTCTCAGAGAAGGAGAGCATTACATTGGTGGAATGCTTGCAGTTGGGTTTTTTTTTTTTTACATAGAATCAACATGGCAGACGGTACAGAAAAGCCACAGAAAGGTGGGAGCCTTTGGCTATAAAATCAATAGGGGGCCTCCACTGCCCTGTCCTGTTTACACATTTTTCTAATAATGTTGTCTTCAACAAGAAAATATCATCAAAACCAGCTGTAGTGTTTGCCTGACTGTACTCTGCAGCTTTCCCTGGCAGTGTGAATCTAACCACAGTGAGTCAGCCTGTTCAGGTCCCACCCACCCTGGCGAACTTTTCCACTTGGATCTTGAAGTCTTTGGGGAGAAAAAAGAAAAAAAAAAGTGCTAAAAGCAAAAGGCTTTTTCATTTCGGGGAGTTTCTGGAGCTCTGGGTAACCTGTGCTAATTTAGGTTAATTGAGGTCCTGTCACTGCCCTCTTTATGTTCCACAATTTTAGTGCTTCTTGAGTGTTTCTCTCTAATTACAACCGTGGAAAATGAATGCTACTGGTAAAGTGCATTTTTATTTTTTAAAAAATGCATTCATTCTTCCAAACCACAGTGTCCCAAACATACTGGTTTTATTTTCATGGGTATCTTAAGACATGCAAAAAGTTATTAGGAGGCAGGGGGTAACTATTAAACTTTCAGTAATCACAAGTGCAGTTTGTTTTCCCTTTTCAATCTCATGTTTAAAAAGGGAAAGAGAGGTCTTCTACACACGGTCATTCCACAGACTTTCCGTGCAAAGTTTTCATTCCTAAGCAACATTACCAAAGTTATGAATCAAATCAATTACTTTTTTCTTAAGAACTACAGAGTAAAAGGAATGCTTCTGAGTGCGTAGAAGATACAAAGATGGACATCAGATTCCATTCTCAAAGAATGTACCATCTGATTGGGGCATAAAAAATTTAAATTATACAATATTTAATTTAAATAACATCTAAGGCAATATTGAAAGAGATATTTCAAGATGGGAGTACTTGCCAAACTAACGTATGTTTTTAAAACTTAAATATGGCCAGGCGTGGTGATCATGCCTGTAATCCCACCACTTTGGGAGGCTGAGGCGAGCGAATCACCTGAGGTCAGACATTTGAGACCAGCCTGGCTAACATGGTGAAACCCCATCTCCATTAAAAATACAAAAATTAGCCAGATGTGGTGGCATGCACCTGTAATCCCAGTTACTCAGGAGGCTGAGGGAGAAGAAGCGCTTGAACCCAGAAGGCAGAGGCTGCAGTGAGCCGAGATCAAGCCCTGCACTCTAGCCTGCGCTACAAAGCAAGACTCTGTCTCAAATAAGTAAATAAATCTTAAGTACTAGAACTTTTTTTCTAATTTGCATGCGTGCATGTGTGTGTGTGTGTAAACTTTTTAAAGTTGTAAATATTAGCTTACATTTGGTTATACAATTAATAAAGAAACTTTATCAAAAAGAATGAAATTATAAAAGTTGGACAACCCTGAACATTCTGAAAGGTATGATTACCAACACAGAAAAGAGAGCAATCACTTTCACAGAGACTGTAGCACTTGAATTAGAATAATTCTTTTTGTAATTTTAAATTATCTCCTTTCTGTCTCCTCATTAGAACTTGTTTTCTTCTCTTCTCCATTGTTGGAAGAGAAGCCCTATCTTGCTTACGGTGGACTTTGCAAAGTTTCCATTCTAATGATAATTTCCATTCCAATACTAAATTTAAAAAATAACAACAAAGATCATGATACCGATTAATATTTGTAAGTGCTTACAGTGTGCCAAGTTCTGAGAATGCACTTGACCTTATTATCTTATTCAGTTCTTCTAATAGTCTTTTGAGGTTGGTACAACCATTGTCTTCATTTGTAAAGAGAGAGATGCTGGAGCTAGGAAAACACTAGTAATTGATGGAAAGTGCTGGAGCTGGGATTTGGACATAAGTGTACTGGTTCTAATGCCTGAACTCTTAGCCACAATTTTATTATGCCTATTGATAGCTGACCCCCTTATTCATTTGTTTGTCAATCCACTCATCCACTTACGAGTGCGTCGTGTGTGCCAGGCCATGTTCTAGCTGTTAGTTGCACAATGATCAAGGACGAATATATGAAAATATGTATTTTCGGCTGGGTGTGGTGGCTCACGCCTGTAATTCCAGCACTCTGGGAGGCTGAGGCAGGTGGATCACTTGAGGTCAGGAGTTTGAGACCAGTGTGGCCAACGTGGTGAAACACTGTCTCTCCTAAAAATACAAAAGTTAGCTGGGCATGGTGGTGGACTCCTGTAATCCCAGCTACTCAGGAGGCTGAGGCAGCAGAATTGCTTGAACCCAGGAAGCAGAAGTTGCAGTGAGCCGAGATTGCCACTGTACTCCAGCCTGGGTGATAGAGCTAGACTCCGTCTCAAAAAAAAAAAGAAAAGAAAATGTATGTTCAAGGATGAGTGTTTATTTCAGTATTCTTTATACCAGTACAGTATTAGTACTCAAGGTGAGGATTATTTCAAGTGTGGAATATGTAAACAATAGAAAATTATAGAGCAATGTACTGACTTGGATGTCCATTATAACAAATTTGAGATTAAACAAAACAACAGCAATGTACTGACTTGGATGTCCATTATAACAAATTTGAGATTAAACAAAACAACAGCAACAACAATTTGACTGAATATTACAAAAAATAAGATCTCATTTTTGAGGGAGAAAAGATGGAAATGTCTGGAAGGATACATACCAAAGTATTGATATTGATTATGTCTGGATGATGGAATTAGCCTATTGCCTTCTTTATAACTTTGAGTATTATATTTATTTTAATTATCTATTCACTGAGAAAATATTCTAATGCTTTTACTATGTGTAGCATGCCTTAAGCATTGCAGATACAATACTGAATAGGCAAACATGGTTCCTGCCTTCATAGAGTTTACAGATTAGCAAATTCCACCAGAATGTAATTATTATTGTAATAGAAGTAAAGAGTGCTATGGAAAATATAGCTGGGCACTTACTCAATCTGAAGAGGTTGGGGGATTCAGGGAAAGTTTCCTGGAGAAAACTGCCTCTAACCAGGGACCTGAAGAAGGAATAAGAATTAGCCACTAATAAGGGGGTGGGAGTGTGAGAATGAAGAATGTTCCTTGCATAGGAAATAGCTTGAATCAAGATCCAGATGAGAGAAAGAACCATAATCAGTATTCCTAGAGCATGGGATGTAAGGAATGCAGAGAATTGAAACCGGAGAAAAGAGAGAGGAGTCATCATACAGAGTCTCGCAAGTTATGTAAAGGCTTTCACATTTTATCTGAGCTCAAGAGAACTGCTGAAAACTTTTAGTCAGAGAGGTGACATGATCAGATTTTCCTCTTAGAAAGATCCTTTTGGCTTCTGTATGGACTCTGCCTAGGAGGAGTAGTCTAGAGGCAGAGAAAACAGTTAGGAGGCTGTTGCAGCATTCCAGGCAAAGGTTGGTGGAGATGCCAGTATAAAAATTAGAGAAATAGACAGGTGAAAGAGATTTCAGAGGCAGAATGTATAGGGCTAAGCCATTGATTGGATGTAGAACCAGTGAGGCAGAAGAAACCCAAAGATGACTGACCACCCGTTCATCTCTTCACTCACATCCTACCTACTGTCACCTTGTCATAAACTTCCAGACTACCTTCACCTCTCTCTTCAATAACATGAGTTATTTGTTCAAAGTCTGCCTTTTCTGTCAGAACATGAGCTCACCATAGCAGGGACAGTGGTTGTCTTTTCACTGCTAGACACAGTGATTAGCATAATGCCTGGTACATAGTACCATTTCTTTTCTTTTCTTTTTTGTTTGTTTTGGATGAATAAATGATGTCAAGTTTTCTCGCTTGGGCAACAGCTAGGTTATGCCCTCCACTGAGAAAGAGAACAACTGGAACAGGCACATGTACTACTTTTATGACCAGTGAAGCAACAGCAACACAAACCAAAAAACAGTAAAGCGATTTCTGTTTTTGGAAGAAAAGTAAAGAAGATTCTTCCTGTTATTAAGGAACTCCAAATCTACTGGGGAGACAGTCAAACAGATAATCCCATATATTGTGAAATGGGCCACGATAAGAGTAGGTCTGCAGTGCTGTGGAAGCATTCAGGAGGAGCCCTTGCCCAGGCATTAGGGCCAGATAGGTTTCTTTCAGTAGGTAATTTCTGACTTAGATCCTTATGGGTGAGTTGGGATTAGTTAAGTGAGAGCTGGGTGGGAATTAAAGAGAAGTGACATTCCAGGCTAATGCTGCTCCCCATGCAAAGTCCTGGAGGGAGCATGAGCCTGGTGAATTCAGAAATTCATAGATGGAGCAAGGGAGGGTCAATTGGGGTTCATGTTGGCTGTGTCTTTTCCCTTATCCTCCTACTTCTGGTCAAGGCATTATTGTTGCAGTCATGGGCATTCATGGTGTCACTGTGGACTCTTGGCTTTTTGTTTCTTTTCTTTTGTTCTCCACCCACAACCAACAGCATGGTTGTATGTGTATACAAACTTCAATTGTATGTTTGTCAGGTTGAGATCAATAGGTATTATTTTCCATGATGAAAGGAGGGCATTGCTTAGCATATATGCTTCATTTGTATTTTCTAATGAGTGAGTGATTTAATTAATTTCCCAACCTTGCCAACTTCGTTGTGTAGGGGCTTTGCCCCACTCAGAGAATCCACCAATGAAAGGATCTTTATTCTTTTCAGCTCTGTAGACTTGAGCAGTGGGTTAAGTGTATCTCATAAGTTGTCTTATTTTGTCTTTATAAGACATGGAACAAGCATCAATCTCCCCATTTTTTAAGTGAGGGAACTAGAACTCACAGAAATTGTGACTTTTTCAGGGCCGTAAGTTTATGTACCATGATCATAAATCTGAACAGGTTATTGGGTCAGAAATAATTTCTACCTACAAATGGCCCCAATGATGTGTTGAGAAAAATCCCTTGCCGTATGCTTTCTCATTGATCACAGCACCCAGCTGCAGCATCTCTGGGATGAGTGAGACTGGAGCAGCACATGCATAATACTGGCTAGCATTTGATGGTCACTTTCTCTGTGGCAAATATGGTTCTAAGTATGTGACAGCATTATCTCATTTACGACAACCCTGTGAAAAGGCATGATTACCAGTTAGAATGGTGATCATTAAAAAGTCAGGAAACAACAGATGCTGGAGAGGATGTGAACACATAGGAACACTTTTACACAGTTGGTGGGAGTGTAAATTAGTTCAACCATTGTGAAAGACGGTGTAACAATTCCTCAAGGATCTAGAACTAGAAATACCATTTGACCCAGCAATCCCATTACTGGGTATATACCCAAAGGATTATAAATCAATCTACTATGAAGACACATGCACACATATGTTCATTGCAGCACTATTCACAATAGCAAAGACTTGGAACCAACCCAAATGCCCATCAATGACAGACTGGATAAAGAAAATGTGGCACGTATACACCATGGAATATTATGCAGCCATAAAAAAGGATGAGTTCATGTCCTTTGCAGGGACATGGATGAAGCTGGAAACC
>NW_012113586.1:177876-182096 GCF_000951035.1 Colobus angolensis palliatus | reverse complement strand
CAGGCTGGAGTGCAATGGCGCGATCTCGGCTCACCGCAACCTCAGCCTTTCAGGTTCAAGCGATTCTCCTGCCTCAGCCTCCTGAGTAGCTGGGATAACAGGCATGTGCCACTACAGTGTCTAATTTTGTATTTCTAGTAGAGACAGGGTTTCTCCATGTTGATCAGGCTGGTTTCAAACTCCTGACCTCAGGTGATCCACCCGCCTTGGCCTCCCAAAGTGCCACTGCGCCTGGCCTGTTTTTTTATTTTTTGTAGAGACAAGGTCTCACTATGTTTCCCAGGCTGGTTTCAAGCTCCTGGCCTCAAGCAATCCTCCTGCCTTGGCCTCTCAAAGTGTTGGGATTACAGGTATGAGCCACCGCACCCAGCAACTCTTAGCTCTTGTGACCAGAGCAGGTCCTAGTCATGGCTTCAAAATTGCCTTCACTCCTAGAAAAAAAATAGAGAAAGGATTATTTAAAATCGAGAGAAAAAGGTGAGGTCATAAGTCACTCCTTCTGAATTCCAGAAGCTCAGCAAATAATCTGAGTTGAACCAATTGTGAACAAACACCAAGTCCTGTTAATGCTGATTGGGCCAAAGTGATGGAGAATCTAGTTTGGAGTCTGGTAATCCTTGGAGGCCCCAGCATCACTGCAGCTCAACTATCATTCCTGCCTTGCAGCTCATTTAACAGCCTCTGGCAGCACTATTTCTGGCTGGGCCATCTATTTTTGGTGGCCTGGAAAGTGTTATTTGTTTTGTTTTGTTTTGATATGGTTTACAGTGCTCTAGTGCGATGATGAAGATAACACCTGGTTATTCCAGGTTTGGGGGTGGTGTGGGTGTGTATCTATGTTGGGGAAGGCAGCAGGAACATTATCTTAACTCCTGTTCTTTATCCACATGATGAGGCTGCCTAAGACAGGGTTTATTAATCAACCTGATGCAATAGCTCTGTCATTAGTGCTCTTGGTATCAGGTCAGTTATTTCAAGAAAAGGCTGTGTACAGGATGGGTATCAGTATGCTTCCGAGTGTTAGGGGAAAAAAAGTTGAACAATATTATTAATATTTTAGGATTTAAGAGACTCTGGAACTTCAGGAATTATGTTAAAATTTCAGAAACAGAGTTTTAGAAGGGTGACTTGTTTGTTTATTGTATAATCCAAAAGAAAAAAGCAGGACTTTGTGGAATTCTTTGTCAGCTTTCTGAAGCAGGTATCAGTAGTTGGCTTCTGAGACAAGGGTAGAAACACCATGTTGAGCCGAGTACGGTGGCTCACGCCTGTAATCCCAGCACTTTGGGAGGCCGAAGCGGACGGATCACCTGAGGTCAGGAGTTCAAGACCAGCCTTAACATGGAGAAACCCCATCTCTACTAAAAATACAAAATTAGCCAGGCGTGGTGGTGCATGCCTGTAATCCCAGCTACTCGGGAGGCTGAGGCAGGAGAATTGCTTGAACCTGGGAGGCAGAAGTTGCGGTGAGCCTAAAAAAAAAAAGGAAACACCATGTTGGCATAAAAGAGTTGATGAATGGAACACCGAGTTGGTTGGCTCTGGTTGACATTTTCCATGGTAGAATGTGGTGTGTGAAAGTTATACATATTTTTCAGAACAGCCTAATACTTATGTATTAGATCATATGTTTCTGTTTTATCTGAGGGTTATCACAAAACTTTACCTTTTTATAAAACTTAATAATCTGTGAATATTCAGTATTGAGAGCCACTTAGAGGATAGATACTTCGTCTGACCCTTCTTTTAAGGCCGTATAATATAGGTAGGAGTGGTATACAGAATATTTAGACGTGATTCATTCTAAGCCATTTACCTTTAACTGAATTGAATCAAATTTGACTTTAACTGAAACTTTATCATTAAAAATAATCTCTTTTAAAAGATCAAGGATTGGGTTAGTTACTTCTCTCAGTTTTGGTTTATCTCTTTGTCTTCTTCTTTTAAAAACAAAGCTTTATTGAAACGATTAACACTCTATACAGCTCACCTTCTTAAATTGTACAATTCTATGATTTTAGTATATTCACAGAGTTGTGCAACCATCACGACTGTCTAATTCCAGTATGTGCTTCTCACTCCAGTAGGAAACCTCATACCTGTTAACATTCACTTCCCATTTTCCCTCTCCCTGGTTCCCAGAAACCACTAATCTACTTTCTCCCTGGATTTGCCTATTCTGGACATTTCATGTAAATGGAATTATACAGTATGTGACCTTTTGTATCTGGCTTCTTTCACATTATCGTATAATGTTGTCAAGGTCATTTATGTTGAAGCATGTATCAGTACTTCATTCCTTTTTATGGCTGAGTAATATTCTATGATTTGGATATGCTAAATGTTGTTTATCCATTCATCAGTTGAAGGACATTTGAGATACTTCCAATTTTGGCTATTATGAATAATGCTGCTATGAACATTTGTATACAAGATTTCATGTGGCCATATGTTTTCAATTTTCTTGTGTATACAACTAGGAAAGGAATTGCTAGGTTGTACGGTAACTCTTTGTTTAACCTTTTGAGAGCCAACTTTAGTTTATTCATCTTGAAAATGAATAAAACAATTTTTTTTAACATAGATCGGTGGTCAGATCCTTTAGGGTCACCAGGAAGATAATTTACAGTGAAGGATACTTTTTGAAAAGTTACAGGGGGCCTGAGGTAGAAGAGGGAATACCTTATGAGTTGCAAGTGAATCCCAGTCTCAGAAGGGTCATACAGTCTCATGATTAAGGCCCTGATGCGTATGCAGTATGGGGTCAAAATGTTGAAGTTATAGTCTGTGCTCCTCCACTTTCTCAGTGAACAACTCAGTTAACCTCCTGATGTCTCTCTGTCCTAGGCAGTAAAATGGGGATCATCATATCTCCTACTTCGAAGGTTGTGGTAAAGATAAATGAAATAATACCCATGGAAGTGCTTGGTACATTGTCAAATCCAATGTAGATGATTGTTGTTGTGAAGACGGTATAATGGTATCTGATTAACTTTGTAATACAGGGCCAAGTCATTCAAAACAGACAGGAATTAAACTTTTTATCTGTGCAATTCAGATTTTATGAGAACAGCATAGAGACGCTCAGACACATAGATGTATTATAAATAAAATATGTGTGTGTAAAATGAACCAGCCCTCTCTTCTTCCTGCCCCATCTCTTCTTGTCTATCCCCATCCCCAATCCAAAATAAGTTGAGCTCCTAGTCCTAGTTCCCTGGGTGCTAAAAAGCAGGAAATACTCCCCAGACATTTGTGTACCCTTCCCATAGGGTTGTTTTGAAAATATGACAGTTAGCAAAGTTATAGGTTAAATCGCCTATTGGGCATCATCCTTGAGTCATTGTTACTGCTTTTGTCTTAGAAATATGGTGTCTTTTACATGCACTTACCGCTTCTGTAGCACAAGACAGCCAGAGCTCTCAGTCTCAACAGGTAGACTCTCATTACCTTTTAGGGCTACAGGAGAGCTGGTGGGCATTCTGAAATTCTTCAGAAAGTAATAGCTCTCTCACTGGCCTTTGCTAGGAGTGTTCCTATGAGAAAATGTGTTTTAAGCACAGAATTTCAGGATGGCCAAAGGTCTTAAAAGCCCTCTAGATCTAACTCCTAGCTGATGTGGGAAATCTTTTAACAGTATCCCTGACAGGTGATTCTTTAGTTTTGGTCAATCCCCTTTTGTGACACGAAGTTTATTCCGTCTCATGATGTATGTGCTCACTAAAAATCTGATGTATAGACATATGGATAGAGTGTGGCCATATCTTTATTGCATCTAACTTTACTAGAGAATTTATCCTTATATCTAATTGATAACTGCCTCCCTGTAATTCCTACTTTCATTCCCTTTAAAATAGTTTTTTAAAAATTATAAACTGTTTTACAAACAACAGGAATATATAAAGAATAATTAAACACTTGTCCATGTATTGAGTATCTAAATGGTGGCAAACATTATTTTTAGTTTATTTGTCTCAGGTGAAGAAACAAAAGTGAGCATTACAGATACAGTTGCAACCTTCTTAGTAGCCTGCCCGCATCTCAGTCTTCTGACTGCCTTCCTATAGTTAACTATTAAGTAGTTTGCTCAAAATGACTCAGTGAGCATGCCTGTAATCTCAGCACTTTGGGAGGCCAAGGCGGGCAGATCACAAGGTCAGGAGATCGAGATCACCCTGGCTAACTCGGTGAAACCTCGTCTCTACTAAAAATACAAAAAA
>NW_012113586.1:130407-177826 GCF_000951035.1 Colobus angolensis palliatus | reverse complement strand
CCGGGAGGCGGAGCTTGCAGTGAGCCGAGATTGCACCACTGCACTCCAGCCTGGGCGACAGAGCGAGACTCTGTCTCAAAAAAAAAAAAGACTCAATGAGAAAAAAGGAGAGCCAGGATTTGAACATTGCTCTTCTTAGCTCAAAGCTATTGCTCTTTTCACAATTCCATGCTACCCAACCTAGATAAATATGTATAATACTGATCGTATTTATTATCTATGTGTAAATGGATGTAAAGTGTCAAGGGTTACTTAAAGCACTTCTGTTCTTCTGTTTGACATATTAACTTATTTTTAAAACATTTTTCTTTTCTTTCTTTCTTTTTTTTTTGTGAGACAGGGTCTCGCTCTGTCACCCAGGCTGGAGTGTAGTGGCGTGATCTCCACTCACTGCAAGCTCCGCCTCCCGGGTTCATGCCATGCTCCTGTCTCAGCTACTGCTGGGACTACAGGTGCCCGCCACCACCACACCTGGCTAACTTTTTGTATTTTTAGTAGAGATGGGATTTCACCGTGTTAGCCAGGATGGTCTCGATCTCCTGACCTCGTGATCCCCCCGCCTCGGCCTCCCAAAGTGCTGGGATTATAGGCGTGAGCCACCGCACCTGGCCTTAAAATATTTTTATGTTCAAGGAAGATAAAGATAAAAATTATCCACAGACACCAAATTAGTAGAGTTAAAATTGTGGAAGTTTTATTATATTTGAGAATAATTTGTCCATTAAGAAGATTAATCATTTTTTGTTAGTGAAGCTTTATTTTTAGGAGAAAGATTGGTAAAAAATTAATATGTTTTCAAGTACATTCATTAGATGAGCTATCTGGGGGGTCTAAGTATGATTAAGCAAATGTCAAGCTGGGTTTTTTTAAAGGCAGACTTGACAGTTGGTTGTGTTAATGGGTCATGACAGGCAACAGCTGGGTGGTAATCCTCCTCCTCCTGTTGGCATTGATTGAGTCTTTATTTATGTCGTATTTCTAGTCTGGACTAGGACGTTATTCCAGGGGTAGAATGAAGAAATTAAGGAAAAAGAAGGGGAGAGCCATTAAGGTTTGCAAGAAACGTTTTGAGACCAGAGTAAAGATATTAGATGTACTATGAGAAAAAGCAAGAACAAAGGTAGAAGCACAACCCCTTGCTCAAGAATCTGCAGTGTTTTATTTCCTAGGCAATGCAGAGGTTATCAACACACAGGCCTGTATGCTGTGAGCTAGTAGGTTGCGTGTGCATCTCAGGTATGTGTGTTTTTGTTTGTTAAAGCTTTTTTTTATTTCTTTTCCAAGTTTCCACATGCAGCACTGATGTTTGTTAAAACTGCAAGGAAACAAGTAAAATGAAACCTAAGCAATACACAAAGAAAATAATCTTCCTGGTCAGCAGTTCCTGACCCTTCCCACCCCCACTGCCCTCCTCCCCACCTCCACTTCCCTTCCCCTAACTCTTGTCCAGATTGAGAGCCAGGATCCTGGAGGGGCAAACTCCAGGCTCCTCACCCTGACTTTCAAGATCTCCCTGAAACGGCTTTTTATTTCCCCTCATCTCTGTGTCCTATTTCAGGACAGTATGTGCCCTTTGCTTTGGCCTGGTGGACACTGAACTTTTGCTCATGTTCCACCTGCCTGGACTGCCTTGTGTTCTCCCCACTGCCTTTCCAAGCTCGACTCATCCTTTGAGAGACAGAGTCTTGTTCTCTCGCCCAGGCTGGAGTGCCGTGGCATGATCTCTGCTCACTGCAGCCTCCACCTTCCAGATTGAAGCAATCCTCGTGCCTCAGCCTGCTGAGTAGCTGGGACTACAGGCACGTGCCACCATGCCTGGCTGATATTTGTATTTTTAGTAGAGACAGGGTTTCACCATGTCGGCCAGGCTGGTCCTGAACTCCTGACCTCATGTGATCTACTCACCTGGACCTCCCAAAGTGCTGGGATTATAGGCGTGTGCCACCGCGCCTGGCCCAGTTTTTACTATTTGTATAGTTCATATTGTCCTTTATATTTTGTCATATATGTTTGTTCATATTTGTTCAGAACTGCTGTAGAAAGTCCAGATTCTGCATGGTATATTAAAATGAGTCTGTTAGAATAATTTCTTTTACTTATAATCTTTTTATAAGGAGGAATGCTATTAGGTGTGCTTTTTATCCTAAAACATCTACATAATCTTGTGTATAGATTAAGTTGTATTAATCCAATGAGAAATAAATCAGCAGGTTAATTACTCATCCATTCTTTTATTCAACAAATATTTATTGAGCACCTGCCGTGTACCAGGCACCCTTCTGGGCACTGGTGACACAGCAGTGAACAAACCAAGAAAACAGCCCCTTTTTCTCAGGAAGTTTACATGCTGGTGGGGAGAGATAGACAAGAAACAAAACAAATAAGTACATGTAGTATTTTAGAAGGTGATAGTGCTACGGAATAAAAAACAATGAAGGGGGAATCCGAGAGCTGGGATGAGGCACGGGGTGCCTAAATAGACTTCACTGAGAAGGTGACATTCAATCAAAGATGAAGAAGGTGAGGAGAGAATCCTGCTACCTAGAGAAAGAGCAGCCAGGCAGAAGGGTCAACAAGTTCAAAGGCATCGAAAAAGAAACCTTCTCTTGCTTCCTGTTTTTGAGAGACAACAAAGAGAAACAGTGTGGCTGGAGCAGACAGCGGGGGAGCGTGGTAGGAAGAAGTAGAGGAGGTAAGAGGAGAGGCGAGAAGAGGGTGTAGGGCCTCAGGCCTTGCAGTCTGGTGAAGGGACATCACCTTTCACTCTGTGTTAGATGGGAAGCCAGGGGGACTCTCCAGCAGAGGAGTAATTCGACGTATTTTAAAAGGGTCACTGTGGCTGCTGTGCTGAGAATAGACTATAAGGGAACAAGAGTGGGAGCAGGAACACCAGTTAAGGGGCTATTCAGGTCGTGTAAGGAAAAGATGGCAGTACTGTGGATCAGGGTGGTAGAAATACCAGTGGCAGTAGCGGTAGTATAACATAACATATATATATATAAAATATATATATAGTAGTATGATAGTGTATATATAATATAGTATAATGTATATTATATACATAATACAACAGCTACAACATATACATATTATACTACCATATATGTTATTAATATATATACTATTATATATAGTATATATAGTAAGATTTGCAGACAGATGATATGTAGGAGAGAGAATGAATCAAGAATGATTCAAAGGTTTAGGCCCAAAAATCTGAAAATATTGACTTGTTACAAATTGAAAAAAGGTGTAGTGAGGAAGGAGCATGTTTACTGGGAAAGATCAGGCATTCAGTTTCAGATATCACAAGTATGTGAAGTCTAAATTCAAGCGGAGATTTCTACTAGGAAGTCAGATATCAATTGGAATTCAGGGAAAAGATCAGGGTGGGCATATAAACTTAGAAATTTAAGTGAACAAAACGTCCTTTTTTTACCTATTCTAGAATAAGTGTTCTACCAAATATAGTTTCTTTGGGACTATGAAAATAAACCTTTTTCATAGTATTGGAAAGCTATGAGAACAATACAGATGAGCCAGGCCATATATAGCAAAGCAAAACGTACAATATTTATGGAATACTGACCTATTCATTTATTCCACAAATATTTAGGGAGTGCTTCCTGAATATTATGCAATAAGAATACAAGGACACAAAATATGCCTTGTCAGTCCTCAAAACACTCTAGCTGGGTTGAGGTCATTGTAAACAGACTGCGGCAGCACAATGGGATGAATGCTGCTGGAGAGGTCTCAGGTTGTTATGGAAGCTATAGGAGTTTATGAAGACATATTAGTCATTGACTTTTTCCTTGGGCAGCTTCAGACTAGTTGGAAAGATCAAACATACAAAAAGTCGCATAACTCTAAAAGATGTAAATAACCTTCAAGATAACAGAAGCCACATCATAAGGCAGCAGATGAACACTTGTTGAATGTTAATATCTGCCTTAGAGTTCAAAAGAGGAAGAAGTCTTTCCAGGCTAGGGTAACAGGAAAGGCTTTGCTTGGGTGGAATTTGGGAACATTCAAGTTGAATGATCTAAGCAAAGAGTTGAATATGTAGGGCTAGATCTTGGGTGAGAAGACTTGGTTGGAGATTTGGGAGTTGTTTCAAAGCTGAAAGTGTAGCCCTAAAAGTGGATAAAACCTCCATGGAAAAAAAAAATGTGAACAGAAAAAAAGTAGAAGGAAAAAGTAGAAGGCTAAGGACTTACTATTATTTAAATACCCACTTTCAGGAGCTGGCAAAAAACATAGAAAAAGGAGCCAGAAAGGTAGAAGAAAAAGATATCACAGAGGAAATAGGCATAAATGTCCAACAGAAATCTAGGATGCGTAAGAATACCCTTATGCATGGATTCATACGCAGTTTTACTTCCTGTAAAACTTATATGAAATTATCTTACCTGATAAAGGAATCTAAGTAGACAGCCAAAGCATGAATAAACACTAATCTAGACTCTAGCAGTCTGGCTTCCTTTGAGCAAAATGGAGATAATAACTGGGTTATCACCTTGAAGAGCTCAGACCAGGAAAGGGCCTTAAAAATCACTAATTTTGGCCGGGCGCGGTGGCTCATGCCTGTCATCTCAGCACTTTGGGAGGCCGAGGTGGGAGGATCACAAGGTCAGGAGATCGAGACCATCCTGGCTAACACGGTGAAACCCCGTCTCTACTAAAACTATGAAAAATTAGCTGGGCATGGTGGCGGGCACCTGTAGTCCCAGCTACTCGGGAGGCTGAAGCAGAATGGCTTGAACCCGGGAGGTGAAGGTTGCAGTGAGCTGAGATTGCACCACTCCACTCCAACCTGGGTGACAGAGTGAGACTCCATCTCAAAAAAAAAAAAAGAAAAGAAAAAAGAAAAATCACCGATTTTTAAAGTGAGGACAGTTAGGCCTCTAGAGAAATGCACGCCTATGGTCGATAACATAGCTATTTAATAAGAGAACTGGGAATGGAAAAGGTTTTTTCTTCACTGTCTCTAACTAAGCCTAATTGGCATTCTCTTATTCTAAGAATTCAGATTTAGTGAAAATAGTTAAATGAATTTTAAATGTGTAGTTTTTTTTTTTTTTTCAAATTGTAAATATTTTGGCTTGCCTATTTTGCCTATTTATAATCTAAATCTATTTGGGAAAATGCTTCACTCTAATTATGCCCTCCTGAGGCCACTTTATCCACTCAAACATTTTCTAGCTTTCAAGGCAAAGTGTAAATTCAACTCCTAATGCAGCTTTCTCTGATCACCCCAGTAAGAACTGACTACCCTTTCTTATGGGCTCCCCCAGAGTCAATGTTTTTCAAACTTAGGCTGAAACCTCTTAGTGGGTCATGAAATCCATCTGGTGGGTCACTCCCAGAAAAAGAAATAGGAAATATCAGGGTACCTCACACAGAGTGATGGTGACAATTACTTTTTGAAACACTTACTTCAATTAAGAGTGTATGCATATGTACTAGATTGCAATGTAACATGTAAAAGTTGAAAAGCACAGGTTTGGGGGATCATAACGTAAAACACATATCTTAACATGTCATGACCAGCTGTATGGCCACGTAGCTCTTTCAGAGTTGGGACTTTATTGATCTATATATCCCTCATGCCCAATGTCCTACTTGGTGGGTACTCAGGAGTTGTTGACTGGAATGATTATGAAGGTTTGAGAAGGAATTGGAAGACTGAAAAGCGAAAAAAAAAGAAAAAAGAAAAATCACCGATTTTTAAAGTGAGGACAGTTAGGCCTCTAGAGAAGTGCATGCCTTCTCTAGGTTGGAGAGGAAATGAGGGCTTGAATTAAGTGTAAATTTTTTAGTTTCCTTTACCTTGGATGTTAATGTATTTTTTTTCAACCTGATATTATTGCCACCAAGAACCCGTGTTTGGTATCTGTGCTGTGGGATTGATTGTCTCCCATCACCTTCAATGTAATGTGGTATAAATAATACTTCCTGCTAATGTTGCAGCTGTCACTCAAGGATCTTAAATTACTTTAGGAGCAAGATCTGTGATGAGTGCCCGGCTCTACTTGGCAGGTGCCAGAGTTAAGAACCAGTGACTGCCTGAAATCTTTGGGCTCCAGGATGACGGCTCCCTCTCTGTCATCCTCCCACACTCTCTTCTGCCCATCCCTTCTTCCACGGAGGGAGGATCCCTTGACCCTGCCTCTTTCTGAACTTTGTAACTGGTTAACAGAAGTCTGCAAAGATTCCACTGAGCTAGAAGATTTGCTCTTTCTTTATGGGTAGCTACGGTGTGTTTTGCGGGGATGGCTCATGGCATTAAAGGCTATTAATTGAACTGCCTCAGAGCTCGAAAAGCTTGGGGCTGAAAACTGCAAAGGAACTCATTAGAGGTGAGTTCTGGATTATCAAAGGAAATCGAGACTCCTCTGGTTGGAAGCTCTTTGAGATTTGCACGGGACAGAAAGGGATATTTGACATGTGGTTACCATTTTGTGGGCCATTTTATGTACCTGTGGTCTTTTCTATAGCAACCTTATTTCTTGCTTCTGGCCACACTCCTTTTGGTCTTATAGTCTAAATCAGCCACAAGTCACTTAAATACCCCCTCCCCACCCTTTATTTCCTTCTCTTCTTTGCAACCTCACTGTCACCTTGAATTACTCCCCTCCGCCTTTCCTGGAAGCTCTTGGGGGTCATTCTCTCTTTTCCGAGAAGCTGTTAACTGCCTACAGTTGGGCCTGGGAGGCTCCAGGAGGGTGACAGCAGAGTCCTGGCTTGGAGTCGGGTTACACCACTTGTGTCTGAGTTCACACAGCATGTTCCTCTGTCAGGGATTCCGCAAATATCTCCCTGAGGTAAAAAAGGAAAGTGTGCTGCACTCCAGCACCCAGAGCAGTGAGCCCAGTCCTGAGTCCCAGAGAGAGCTCCAGCAATAGGGGCCATGTCGCCATAGCCCCAGCCCCTCGGTCCGCAGCCTCAGCAGCGTCCCAGCCGGCTGACTTCATGCTGCGGGGCAGCTGCACCATGTTCCTGGGTTGAGGGGGCAGTCGGGCACGCTCCTCCCCATGGGTTGCCCATCATGTCTAATGGATATCGCACTCTGTCCCAGCACCTCAATGACCTGAAGAAGGAGAACTTCAGCCTCAAGCTGCGCATCTACTTCCTGGAGGAGCGCATGCAACAGAAGTATGAGGCCAGCCGGGAGGACATCTACAAGCGGGTGAGTGCAGGGGCCCGCTTCTCCAGGGCAGGGGCAGGGGACGGTTTGGCCTGCCAGTCGGTCGCTATTCCAGGGTCTTCCTAGCTGGCGCTGTTCTAGTCAGCGAGAGAGATGGGGTTTTGTCCAGCTCTGGTCACCTTAACAACCTGTGACCTTGGACAAGCTCATTTCACCTCTCTGGTGCCTGCTTTCTGCTTTCAGAGGCTCTCTCAAACTCTGACGTGGAATGGTGCGGAACAATCACCTTGGGAGCTGGTTTAAAATGTAGATTCCATGCCTCACCCTAGGGATTCCGATTTAGTAATGTGGGGGAAGGTGGGGTTAGAGGGTGGGGCTGGGGTGGATATTTGCATTTTTAAAATTTATTTATTTATTTTAGAAACAGATCTTGCCCTGTTGCTCAGGCTGGAGTGCAGTGTCACCATTATAGAGCTGAAGCCACCAACTCTTGGGCTCAAGTGATGCCTTCTGGCTCAGCCTCCTGAGCAGCTGGGACCACAGGCATGGGACACCAGGCCCAGATAATTAAAAAAAAAAAATTTTGGCAGGTCACAGTGGCTCATGCCTGTAATCCCGGCACTTTGGGAAGCCAAGGCAGAGAGGGGGCTTGAGGTCAAGAGTTTGAGACCAGCCTGGCCGACACGGTGAAACCCCATCTCTACTGAAAAAATACAAAAATTAGCGGGTGTGGTGGCACGTGCCTGTAGTGCGAGCTACTTGGGAGGCTGAGGCAGGAGAATTGCTTGAACCCAGGAGGCGGAGGTTGCAGTGAGACAAGATTGCGCCACTGTACTCCAGCCTAGGTGACAGAGCAAGACTCTATCTCAAAAAAAAAAAAAAAAAAAAAATCGTACCAAAGGGCTGGCACTATGTTTTCCAGGCCGGTCTCAAACTCCTGGTCTTTAGATCTTCCCACCTCAGCCTCCACAGTTGTTGGCATTATAGGCATGAGCCATTTTGCCTGGCAAAATATGCATTTTTAAGCAAGATCCCTGAGGTGGCTCTGAAGCAGACCATCTCCAGGTCATACCTCTCCTAGAGAAAGGCCCTTCCCAGCTCCAGCTTGGTGGGACAGAGAATGATGCTATGGAGAAAAGGGCAGGGACTAAGGGTGTTTCTGTTCCTTGAGAAATTCATGTTTGCTTTTGAAGATGACTATGCAGATAAGCTTTTAAGACAGAATCTTAGGCATTTTCAGTCTTTGGAATAGCTTGCCTTAGAATGAAGAAGAGAGTAACCTGTGGGATAGCAGTTGGCCTGGGTGGAGTGGGAGGGGAAATGGCCGGTTCCTTGGATGGGAGGGCTATCCTGATTAACGGGTCAGTGATCGGGGTGGGGAAGGAAGATCTACTGGATTAGCTGAGCTGTGGGTGAGATAGGACAACACCTTGGTAAGAGGACATTGGGCTATGGGTTATGAAAATTAAGCCTCATAGGTGGTCACCACAATATTGGTTTCCTCAGCCCTCTCTGTGTCTGCACAAGCAGGACCTGAAGTGGCCCAAGTGACTGGGGACTGGTTGCCTCTGACCTTATCAGAGATTCTAACTCTCCAACTGTTTACCCCAGAGGACTATACAAATATGATTTTCTATGTGTGCCCTGTCCTGTCAAGAGGATGACTGGGAAGCATTACAGGCTGCTAGATAACATCTTGGATCAGGGGAATAGCTGGTGTCTATGAGACCCAAATTATTATTTGGTAAATTCAATTAATGTGTATAGCTAAATCTGGGGAATTTAACCCTATTTCCTGTCTCTCCTGCATTTCCATGTTTTAAGTCCAAATTTTCCAGAAGTGGTCCATATTCACCTTTTATCTTTTATGTAGCTATATAATGAGTGTCCCTCATTGGAGCTGCCAGGAGTCAAGAAGGATATTGCCAAGTGAGGGCTGGTAACAGAAAGATGGCGAGAGACGGAGGATGAGTGGGAGGATTTGCCTTAGGGTAGGAATAGTGAATGGATTTGTTCACTGTGCAGAGGGAGGAACTTTCCCCATTAACTGTCTTCAAGGCAAAGAAGGAAAGGACAATTTCTTAGGTAATTTGAGGGAAAGGATTTTTTTTGTTTGTTTTTTTGTTTTTTTTTTTTTTGAGACAGTCTCACTCTGTCAGCCAGGCTAGAGTGCAGTGGCACAATCTCAGCTCACTGTAACATCCGCCTCCTGGGTTCAAGTGATTTTCCTGAGTAGCTGGGAGTACAGATGCCTGCTACCACACCTGGCTAATTTTTGTATTTTTGGTAGAGACGTGGTTTTACCATGTTGGCCAGGCTGATCTCGAACTCCTGACCTCAGGTGATCCGCCCGCCTCAGCCTCCCAAAGTACTGGGATTACAAGCGTGAGCCACTGCGCCCCCCCAGGATTTTTTTTTTTAAAAGCTTGAATCAGATGGCTGCCTGAATCATTTGGTCTCACTCTGCTCCGCCCTAGCTAAAGATCTTTAGGAAACACTTTGGGTGGGGTGTGAGAAGGCACCATTTCTCACCTGGAGAAGTGTGATAAATGAGATTATTGGAGCTGCACAAGGTGTATGTGGTGGGCAGTGGAACACAGTATATTGTCACATGCAGAGAGGACAACCCTTTTGCTAGACTCTAGTATTGTCATGGGTCCCCCACAGGAAGTAGATATGGTCCTGTCTCTATCTAGTGTTACGTGTGAGCAGAGTTGTCAGGCAGCTGCTGCATCATATGATTTGAGGGATCCAAACTACTGTATTCTCTCCTCTTCCTTCTCGCCAAATGTTTGTTCAATCTGCCTGTCATATTAATTTTCTCATTTGACTATGATTATTTGAAAAGCACGAAAGGCTTGTGTTAAAATGTTCTTATTACTTGGGAAACAGAACACATAAAGCCATTATCAATCATTCAGAGTTGAAATTAGTTTAGCACACTATGTCACGACTCACTGCAGCCTTGACCTCCTGGGCTCAAGTGATCCTCCCACCCTAGCCTCCCAAGTAGCTGGGATTATAGGTGTGCCACCACACTTGGCTAATTACATATACATACATATATATATATATATTTTTTTTTTTTTTTTTTCCTTCAGAGATTGAGGTCTCACTATGTTGCCCAGGCTGGTCTCAAACTCCTGGACTCAAGTGATCTTCCCACATTGGTCTCCTAAAGTGCTGGGATTACAGCCATGAGCCACCACAGCTGGCCACAGTTCTGTTTTGATGTAAAAACAAGGGATTCGGAAAACATTGCATTAGGACCTATTGTCAACCAGGAGACCTAGGCAAGTTACTTAGTCTCTCTGAGCCTGTTCCAGCCTCTGTAGGACTGGCATTAAGAATAATGCTACAGAAACTGAGAATTATTTTTTCTATGAATAAATAGCAACCATGAAGATGAAATATCAAAACACTTTGTAAACTTAATAACATCACATATATATGAGAGGGTAGTAGTTACATTTCTACTAGTGGTTATAGTTATTATAAAATTTAAAAATGGGGACGAGGTTTGACTCTTTCTAATCTCACCTTCATAATTCCCACAGATGTGTCTTAAGTACATTCTTGTTATTCATATTGTGATCCCACAAGATTAAGAAGATTAATTAGCAGCAATGTTGGTGAAGAGATGTCATGTAACGTGCCCAGTATCACATGGTGAATTGTGTGGTTCAGAGGATAATTTAGAGCACTGTTCTGTTACCAAACTTAGTAACAGAAGTTTGATTTTTCTGTTGCTAAGAAACAGAATTTTCTTGATTCTGATTTTTTTTTTTTTAGTGTTGGAAGGACACTTCTTTAAAAAAATGTAGTAAAAACATTAAATCAAAGTCAACTGAGTTAGAATCTGCAATAATTTGAGTGCTGTATGCATGATTCTTTTTAAGAAAACCAATGCTTGTGAAACATATGTAATGGAAAGTCTATTGTGAGTAGTAATTATTTTATTGATGTGCGTATTTATGCTACTGGGAATTTTTGTTGAGCTATTTGTACTTAAGAGTGAAAAATTACTCTTAGCGAGAAACAATCGAGTATTTGATTGACTTCAGGGAAGGGAAATACGGGCAACTTTGGGAGAAGAGGACTGGAGAGTGGGAAGAGTGGATGCTATCCTTCTGTTTCCAAGTGGCAAGTCTTCTAGGTAGTTGATTGAGGAGACTAAAATAGATATAATCCTTACTTGTAAATGGAAGCTATAAGGATTTTAAATTATAAGAGGAGTTGTCAAAGCTAGAGAGTTGTGTTAAAAACCTGAGCATCAACCTTAAAGCAAGTAAATAAAAAGGAAGTTAGGAGTTTCTCTCTTTTAAGCTGTTCAGAGAATTAAGAAATAATCTTAAGAATCATCCTGGCCATGAATTAATAAAATAGTATTAATTCATACGCAAAAGTTGGTTTCTTGAGACTGGCTACTTTTTTGTTGAGTGTTTATCCTGTAAGTTTCAATTTTTGTAAATCAACATAATAAATTTTTTAAAAAGGAAGAGGCTGCTTACCCTCAGTACCAACAGAGTGGGACATATGCCTACATGATTAGGCACTGCTACCCCCTCTTGGTAGCAAACATTAATTGTAAGTTCAGTTTTTAGGGAAGACAATTTTAAACATACGAAGCAAGCAAAGGAGAAATCATTGCAGTACACGGACTGTGGAGCAAGATAAAGTGAGAAAATGTTGTGAGTGGTCCACAGCTGAGTATGGCCCACTCCTAGGGAGACTGGCTTGTTAGCATTTCTGGACTGCAGCTGCTGTGGTAAGTAATTTTTGGGTGGCAACTTGGCTGACTTCCTCATTGTTGATTGCCTAATCCTGCATTTTCTCATATTAGCCAAGTGTGTCGCCACTGGAATCATGTCTGATCCTGGAATTTATGAAATCCACTGCTGTGTGGTAAACACCCAGTCTCCAAACAGCACACAAAACCATCATCCACTGGGTTTTGGCCCCTGATGACTACTTGTCCAACTTGTGTGAATTAAGTTTCCATTCTTTTTTTTTTTCTTTTTTTTCTATTTGAGACAGAGTCTCGCTCTGTCGCCCACGCTGGAGTGCAGTGGTGCAATCTCAGCTCTCTGCAAGCTCCGCCTCCCGAGTTCACGCCATTCTCCTGCCTCAGCCTCCTGAGTAGCTGGGACTACAGGCGCCCACCACCACGCCAGGCTAATTTTTGTATTTTTAGTGGAGACGGGGTTTCACCATGTTAGCCAGGATGGTCTCGATCTCCTGACCTCGTGATCTGCCCGCCTCGGCCTCCGAAAGTGCTGGGATTACAGGTGTGAGCCACCGCGCCCGGCCTTTTTGTTTGTTTGTTTTTGTTTTTGTTTTCTTTTTTGAGACAGAGTCTTGCTCTGTCAGCCAGGCTGGAGTACAGTGGCATGATCTTGGCTCACTACAACCTCTGTCTCCCGGACTCAAGTGATTCTCCTGCCTTAGCCTCCCAAGTAGCTGGGATTACAGGCGTGTGCCACCATGCCTGGCTAATTTTTTGTATTTTTAGTAGAGATAGAGCTTCACCATGTTGGCCAGGATGGTCTCAAACTCCTGACCTCAGGTAATCCACCCGCCTCGGCCTCCCAAAGTGCTGGGATTACATGCATGAGCCACCGAGCCCGGTGGGAAAAGGCATTTCAAACAGAAGAAACAATATACAAAAGCACAGAGGCGTACAAAAGCAATGTGCACTTGGCATACTCGAATCATTCAGTATGGCTAGATCATGTGGTTTGGAGGGCTTGTGGTGGTGGTAAGATGAGGCTGCAGGGGAGAAATCATGGAAAGCTTTGGACTTATCCATTCATTCATTAATAAACATTAGGTACCTGCTATGTTCCAAGTACTAGAAGTTGGGACTTCAAAGATGAGTAAACCACAGGTGCGAGAGTATAGTAAAAGGCAGTCACAGAGCTATGTACAAAGTGTAAGGAAAGTCAAAGGGGGCACTTCTATCCCAAATGAATAGAGTGGATGGAAAGAAAATCTGCAAAGGATTCTTCGTGATGACCCCTGAACTTTGTCTTCAAAGGGGAGTAAGCACTAGCCAGTCAATGGACGATGAAGTGGAAGGACAGAGGTTTTACAAGCAAAAGCCTTGAGCAAGAAACCATAGGGTGCTTGCACAGAATTAGAAGTGGTTTAGTGTTGGTGGATTTAAGTACTAGGCAAAGAATGAGACTGATATGACGGACACAGTCTTTTGTGCCATTTTAAAGGGTGTAGACTTTATCCTGAGGAAGATAAGGCACCACTGAGGGACTTTAAGCCGCAGGGAACCTGCTAGATCCCTCTGACGCATGGGAAAGGTGGATTAAAGAGAGTCAAGACAGGAGCTGAGTGAGAACAGACTGGCCAAGCCAAAGAAGAGGAAGGCCCGAATGAGGGCTGTGGCAATAGGAATAGAGGGGAGGCAACTCATCTTTAAAATATGTAAGAGGTAAAATATTTGTAGGATTTAATGATTGATCAGGATGGGAGAATTGAGGGAAAGGAATCAAGAGGAAGGCCAGGCTAAAGCAAATCACTTTTTCTGGGCTTCTGGTTCTTTGCGTTTAAATGATTGGGCTGGACCAGGATCGACACACACATCCCTCCCAGATGAAGTCCTGTGATTCTGGGCAGGCAGCCTTTCTCTGGGAGCAGAGAAAGGAGGCTCTATGATACATGGGTGTTCCCACCCCAGCTTAGGTAGTTGCTTAAAAGAGACTCAGTTTCTCAGCTTCTCTGACAGCTTCTTAGGATGGGAGGTGGCAGGCAGAGCTGAGATGGCTTTAGAACTGCCAGCCAATGTCAGGGAAATCTACTGCTGTTACCAGGTAGCCGGAGTTATAATTAGCCCAGTTGCTAGGGCAAGGCTGAGATTCTGTAAGCATGGACTGCCAGCAACAGCTTTTCCCTGCTGGATGAATTTACTTGTTTGAAAGAACAAAGTGGGTATGGATGGGGTGTTTTAAAATGTGTTTTAGATAATTTAAATTTTGCCCTAGGTATAGGACATGTTTAAAGCAGAAAACATGTTTGTTTTGGGGCTAATCAACATCTTGCCTGGGGCAGAAGGAGTGAGAAAAAATTCTACTCTGATATATGTTTGGATAGCTGGAAAGAGACTTACTATCACCTGAAGGAAGATAAGTAAGAACATAAAATCACTGTTCGGAGGTAGAGAGGATCTTGAAGATAATCTATACCATCCTTTCACTTTTTAAGAAAACCATTTATTTAAAAATAATTTGAGACTTACAGCAAAGTTATAAAAATAGTATAGAGTGTTCCCATATGCCATTCACTCAGCTTCCTCTAAAGAATAAACCCTTCATTTTAAAGATAAGATGACTAAAGCTCAGAACAGGAATTTGCCTAACGTCACACAGTAAATTAGTAGCCAAGCTGAGACTAGAATCCAGGAGCCCTAACTACCTGTTCAGGCTGCTTAGAATGACCTCTGGGATCTTCAACAAAAATTCAAGAAATGTAAGTGCTTGTCAGAACTTAGTTTTTCTTTCTTTTTGCATTGCTGGGCTAAAATAGAACCCGCACAGCAGGAGCTGGAGTGATTCACGGAGAGATGAATCTGCAGTCTGTGCCCTACTGCCAAAAGAAAAGATTTAGTTCCTCAGCCTCCTCAGGAGTTTCATCCATGTTTTCAAAAGCCACTGTGAACATATTTTTCTCTTTTGCCTTGTTCCCTGCTCTGGCTTTTGCCATCTCATCTGATCAAGTTCAACTTCGCAGAGAAAGGTGGCTCTATGATACAGGGAGTAGGCACAGAGGGGGCTGGTGCAAACTGGAAAGGGGCCCGCCCTATCATGTTCAATAGCAGCTAATCCACCCACACACCGACAGCAGTGATCCGACTTGGTACATGCCGTTCTGTGGAGAGCTAAGTAATAGTCATGTGGCTTTTTGCCAAGCAACTTTAGAAGTGACTTTGGACCACAGTGGGCAGTTACCATCCCTGTTATTTAGAAACTTGGCTTGATGAAGTGGGGAGTGAATGAAAGGCACAGGCTGCCTTGTAATGCCAGCTTTTCATCTCCCAGCCTCATGTAAGCCCTGTGGCTGCGAAGGGCTACAAGCCACCTCTTCATGCACACAAGGCTTTAGAAAGCCCACCCAGAGGCTTGGGAAGAGGAAGCCCTTGTTTAAGGTCCCTGGGTGAGTGGCAGGGAGGCTGCCAGCATAAAGGCTATGATCTGGAGCTGCAAAAGGAGGGTCTAGGCACCGGTCAAGGGTCTGAAGTCAGTCAGTTCTTTCAGGTAACTTTTTCTTGGTAAGTCTGAGATCTTCTCCGTGAGAACACACAGGTAGCTGCCTCTCTCAGAGTTACTCCGTCAGACCTCCCACTCCAGATTCTCATCAGTCAAGCTCAGTATCTGCTCAACACAAAAGTAAATCTAGTCTTGCCCACTGTGAACTCCGAAAATTTGAGACAGGTCTCAGTTAATTTAGAAAGTTTACTTTGCCAAGGTTGAGGACACACACCCCTGGCACAGCCTCGGGAAGTCCTTATGACATGCGTCCAAGGTGTTTGGGACACAGCTTGGTTTTGTACATTTTAGGGAGACATGAGACATCAATCAATGTATGTAAGAAGTATATTGGTTTGGTCTGGAAAGGCGGGACAACTTGAAGCAAAGGCAGGAAAATGTGCAGTGGGGAGGGGGCTTCTAGGTCACAGATAGGTGAGAGACAAATGGTTGCACTCTTCTGAGTTTCTAACTAGCCTTTCCAAAGGAGGCGATCAGATATGCATTTATCTCAGTGACAGAGAGATAACTTTGAATAGAATGGAAGGCAGGTTTGCCCTAAACAGTTTCCAGCTTGAATTTTCCTTTTATTTTTTGTATTTTCATTTCCATAGGTTACTGGGAATAGGTGGTGTTTGGTTACGTGAGTAATTTCTTTAGTGGTGATTTGTGACATTTTGGTGAACCCATCACCCAAGCAGTATATACTGCACCCTATTTGTAGTCTTTTATCCCTCACCCGCTTCCCACCCTTTCCCCCTGAGTCCCCAAAGTCTATTGTGTCATTCTTATGCCTTTGTATCCTCATAGCTTAGCTCCCACTTATGAGTGAGAACATACGATGTTTGGTTTTCCATTCCTGCATTACTTCACTTAGAATAATAGTCTCCAATCTCATCCAGATCATTATGAATGCATTAATTTATTCCTTTCATTGGCTAAGTAGTATTCCATCATATATATATCCATCATATATACACACATATATATATATGATGGGTGTATATATATACTGTAGATACACACCAGTTTCTTTATCCATGCATTGATTGATGGGCATTTGGTTTGGTTCTATGTTTTTGCAGTTGTGAACCGTGCTGCTATACGGATGCGTGTTTAAGTATCTTGTTTGTATAATGACTTCTTTTCCTCTGGGTAGATACCCTGTAGTGGGATTGCTGGATCAAATGATAGTTCTACTTTTAGTTTTAAAGGAATCTCCACACTGTTTTCCATAGTGGTTGTACTAGTTTACATTCCCACCAGCAGTGTAGAAGTATTCCCTGTTCACTGTATTCACATCTACATCTACTATTTTTTTTTTTTTTTTGGTTATGGCCATTCTTGCAGGAGTAAGGTAGTATCACATTGTGGTTTTAATTTGCATTTCCTTGATTATTAGTGATGCTGAGCATTTTTTCACATGTTTGTTGGCCATTTGTATATCTTCTTTTCAGAATTGTCTATTCATGTCCTTAGCCCACTTTTTGATGGGATTGTTTGTTTTTTTCTTGCTGACTTGTTTGAGTTTGTTGTAGATTCTGGATGTTAGTCCTTTGTCAGATGTACAGATTGTGAAGATTTTCTCCCACTCTGTGGGTTGTCTGTTTACTCTGCTGACTGTTCCTTTTGCCCTGCAAAAGCTTTTCAGTTTAATTAAGTCCCAGCTGTTTGTCTTTGTTTTTATTGCATTTGCTTTTGGGTTCTTGGTCATGAAATCCTTGCCTAAGCCAATGTCTATAAGGGTTTTTTTCGATGTTACCTTCTAGAATTTTTGTAGTTTCAGGTCTTAGGTTTAAATCCTTAATCCATCTTCAGTTGATTTTTGTGTAAGGTGTGAGATGAGGATCCAATTTCATTCTCTTACATGTGGCTTGCCAATTATCCCAGCACCATTTGTTGAAAAGGGCGTCCTTTCCCCACTTTATGTTTTTGTTGGCTTTGTTGAAGATCAGTTGGCTGTAAGAATTTGAGTTTATTTATGGGGTTTTCTATTCTGTTCCATTGGTCTCTGTGCCTATTTTTATGCCTGTATCATGCTGTTTTGTTTACTATGGCCTTATAGTGTAGTTTGAAATCACATAATGTGATGCCTACAGATTTGTTCTTTTTACTTAGTCTTGCTTTGGCTATGCGGGCTCCTTTTTGATTCCATATGAGTTTTAGAATTGTTTTTTTCTAATTCTGTAAAGAATTATGGTGGTATTTTGATGGGAATTGTGTTAAATTTGTAGATTGCTTTTGGCAGTATGGTCATTTTCACAATATTGATTCTACCCATCCATGAGCATGGGATGTGTTTCCATTCATTTGTGTCATCTATGATTTCCTTCAGCATGT
Organism: Colobus angolensis palliatus; assembly: GCF_000951035.1. Taxonomy (NCBI): domain Eukaryota; kingdom Metazoa; phylum Chordata; class Mammalia; order Primates; family Cercopithecidae; genus Colobus; species Colobus angolensis. The sequence goes on along the minus strand of NW_012113586.1, from coordinate 160,081 downwards.
TTTGTAGTTCTCCTTATAGAGGTCTTTCACCTCCTTGGTTAGGTATATTCCTAAGTATTTTATTTTATTTTATTTTTTGCAGCTATTGTAAAAGGGATTGAGTTCTTGATTTGATTTTCAGCTTGGTTGCTGTTGGTGTATAAAAGAGCCACTGATTTGCATGCATTAATTTTGTATCCAGAAATTTTGCTGAATTGTTTTATCAGTTCTAGGAGCTTTCTGGTGGAGTCTTTGGATTTTCTAAGTAAACAATAATATCTTCAACAAACAGTGACAGTTTGACTTCCTTTATACCAATTTGGATCCCCTTTATTTCTTTCTCTTGTCTTGCTCTGGCTAGGACTTCCAGAACTACGTTAAAGATAAGTGGTGAGAGTGGACATCCTTGTCTTGTTTCAGTTCTCAGAGGAAATCCTTTTAACTTTTCCCCAGTCATTATTATATTGGCTGTGGGTTTGTCATAGATAGCTTTTATTACATTGAGATATGTCCCTTGTATGCCGATTTAATCATAAGGGGATGCTGGATTTTGCCAAATGCTTTTTCTGCATCCATTGAGATGATCATGGTGATTTTTGTTTTTAATTCTGTTTATGTGGAGTATCACATTTGTTGACTTGTGTATTTAAAAATCCCTGCATCCCTGGTATGAAATCCACTTGATCATAGTGGATTATCTTTTTGATATGTTGTTGGATTTGGTTAGCTAGTATTTTATTAAAGATTTTAGTATCTATGTTCATCAAGGATATTGGTCTGCAGTTTTCTTTTTTGGTTATGTCCTTTTCTGGTTTTGGTATTAGGGTGATGCTGGCTTTATAGAATGATTTAGGGAGGTTCCCTCTTTCTCTATCTTGTGAAATAGTGTCAGTAGGATTGGTACCAATTATTTGAATGCCTGGTTACATTCTGCTGTGAATCCATCCGGTCCTGGACTTTTTTTTTGGTAATTTTTAAATTACCATTTCAATCTTGTTGCTCGTTATTGGTCTGTTCAGGGTATCTAATTCTTCCTGATTTAAGCTAGGAGAGTTGTATCTTTCCAGGAATTTATTCATCTCTTCTAGGTTTTTTTTTTTTTTTTTTTTTTTTTGAGATGTAGTCTTGCTCTGTCGCCTAGGCTGGAGTACAGTGGTACGATCTCGGCTCACTACAAGTTCTGCCTCCTGGGTTCACACCATTCTCCTGCCTCAGCCTCCCGAGTAGCTGGGACTACAGGTGCCCACCACAGTGCCCAGCTAATTTTTTGTATTTTTAGTAGAGATGGGGTTTCAGCATGTTAGCCAGGATGGTCTCGATCTCCTGACCTTGTGATCTGCCCACCTTGGCCTCCCAATGTGCTGGGATTACAGGGATTACAAGCTCCTGGAAGCTTTATTTATCTTTTCAAAGAACCAGGTTTTCGTTTCATTTATCTTTTGTAATTTTTGTTTGTTCGTTTCCATTTCATTTAGTTCTGCTCTGATCTTGGCTATTTCCTTTCTTCTGCTCGGTTTGGGTTTGGTTTGTTCTTGTTTCTCTAGTTCCTTGAGGTGTGACCTTCGATTGTCTGTTTATGTTCTTTTAGACTGATGTAGGTGTTTAGGGCTATGAACTTTCCTTTTAGCACTGACTTTGCTGTATTCCAGAAGTTTTGATAGGTTGTGTCATTATTTTTTTTCTGTTTGAAGAATTTTTAAATTTCCATCTTGATTTCATGATCATTCAGGAGCAGATTAATTTCCATATATTTGCATGGTTTTGAAAGCTCCTTTTTGGAGTTTTGATTTCCCGTTTTATTTGACCGTGATCTGAGAGAGTGCTTGATATACTTTCAATTTTCTTAAATTTATTAAGGCTTGTTTTGTGGCCTACCATGTGGTCTATCTTGGAGAAAGTTCCATGCACTGTTGAATATAATGTATATTCTGCAGTTTTTGGATGGAATGTTCTGTATATATGTATTAAGTCCATGTGTTCCAGGGTATAGTTTAAATCCATTGTTTCTTTGTTGACTTTCTGTTTCATTGACCTGTCTAGTGCTGTCAGTGGAGTATTAAAGTCCCCCACTATTACTGTGTTGCTGTCTATCTCATTTCTTAGGTCTATTAGTAGTGGTTTTATAAATTTGGGAGCTCCAGTGTTAGGTGCATATATGTTTAGGATTGTGATATTTTCGTGTTGGACAAGGCCTTTTATCGTTATATAATGTTGCTCTTTGTCTTTTTTAACTGCAATTGCTTTAAAGTTTGTTTTGTCTGATATAAGAATAGCTACTGCTGGGCCGGGCACAGTGGCTCATGCCTGTAATCCTAGCACTTTGGGAGACCAAGGCAGGCAGATCACCCCCGCCTGCACTAAACCTGTCCATACTAAAAATACAAAAATTAGCTGGGCACGGTGGCACACACCTGTAGTTCCAGCTACCTGGGAAGCTGACGCAGCAGAATTGCTTGAATCTGGGAGGCAGAGGTTGCAGTGAGCCAAGATCGTGCCATTGCACTCCAGCCTGGACTACAAGAGTGAAACTCCATCACAAACAAACAATAGTTACTTCTGCTTGATTTTGCTTTTGGTGTCCATTTGCATGAAATGTCTTTTTCCACCCCTTTACCTTAAGTTTATGTGAGTCCTTATGTGTTAGATGAGTCTTTTATGTGTTAGGTGAGTCTCTTGAAGGCAGTAGATAGTTGGTTGGTTAATTCTTATCCATTCTGCAATTCTGTATCTTTTAAGTGGAGCATTTAGGCCATTTACATTCAATGTTAGTATTGGGATGTGAGGTGCCATTCCACTCATTGTGCTTTTTGTTGCCTGTATACCCTGGTTTTTTGAGTTTTGTTTTTTTAAATTGTGTTTTTGTTTTATAGGTCCCGTGAGATTTATACTTTAAAGAGGTTATGTTTTGATGTGTTTCCGTGATTTGTTTCAAGATTTGAAGCTTGTTTTAACAATTCTTGTAGCACTGGCATAGTAGTGGCGAATTCTCTCAGCATTTGTTTGTCTGAAAATACTCTATCCTGTCTTCGTATATGAAGCTTAGTTTCATTGGATACAAAATTATTGGCTAATAATTGTTTCCTTTTAGGACGCTGAAGATAGGGGCCCAATCCCTTCTAGTTTGTAGGATTCCTGCTGATAAATCTGCTATTAATCTGACAGGTTTTCCTTCATAGGTTACTGGGTTCTTTTGTCTCACAGCTCCTAAGATTCTTTCTTTTGTCTTAATTTTAGATAACCTGATGACAATGTGCCTAGGTAATGATCTTTTTGCAATAAATTTCCCAGGTGTTCTTTGTGCTTCTTGTGTTTGTCTAGGTCTCTAGCAAGGTCAGGGAAATTTTCTTCAATTTTTCCCCCAAATATGCTTTTCAAACTTTTAGATTTCTCTTCTTCCTCAGCAATGTCAATTATTCTTAGATTTGGTCATTTAACATAATCCCAGACTTTTTGGAGGCTTTGTTCATATTTTCTTATTTGTTTTTCTGTTTTGTTTTGTTTTTTTGAGACCGAGTCTCGCTTTGTCGCCAGGCTGCAGTGCAGCGGCATGATCTCAGCTCACTGCAACTTCCACCTCCCGGGTTCCAGTGATTCTCCTGCCTCAGCCTCCCGAGTAGCTGGGATTACAGGCACGCGCCACCACACCCAGCTAATTTTTGTAGTTTTAGTAGAGACGGGGTTTTGCCATGTTGGCCAGGATGTTCTCGAACTCCTGACCTCAAGTGATCCACCCACCTCAGCCTCCCAAAGTGCTGGGATTACAGGCATGAGCCACCGCACCTGGCCTTCTTTGTTTTTCTTTGTCTTTGTTGGATTGGGTCAAATTGAAGACCTTGTGTTCGAGCTCTGAATTTCTTTCTTTGACGTGTTTGATTCTATTGCTGAGCCTTTCCAGACCATTTTGCATTTCTGCAAGTAAATACTAACACAGTATTTAGGGTGTCTCCTGGGTCCTGCAGGAGCAATCTGCTTCCTTCAGGGGGCCTGTGGGTCCTCCCAGGTTTTGTAATGAGCAAAAATTCATGATACAAGCCTCCACATGCTTCTCTGTCCATCCGAGTCAGAGCTGCAATCTAGTCCTGACTTCCATCCACCATGATCCTGAGTTTTCCTTTTACCTTAGTGATTTTGGGAGCCCAAGATATTTTCCTTTCACACTCACCTAGCATAGTTGTATTGATGACAACAGGGTTGTCAACTCTCTACTTCAAAAATCCGAAAGTGCTGGGTGGAGAGCTGGATTCTCAGAGTCTTCCTGTAGCAGAGATCAAATGAAGGCAGTGAACTTCTAGGACTCAGATGAGCAGATCCCTTAGAGGTGGGGAGCAGTATTTGTTCTAAGGCTTGTTCTTTCTGACCCCTTCTAGTCTGTGGGATTGTGGGGAAGCCCAGCTTACTGACAAAACCATTTGGAGCCTCAGAAGATTCTGAGGCAAGTTAGTAATAACCAGTCCCTGCCATCTTCTGCGAAGCTGGGGTGAAAGGTTCCTTCAGCTGCGTGAAAGCTAGGTTCTGTAGGGAGCACATAAAAGGGCTGGTGAGAATTGCTGCAGGTAGAGGATGGTGATGTCAATTAGGAATGGAATTCCACCTGAGGCTTTCTGAGTTGGCCTTCAATTGCTAGCTTCCAAATTTCTACCTCCCGTCTCCCTCCTCCTGTTTTCTCTACTGCTGCAAGGGGACAGGGTCTTAACCGGTGCCAAACATTCTCGATATAAGATGCAGGAAAATAAATGGCCATAAGGAAAGCAGCCTGAGGTCTCCTTCCCTGTAATTTGCAGCTACTTTATCTGCAGAAGAGGTTTCTGGACCCAGGTCTTGTCCCATCTTCTGGTATTAAATTCTTCCTACTTTTAGGCCCTTTCTGTCCTTCTTTGCCCCATATCCTCTACCCCCTTTTCTCAAATTCACTTATGCACATGGAAAGTAAATGCTAAATGCTTCTCATTTAAATGCTATAGAGGAAGAAATCTGTTTTGTGTTTAGTGTGTGCCAGGCACCATGTTATGCATTTTACACATATTTAATTTCAACCATATAATAGTCCTATGAAGTGGATGTCTTGTTCCCATTTTTCACAGGACCAAATTTGCCACTGATAGGCTCAGGGAGAGTACCTGGTATCCCAGCAGCGGTGTGGCCTCATTCTACAGTTAAGTAAGGCTTTGGTACATTCTTTAGAATTTAGTTAGTAACTCTTTCAAATGCAAATGATGTTTTCCAGTGAATAACTACATTGTGTTAGGTCTGACTGGAGAGAAATAAAGGGCCCTAGTAAAATGATATCTATTTTCATAGTGACTTTTGCCAAGATTGTGGGAGAAGGGGTGGCATTGTCTCATTGAGGTATCTGCAGTACAAGGTGGCATTGACCTCATTTTTACTCTTAAAACAGGTGCAACTTGCCATGTGCAGTGTGCCTGGGCTGTCCTTATCTCTGTAGGTTGCCCTGTTATACTTGTGCTGAGTCTGGTTTGGAACTCCAGAATTCAAAGGAAATAGGAAATTAGTCAAACCAAACCAAAAAAGTTAGAAAATGAGACTTCTGTGAAAAGGGCAGTGGAACTGGGATTTTCACTTTGAGGGGAAACAGACTTAGAGGTGACCTAATAGTGCCTTTTAGGTACCTGAAGTCTCAATATGTGACAAGTGGTAATTAGTTATTCTCTTTCCCTCCCAAGGATAAGAATAGGTCAATTCTAGTTTAATCTAAACATTAGGCTTCATTCATTTAAAAATATGTACTAAGCCCCTACTGTGTTCTAGATTCTATTGGAAGTGACTGGAGTACATATCAATATATTCATATATAAGTCTTTGTTTTATTTCTTTTGGGTAAATACCCAGTAGTGGAACTGTTAGGTCATATAATAAGCACATACAGGCATTCCCATCCTCATAGAACTTATATTCTGTCATGAGTAGACAGAAAATAAACAATAGATATTATAAATAAATAAAATACATAGACTGTTGGAAAGTGAAAGTCCTCTTGGGGCAGGGGAAGGAGGGCATTTAAATGCTTCTCATTAATTTCTGATCAGCTCTTGATAGAAAAGAAAATTGCTCCCTATTTAAATCCTATGGAAGAAGAAATCCATTTAGTGTTTACTATAAGCCAGGCACCATTTATGCATTTTACACATATTTAATCTCAATCATGTAATAGTTCTATGAAGTGGGTGTCTTGTCCCACTTTGAAAATGAGCAAAGGTGTGGTGGCTCAAATCTGAAACTCCAGCTCTTTGGGAGGCAGTGGTGGAGGATTGCTAGAGCCTAGGAGGTCAAGGCTGCAGTAAGCTGTGTTTGCATCACTGAACTCCAGTGATCAGACTGCACTCCTGGGCAACAGATTGAGACCCTGTCCCAACTAAAAAATGGGCAAAGGACATGAACAGAAGACATACATGGAGCCAACAAATATTTGAAAAAAATTCTCATGCTCAATATCACTAATCATTAGCGTTTCATCCATGTTATTTGTATCAGTAGTACATTCATTTTTATTGCTGAGTAGTATTCCGTTGTATGAATATAATACAATTTGTTTATTCATTCATTTATTGATGAATGTATGAGTTGTGTTCAGTGACAGGCTATTATGGATCAAGCTGCTATGAATATTCATGTACAAGTCTTTATTTCTTTTGGGTAAATGCCCAGTAGTGGAACGGTTAGGTTATATAATAAGTATATATAGATTAAATATCTCTTATCTGAAATGCTTCAACAAGAAGCATTTCAGATTTGTTCAGATTTTGGAATATTCGCATATATGTAGTGAGATATCTTGGGGATGGGACCCAAGACTAAACATGAAATTTATTTATGTTTCATATACACCTTATACACATAGCCTGAAGGTAATTTTATTTTTCTCTTGGGGATGCTGAATAAACTGTGTTGTGTGCCTGCGTTTTTGCTGCAACCCTTCACGAGGTCAGGTATGGAATTTTCCACTTGAGGCATCATGTTGGTCCTCAAAAAGTTTTGGATTTTGGAACATGCTGGATTTTGAGTTTTTAGATTAGGGATGCCCAATCGGTATTTCTGCCTATTTTCTAAATAGATACTAACTATTTTCCAAAGTGGCTATGCCATAGAAAATAATTTTTAAATAGCAACTTGAAGGAGATGATGAAGTTAGCCAAACAGAGAACTGGGGGAGGAATACTCCAGGCAGAGAAACATCAGGAAAGTCATTGTGGTTGACAAAGAACGATCAAGATTAAGCATGCTGGAAGATGAGGCCCCAGAGGGTATGGGGCTTGTGTAGTAAGTCCCTGTAGATGATTTTAACGACTTCGGCTTTTACTCAGAGTGACATGGGAACCTATAAAAGGGTTTTGAGCAGAGGAGGGGTCTAACAAATGCTAGTCCTGTCTGACTGTTGAAATGATAAATCTGGTTACAGTGTTGCAAACAGGCCATAGGAGAACAAAAATAGACACCAGGAGTACTCTTAGGAAGACACTGCAGTATTGTATGTAGGAGCTGATGGTGATCAGACTTAGGTAATAGTGATGCATATGGGAACAAATGGTGAAGATAGCAAATCTAAAAGGATTTGTCAATGGATTGGATGCGGAATGAGAGAGAAAGAAAGGAATCAAGGAAAACTCCAGGGTTTTTGGCGTAAGCAACTGGAATGGAGTTGCCATAACTGAGATAGGGGAGGCTATAGATGGAGGAGATTTGAAGGTGGAGAATAGGAGAATTTTGAAAATTTGGTGTGTAAGCCATTTGCTAGACATTTTATGTGGTAATATTAAGTAAGCAATTGAATACGTTAAGTCTAAAGTTCAGGAAATAGGGCTGGGCTAGAGACATAAATTTGGGAGTTATCAGCAAATAGATGGTTAAATACAAAATTTAAATATTTAAAGCCTTGAAGAGATAGGAGATCACCAAAGGAGTTGGAGTTAGACCTTCCCAGGTGGAAGAGAAAAGGACCAGAGACTAAGCCCTGTATATCTCAAACATTAATAATTTGGAGAAAAGAGGAAGAATCAAAAAAGGAGATAGAGAACATACAAACCAGTGAAGTAGGAGAAAAAGTCTGGAGTCCCAGAAGCCAAATGAAGAATGTGTATAGTGGAAGAGGACAGGATCCACCTTTCGAAATCCTGCTGAGAGCTTGAGTAATATGATAATTAAGAATTGACCTTTGGCCGGCCAGGCGCGGTAGCTCACGCCCGTAATTCCAGCACTTTGGGAGGCCGAGGCAGGCGGATCACTTGAGGTCAGGAGTTCGAGACAAGCCTGACCAACATGATAAAACCCGGTCTTTACTGAAAATATGAAAATTAGCCTGGCGTGGTGGTGCATGCCTGTAATCCCAGCTACTCAGGAGGCTGAGGCAGGAGAATCACTTGAACCCGGGAGGCAGAGGCTGCAGTAGCCGAGATTTCACCACTGCACTCCAGCCTGGGCGACAGAGCGAGACTCTGTCTCAAAAAAAAAAAAAAAAAAGAATTGACCTTTGGATTTAGCAACATGGATGTCATTAGTGATCTTGATTAATGTAATTCTGGTGGAGTGGTGGAGACAAAAGCCTGCTTGCAGTGGGTTTAAGAAACAATGTGAGGAGAAGAATTGGAGTCAATGAGAATGAATAATTACTTTGAGTTTTGTTTCAAAGGAGAGGAAAAGAATGGGGCATACCTGATAAGGGTATGAGGTCCATAGTGGATTTCTAGAAAGATATATGAATAATAGCATGTTTGTATGCCAATAGAATTTTCCATTAGAAAGGGAAATATTGATAAAGAGAAGAAGGGGAGACCTTCTAGGTGGTGCCTTTGAGAGGTAGGGGGAATAGGACTTAATTAATACATAAGTGGAAGATTTGGCTTTAGATAGGAGCATGGGTAGTTGATCTATGGTCATAAGTGGAAAGACAGAGAATGTAACCCGAGATGCCTTAGATGGACTGATATGGTGGTGAGAGACTGCCAGTGTTTTCTTATGTTTTTGTTTGTTTATTTGTTTGTTTTTGGGGTTTTTTTTTTTTTTTCCTTTTTTGAGACGGAGTCTCTCCCTGTTGCCCAGGCTGGAGTGCAGTGGCACGATCTCGGCTCACTGCAACCTCTGCCTCCCGGGTTCCAGCGATTCTCTGACCTCAGGCTCCCAAGTAGCCGGGATTACAGGCATGCACCACCATGCCCGGCTAATTTTTTGTATCTTTAGTAGAGATGGGGTTTCCCTATGTTGACCAGGCTGGTCTCGAACTCCTGATCTCTTGATCTGCCCACCTCGGCCTCCCAAAGTGCTGGGATTACGTGAGCGTGAGCCACCGCACCCGGCCCAGGTGGGCCTTTTCTCATCACCACTACCTGATATCTTTCCCTCTCTGTGCTCTTCCAGCAATTGCCCACCCAAACCTTAGGCCCAGCTGACTTTGGAGGACTCCAGTTGAACCTTTGCCTTTTACTGGAATGGAGCAGTCTCTGCAAGAGGGGTTGGTAGAAGTAGGAAGCAAAAAGATTGAGAAAAGAAAGTAAGAAGAGGAAGTGTTTGATAGGGAGAATTGTTTTTCAAGAGGGCTATATTTTTATTTTGAACAACATCAATTTGTTTGATAAATATATCATTATCTTCTATGTGTGGGCATTGTGCTAGCGATGCTACAATGATGAGAAGACAGAGGGAGTCCCTGCCCTCATGACACTTAGAGTTTAGTGTCTGAGCATAGTCTGAGCAGCATTGTGATACGCTGACTCCTGTTAAGTGCAGTGCCTGTTATCATCCCTACCCAATGGTTTTGCTTCACTTATAATTGCCTAGAGTCATTTTGGTATTTTGATGGTTGATGGATGCCAGCACCCCACAAAACTCTCTAAGATGCTATGAGGCCGGGCGCGGTGGCTCAAGCCGGTAATCCCAGCACTTTGGGAGGCCGAGACGGGCGGATCACAAGGTCAGGAGATCAAGACCATCCTGGCTAACACGGTGAAACCCCGTCTCTACTAAAAATACAAAAAAAAAAAAAAACTAGCCGGGAGAGGTGGTGGGCGCCTGTAGTCCCAGCTACTCGGGAGGCTGAGGCAGGAGAATGGCGTGAACCTGGGAGGCGGAGCTTGCAGTGAGCTGAGATCCGGCCACTGCACTCCAGCCTGGGCGACAGAGCGAGACTCCGTTTCAAAAAAAAAAAAAAAAAAAAGCTATGAGACCACAGGATTAACTGTGATGCAGGTCACACTATGTCTTAATGCAAAGTACTTAAAGCAAATACGTCTTTTTTTCTAACATCTTATAGAGCAGTGCTGTCCAATATAAATATAAGCCACACATATAATTTAAATTTTTCTGATGGCCACATTAAAAAAAGTAAAAAGAAATATGTGAAATTAATGTTAATAATATATTTAAAACATTACCATTTCAACATGAAATCAACATTTTAAAATTATTAATGAGATGTCACATTCTTTTGTTGTAGTTAGTCTTTGAAATCTAGTGTGTGCTAAGTCTGAAATCCTTACAGCACATTTTGATTTGGACTAGTCACGTCTCAAGGGTTCATTGGCCACATGTGGCTCATGCCTGCCGTCCTGGATGGCACATCTGTAGAGTCTACAGGGTAAGTGCTGTCCCTAGTGGAAGTAGAGCTTTAGAAGGGTTGCCTGGTCATAGGACCTGGCTTCAAGACACAGCCAGGCTTCCAGGGAAGGAGTGACTGCTAGGTATTAGAACTTAGTTTCTAATATCTTGTCTGTTTGTTGTGTGAGATTCTGTGTAGGAAAAATGTCCTAGACTTTGCAAAACACCAGTGACTGGCTTTGTCCTTTTTAGAGAACAGATCAAAGTATATTTCAATCCAGAATTGAAAGCTGAATTTGGGGATAAATGTCAGATTATGTTAGATGTCACAGATAATTTAAAAATATTTAGCAGGTTTCCTATGCAACAATTTATCTGTAGAAAAATTAATACAGTTTTTATATTCCAAAGGAAGGTTTTACTTCGTTTCCAGTTCTATAGCTGCTGCCCAAAGGTAACATTTATGAGAGAAGTTAAGGAAGTAAAGGATGGTTCTCTTGAGCTCCAGTTCCTAAATAGCTGAGAAAAACAAACATTCTGAACATCCCCTTTAGCAACTTTGGCAGGGCTGGGCTCCTGTCTCCTGGGGCATTGCAGGGGCTCCAGCCTTACCCCTGGCTTTTGCAGGGGGCCTACCCTTTGCTAAATTTAGCCCAGCCGGGCCTATCTGTGAACAGAGAGGCTCCAGTCAAGTGAGAGAGATTGGTTCTGCTAAGGAATGTCCTGGGGAGGGGAGAGAATCACTGAGATCATTGGTATTTATGTGTATGTTTTCTCACTCGCCAGCTCAGTTGGGCCACATCAACAGAGGCCTCTGGGACACGACCAAGATTCTAACAGAGTGACTATGGGGAATGAATAGCTCATGACACACTGAGAAGGGTTTAATTGGAGATCAGTGTGAATACCACAGCAGAGTGTATCTTGGGAACTCTGTGCTCAGAGTCTAAATAAAACAAGCAGAACACCTCATTTCCCCCATTTTTCTTTTTGTTTAAAAAATGGATTTTGTTTTTTATTTTATTTTTTAATTTTTAATTTTTTAAAATGAGATATAGTCTTTCTGTGTTGTCCAGGCTGGTCTTGAACTCATGGACTCGAGGGATCCTTCTGCCTCAGAATCCGCAAAGGGCTAGGATTACAAGTGTGAGCCACCAGGCCGGGTCAGATTTTTTTAGAGCAGTTTTAAGTTCATAGCAAAGTTAAGCAGAAGAGCCAGAGATTTCCCATTTACTGCCTGCCCCTACATACATACCCGTGTATATACAGCCTCCCCCACTATCAAAACCCAAAGATGTCTCATTTTAATATATCTTTTCTCGGGTTCTTAAGGTTAGTGTTGACCAGAAATACCTCTTATTATGATTCATGCATCTGACTACCTTTGGGAAAACTAACATTTATTGAACACCCACTATATGTCAGGTATTTTTTTTTTTTTTTTTTACATCTTTTCATTTACTACCCTGAAAGGTAGGGGTACTAGCACCATTAAAAAAAAAAAAAACTAACAACAGAAGGAAATGAAACTTAGGTTAAAGTGATTTATCTCTAGAATACAGAGCTGAACTATGTGAAACTGTAAAACATGATTGAATGTCTCCATTTTTATATGGTTCAACCTAATAGAATGTGAGAGGGCTCATATTTGAACCCAGACCAATTTAGTTCTAAAGCCTATACTTTGCATTGTACTGTACCATTGCCCTAAAATTACTAGAATAGCACTGGATTCTTTATTTTCCCTTGGGGGTGCTGTAGTTTCACATAGATGTAGATTTATATCCCTGCTCCCTAGAAAACTAGAACTGAGATGCTTAGAGAAAGAGCAAACCAAGGTATGGTATATCTTGAGTTAGAGTAGGAGTTGAGTCGAGTAGGAGCCTAGGTTTAGAGACTAAAGCTAGGAGTTACATGATGGACCCGCACTGATTTGTGTATCTTCTGCTATTTATGTCTGCCACCTGTGTGCATTTCCATACAGCTGTCTGATTCTGGGTTCTCTTTTGTTTGTTACATGTTATGATAATCATTGGTTTAGTTACCCCCATAGGCTGTAAATTCTCTGAAGACTGATTCTGTCTATCTTGCTCTTTCTAGTACCTATTAAAGTGTCTGCACATACAAAGTAGGTGCTTACTAAGTATTTTATGAAAAAACAAATGAACAAACAAATGATATTATCTCAGCTACTCTGTCCTCTGCTCAATGAGCACTGTCTCTGTCTTTGCCTCTGTCTCTTTGTCTACACACACACACACACACACACACACACACAAGCTGTGTCTATCCAAACACCTAATCTCCTTAGCACTCATCCATGGCCTCAGTGCTTACTCAGACATGGATGTCTGTGTTTGTCTAATCAAGGTAAACCAGGCTGGGAAAGGATTGGTATTTCTTTGAAGCTTTTACTAAGGACTGACATAGGTTGGGCTTAAAACATGACCTGAACAGAGCAGTTTTGCCATTTGAGTATGGAGCCTTATATTGAATAAACTGAAACTTTTCCACTTGGTTTTTCCCATCTCTTTGGAGAACAAGACTGGACACTAAAGCAGGCTCTGGCAGGAGAGTGTCCTGGTCTTGCAGATTCTTCTGGTTGCTAAGGCTGAGGACACAGCCCCGCTGTCCTTTCTTTGGCAACGAAGGACACTTGTCACATGTTGGGGTGACTTATGTTTCTAATTTGGGACTTAACTGCACTAGTAAAAGACAGCAAATGTGGAATCTCTAGAAAAGTAGAGATTGTGCATCTGAATCAAGGCTTTCTTCCATTTCACATTAAAGTCTAAAAAAATGCTTTGCATTGGAACACCTTCTGCTTGGTGGCTAGGTGTCTCACAGAAGCGTAAAAGATGAGTAATGCAGGTGGTGTTATCGTTCTTACGGGCAAGAAGGAGAGGCTGTAATTCAAGTTAATTGTATAAAAACATAAAGCTTTGGGGATGACTAGTTTAAGGTCACACAGGGAGTTAACGTTAGTCAGATATCTAGACCCACTAAGGCTTCATTTTTGCTCTAAAACTTATGAATGAAGAGAAACTTCATTTATTAAAGAATTCACTTGGAAGCCACTAAAATGTATTTCTAGGGATCCTGCAATGACCAGTCCTTTGTCTTTTGGTCAAGACTGATAGAGTCCCTTCTGAAAATGCTCAGTGCTTCTCCCTGTTTTATAGAGTTATGACCTTGCCCCATTGATGTCAGAGAAGCCTAGAGAAGAAATTCACTCTGCATACAAAAAATATGTAAATACTACACTTTTCGTAGAAGAGATAAGATTCTAAAAATGAAAGGTTTGAAAATAAAACCCATTCACTAATAGTTGCTTTTCACTTTGGGTGAATAATCAGGAGTTACATCAGGGTCTCCCTATAAGAGGGAGTCTTATCTCTTATAGGGTCTTATCTGCCTATAAGATTTTGAAACTCTTCCTCCTGCTAAATTATTTTTTTAAAATTCCTTTAGTTTACATAATTGATTAGAATGGGATTTGGTCATGTTGATTTTTGTCCCAAATAAAGACTCTTTTGTGGAATGCCAGCTCCTCTCTGGCTTGCTTCCTACTATCTTGCAAAGGTGCAGTACCCATTTCCTTCACTCACTGACCTTAACGCAACTCTGATTACACTTAGAGCTCCTTGAGGTCAAGGACAATGATGCCAAGAAAAGCATTTAGGTTTTGGCAATCTTTAATCTCCAATACTTTTTTGTCGACTTTATCAATGGATGTATGCTGGTATGCCATCAAGGTTTTTTTTAAAAACTATTTGTATATATGTTTTATTTTTATTTATTTATTTATTTATTTATTTATTTATTTGAAACAGAGTCTAACTCTTGCCCAGGCTGGAGTGCAGTGGCGCGATCTCGGCTCACTGCAACCTCCGCCTCCTGGGTTCAAGCAATTCTCCTGTCTCAGCCTTCTGAGTAGCTGGGATTACAGGCGCCTGCCACCAGGCCCGGCTAATTCATGTATTTTTAATAGAGATGAGGTTTCACCATGTTGGCCAGGCCGGTCTCGAACTCCTGACCTCAAGTGATCCACCCACCTCAGCTTCCCAAAGTGCTGAGATTATAGGTGTGAGCCACCGTGCCTGGCCTAGTATTATTTTTTGAATGTCTGCTCTTAGCCCGGCAGCAAACTCTAAAGGATATAAGCTTGTAGATGAGTTGAAATGCATACACATGAATGCACAAATGTGAAGTTACATGCCAAAACAAAAATGTAAGTCATCAGTTCAAGAGTGATAACAAAGTGTTTATTCCAGAAACTTGTACTAAGAGTTATTGTGAGCAAAGAACTTTTCTAAAACCTAGAAGGGGAAGCAGACATTTTAAATAAGCAATGCCAGGCAGAGACGGATGAGTGCTATAGTAGAAGTAAACATCAGATGACCTCGTATGAATCCTGGTTTACTAAGGACAATCTTGATTTTTGCCTGTTGCCCAGAGGTAGTTCTTTGTACTTAGCACCTCTTTATACTATCAGAAGAGTCTCAGTTATTAAATTATAGTCATATAAAGTATAAACTAAGTACAGTCGAAGTGAAAACAAATTATTAGTTCTGACTGGGAGGTTGGGGAAAGGTTTGTATAGGAGAGAATGTTTGAGCTGAACCTAGAAGAACAGATTTAGAAAGAGAAACCATCATAGGCTGAGAACAGTTCAGGCAAAGCCTTGGAGGCCTCCAGGGACGCTTGTATGATTGATTTCTCAATCAATAAATGCACTTGTCTTTAATGGAGAGTAGTGCCGCCAATGGCTAGCGAGGTCTTGGAAATTATCTTACCATGAACTATCATCACTCAGAACTTTAGTTATCAGAAAAAATGGCTGCCGGATAATGACTGATGTCATCGTCATCCTGTGTCAGATCAGAGGGCACAGTTCAAGCTGGGTAAGGTGAGCAGGTGAAAGGGAGAGCAAGAGAGTGAGTGAAACAATGTGAAAGTTGAAGAGACTAAAGGATGATAAGAGGTGAAAAGAGAGAACTGTGCTTTTATTGGTTCAATCTGCCCAATTAAAGAAGTTGCAGTTCCTCTTTAAACAAATGTTGTTTTTAATTTATTTCTGCATCTCTTCTTTCCTTCCTGTGACCCATACTCTGTTGTATTCTGAGTCTCCCAAGTTTGAGACGTGCCTAGAGGGAGGTTTAATTTTCTTTATCCCTCAGTATTGGGAAACAGACTCTGCACCACTGAGTCTATGTAAGTCTGGTGGCTGAAAGCAGCTGCCATAGGGAGCCAAATTTTCTTTGCTATCTATGACCTGAGTCTAGGTAATTCCAGAAATGAAAATGAAAAAATAAAAAAGAATATGGACATTTACTTTTTTGGGATGAAAATGCCCCTTTTGACTTCTCATTATGTAAATTTGAAAATTTTCAAATATAAACAAAGACTATGAGAATAGTACCTCCCGATGTACATGTCCCATTTACCACGGAGCCATGTTCCCATCACTCACCTTCAATGGTTCCCAACATTTTGCTATTGTTTTCAGTGATCTCCCTGTACTGTTCTTTCCCCATCTTGTCCTCCTCCACCCCTTACAGCGACTCTCTGACATCATATAATTTTATTTGGAAAGATATCAGAATGTAACCCTCACAGCGAAGGCTTTGTTTTTAAACATAACCACAATAGTATTATTGTACCCAAAAAACTTAAAAATAATTCCATAATACCATCTAATACTGGGTCCATACTCAATTTTCCCTCTAAAACGTTCAGCTTAAGATCTGGAGATTTTAAGTCAGTATTTCTGAGCTCCAATGTAGTGCACAGGAGTAGGATGTTTAGCCCTTCTTACCTGAGAGCATGAGCAGTAGAAGAGGAAGCTGGAATACTAAAGTGTATGCGATCTTTCATTGTCAATGGGTCAATAATATACCTATTAGAGAACACTCTTAGCTTAAAACTGAAAAAGTCCGCAGGGCGCAGTGGCTCACCTGTAATCCCAGGACTTTGGGACGCTAAGGCGGGTAGATCACGAGGTCAGGAGATCAAGACCATCCTGCCTAACACGGTGAAACCCCGTCTCTACTAAAAATACAAAAAACTAGCCGGGCGAGGTGGCGGGCGCCTGTAGTCCCAGCTACTCAGGAGGCTGAGGCAGGAGAATGGCGTGAACCCGGGAGGCGGAGCTTGCAGTGAGCCGAGATCATGCCACTGCACTCCAGCCTGGGAAACAGAGCAAGACTCCATCAAAAAAACAAAAACAAAACAAAAACCTGAAAAGGCATTTATTTATTTATTTATTTTATTTGTTTATTTGAGATGCAGTCTCGCTCTGTCACCCAGGCTGGAATGCAGTGGCGAGATCCGCTCACTGCAATCTCCGCCTCCCAGGTTCATGCCATTCTCCTGCCTCAGCCTCCCGAGTAGCTGGGACTACAGGCACCCGCCACCACGCCCCACTAATTTTTTGTATTTTTAGTAGAGACGGGTTTTCACCGTGTTAGGCAGGATGGTCTCGATCTCCTGACCTCGTGATCCGCCCGCCTCGGCCTCCCAAAGTGCTGGGATTACAGGCGTGAGCCACTTCACCCAGCCAAAACTGAGAATGCCTTTTAAAGACTTCAGATAAAAAGTTTTCCATATAATCTCACAGCATTATCTATCGCCTTCTCACTCATTCAACAAACATATCATTGTTACTCCACTTCTGCCTCTTGTTGGTTCACTCTTTCAATGCTTTTACTGCACATAGAGGTGCGAGACACTGCGAGGACCTCAGATTAGTCACAGTTGCCGGTTATTTGTTTTCGTTGTTGTTGTTGTTGTTATGAGACAAAGTCTCACTCCATAGCTCAGGCTGGAGTCCAGTTGCGCCATCTCGGCTCACTGCAAGCTCCGCCTCCTCGGTTCAAGCCATTCTCCTGCCTCAGCCTCCGAGTAGCTGGGACTACAGGCACCCGCCACCTCGCCCGGCTAATTTTTTTGTATTTTTAGTAGAGACGGGTTTTCACCGTGTTAGGCAGGATGGTCTCGATCTCCTGACCTCGTGATCCGCCCGCCTCGGCCTCCCAAAGTGCTGGGATTACAGGCGTGAGCCACTGCGCCCGAGCTGCCGGTTATTTGTATCAGACATTGTGCTGGGTACTTTATAAAAATTCATTTATTCCTCACTACAAACTTTGAGGTAATTTTTGCAACCCCTATTTTATAAATGAGGAAATTAGGTTGTAAAAGGTTAAGTAATTTACACAAAAATGTCCCCCAGTTAGGAAGTGGCAGAAAGGTATGTGAACCTAGGTTTACTTATCCTGAAATTCCTGCCCCAGCATGACAACGCTGAGAGGCAGTATCTTAATAACCAGTGCACCTGGCTAGTTCTGCCACACCATCATTACCTCTGTCCTTAGGGAGTTTGCAATTTAAAAGGGTAAATAAGAGCTGTAGAAATATGAAGCATTTACACAGGATGACAGTGTTGCAGTATGAAAAGAAATTTGATGGCCGGGCACGGTGGCTCAAGCCTGTAATCCCAGCACTTTGGGAGGCCGAGACGGGCGGATCACGAGGTCAGGAGATCGAGACCATCCTGGCTAACACAGTGAAACCCCGTCTCTACTAAAAATACAAAAACTAGCCGGGCGAGGTGGCGGGCGCCTGTAGTCCCAGCTACTCGGGAGGCTGAGGCAGGAGAATGGCATAAACCCGGGAGGCGGAGCTTGCAGTGAGCTGAAATCCGGCCACTGCACTCCAGTCCGGGCGACAGAGCAAGACTCTGCCTCAAAAAAAAAAAAAAAAAAAAAAAAAAAAAAAAAAAAGAAAAGAAATTTGAAAGCTCATAATGTCATCATCATGAGAAATTACTTTTAATTTGGAGAGATAAAGTAAGGCTTCACAGGGGACATGGCATTTAAACATGAAGCTGAAGGGCACACAATGATGTGGCACCGAGAAGCATAGGACATGTTTGGGAAATCCAGTTAGGCTAGCAGATAATGATGGAGATAAAGCTGGATAGGTAGATTGAGGTCAAATTTTGAATAGACTCTATTATCGGCCAGTTGTGTAAAATTTAATTGCTGTACAGTTAAAAATCATTAAAAGGTTTTTTCTTTCTTTCCTTTTTCTTCTTTAGCTGGACCTGCATCATATATTAAATGCTTTTTGAACAGAGGGAATGAAATAACCAGAGCTATGCTTTAGGAAAAAATTAAGCAGTAGAGGGACTCAGGTTGGGGAAACCAGATATGAGACTATTCATGTACTCCAGTCCTAGGGAGAAGGAAGAAATACCTAATATACAGCAGTAACCCGGGAGGGTGGGGGAGAGGGCTGAAGACGAGGGGCAAGATTGGAGAGAGATTTTGAAATATCCAGTGATAAGTAATCTCTGTTAGAGGAACTTGAAGGCAATACATTTGCCAAACACTTTCTAAGTGTATATTTAATTTAAGTATTATCATTTCATTATAAACTATTAAAACTTCCTAGGGCCTTTTGAAACATTTTCATAGTCACTTCATCGAAATACAATTCACATACCATTACAAGTCACCCATTTGAAGTGTAGAATTCCGTACACACTGGTGTTTTAGTATATTGAGTTGTGCAGCAATTATTGCAATGAATTTTAGGACAGTTATCACTCTAAAAGGAAACCCTGACCCATCAGCCATCAGCACCGCATTTCCCTACTCCCCCAGCTGCAATCAACCACTAATCTATGCTTTGTGGATTTACTTATTCTGGACATTTCATATAAATAAAATGATACAATATGTGGTTCTTTGTGATTTGTGGCTGCCTTTCTTTCATTTACCATAATATTTTCAAGGTTCATCCATGTAGTGACATGTACCATTCCTTTATATGGCTAAATAACACTTCATTGTACAGATACACCACATTTTGTTTATCCAATCATCTGTTAATGGATGAAGTTTTAAAAATTGTTCTAGAACTTTGCTGTATTAAATATTTATGCTTGAAGGAAGTGAGCTACCAAATGGTACTTGTACATTTGGGTTGTATAGCAGTTTCACTCTTAATACCATATTTCCTTATCTATCATGTCTCTACCCCTCTATATCTTACTTACCCATTAAATTTTACTTGGGAACTTGAACCATATCTGAACTCCCTCACCAAACATCACCGTTAGCATTTTAAATTCATACCTTCGTGTTTTGCTCTCATCCTCTCAACTGGATTGCAGACATACCAAGTATAAGAAATACATATCAGACATCTCCATTATTCCTTACAGGACCTCTGAATCCCTTTCAACACTAAGAGAGTTGCTAAGTATGGAGAATCAACCCTTTAAGAGTCCGAATGGATTTGTTAACACTCCCTGGTGATGACTACATTGTACTCAATTAAAACTTCTCATTCCACTACTTGCAGAAATGTCTTGTAGACTATTAGTATTACACAGGAGGCAGTGTGCAAACTATTGACCAAGTTAGAATAATAGACAATAATCAGCATTTGATGATGAAATAATTAATTTTGTATGAAAATTTTTAAAAATTGATTAGGAAAAGCCATTTCTCTTTGTTTTTGTAAAAAGTAGTTTTTAGGGATTCACTCTTCCATGGCTTCTATTGGGGCAAGATTTTGAAAATAATACTTTTTAAAAAGATAGCCATATTGTGGATTATATGAGCAATGGAACAAGTGATGGAGTTAAACCTGAAGCCTTGGAAAGGAGTAAGCTAATTGGTTACTGCTGGTTGCTTTTAACCTAATCCTATTTTGAACTTTGCAGTAAACACCAGTGTGGAAATCATTTCAGTAGAATCCTGTATTTAACATGGATTGGTGTTAAGACTCTGGTCAAGTGATGTTTCCAGAAACAAAACAAGCTGTGGACACAAAGTCTAACTAAACACAGTTAATCCATAAACTTGTTAGCCCTGTGCTCTAGTTCTAGGTACTAACATTATAGTAAAAGTTTAATTTCAGCTTCATCATTGAAACTTTTTCTTGAGTTAGATGGGCGAATACTCCTTTGGAGGCATGAAGAAAGAGAAGTGCTTTCTCTTCCCATCTACCCTTTCTTGAGTACATAAATTTCCTTAGATATCTTGACAAAAAGCCAAGAAGACTTGGTGATAAAATAAGCAAATGCAGTTAATTTGGAATCTACTTATCCTATACTTAGAATTTAGCAATTTACACATGAATATTTACTAATGGAGCATGAATAAATATGATAGCTATATGATGATTTTTCTATAGAAAGAAGGTGCAAGAAGGTTAGACTTTGATGTAAGATACTGTAAACTGGTTTGTCCTTGCATTTTCATGGGGTAAGATTTTGTAGTACTTGTGAAATTAAATCACTTTGATCCACTGAAATAATTGATTATAATATTCAGGATTTAATCTTGTGGAGATAAAGCCATTTTAGCAGTTCTGTGTGAGACTCATAAACTTTATTATCTATTTGAATAGACTTTTTCATTTTCCTTTTCTACTTACTGCCTTTACCTTGGAGGTAAATTATTGCTTTTACCTTGAAGCCCCTTCTGGATTTCAGCTATCCTAGTCAGAGTGGGTAAATTGTTATTGTTTTTATAGTTAATAATAGTTATCATTTTCTGAATGCTGACTGCATGCCAGGCACTTTGCAATGTGATTTTTGTGCGTTATTTCATTTAGTCTCCCTAACATCCTTTGTGGATTAATATCATTGTTATCTCCTTGATAGACGAGGTGAATGAGGCACTTAGGGCAGGTGACTTGTCAAGCCCTCTTCTCGCCTTCACCTATGCTCTTGACCATTATACTTACTGCCTCCATATATTATTTCAAGACTAACTTCAGGCAGCACATTCTCTGATTCTACAATTTACCACATTCTACAAAATCAGACAAAACTGGGCAGTGTTTCCTGAGCTGGTCTCTCTGGTAAAAGGCTAAAGCAATAGTGGAGGGTTGGTTTCAGTTATGGCTTTTACCTTGGAGGTAATCCTTCTGGATTTCAATTTCCTTGTCTTTAAGAGAACTAGAACACAGAAATGCTAAGGTCTTCAAATCTGTGAATCTTTGGCAAAATTGGTCGAAGCATTGACTTCATTTTCTTCAGTAGGATTTAGAACAGATAGAATCTACTAATTTATGTCCTCCATTTTTCTTCCTTTAGATCTAAGTATTTTTCCTGGTAAGGCTGAGGTCTCTGACTGGCGCTAGTCAGCCTGGACATGAAGAGACAGTGAATCCAGGTTGTTGAACAGCTGTGTGCAAGGCATTGTTCTATGCTTATCATGCACATTGTCTCATTTAATCTTCACAGAATCCCTTGTGAATACTTATCTTCATTAAAAAAGAAAGCAACCACACTATACTTACAAGAAAACTGAGGCTCATAGTGATTAGTTAACCTGCCCAAGGTCACCTAGCAGGAAAGTGATAGAGCCAGGATTTGAACTTAATTCTTTCTGGCCTTAGGTTGGTTTAATAGTGCCTCTCACATTCCCTGTTGTTTGTTTATTTTTATTTGAATATTCAAAGATTCCTCACGCAAAAATAGTATTAATAGTACGGGACTTTTCAGGGAACTTTCTGTTGATCAGTTTATACCTGATAGAGATTCTCTATGTCACATCATGAGACTGAGAACTAGGCAGAGGGCATCGATATAGCTCCAGTCATTGGAGACCTCATGTATTTTTAGATATGAGATTTTTTAAAAATCCGCTCAAGCAGTTTTGGCTTATCTAAGGTGGTTTAGCATATCCAGACTTTTCTGATTTATATAAATTAGCCAGGCATAGGAATATCATTGATAATAACATTTCATAATTATAGATTCCATTTTCTTTCATATAAGATTTAAATAGCTTTTTGCCCATTCTTTGTCATTTTCCAGGTGGAGAAGCCTTAGCAGAATTTTACCCAAGGTCACAGAAGTGAATCAGTTGGTGGCAGAAATAATAATAAACTTAGGAGTCCTCTTTCTCAGCACCATATCCTGAACACTGAATCCACTTGAAATATTATAGTCTCATGGAAAGCAAACTGCTATTCCCAAATGATAATGCTGTTGTTCTTGATGATGATGGTGATAATATTATTATAATTAAAATTTTAATTATACCTGCGTTAGAAACACTGTCCTAAGTCCTTTACATGTATTAATTTATTTATGCCTCACAATCCTCTAAGGTAGGTTTATGAATGAGGAAGATACAATTATCTGCATATTACAGATAAGGAAATTGCTCCCTCTCTGCATTTCCCACATAATTGAATGCATATTCCTTCACCTCTATGAAGGGCCTCTAGCTTAGGGACCATTTCTTATGAAGACATTTGAATTCTTTTAAGTATTGACCACAAAGCTGGGGGCATAGCAACAGTTTATCAAATCTTCTATTTTACCGATTGATCAATTGGTACAGATGAATTATTCTCGCAGTGCCAGGCCATGAAACTGATATAGAGATCTTGGACTTGTTCCTCATACAAAATTGAAATATGCTTGTTTCCGTTTGTTAATCTTTTGGTATTTGCATTGCAGAATAAAATACAGGGTACTCAATTCAATTTAAATTTCAGGTAAACAACAATGTTTTAGCATTTAAGTTACGTCTCAAATATTGCAAAGGATATACTTCTAATGAAACAAATTATTTGTTGTTTACCTGAAATTTAAATTGAACTAGGTATCTTATATTTTTATTTGCTAAATCTGGTAATGCTATCTAGTGTTCATAAAATAATAACTTTAAAGGATATCCTGAAAAGACAGAGCTGTCATTTTCTTCTTACATGCTATAATGTAAGCCTTGAAGAAATTAGGATATTTTCATCTCACTGGATCTGAACCAATGTTCTAACCCTAGTCAAAAGGTACCTACTTATGAGGGGAACAAATATTCTTTTCAGTATGTCACTAGAAACATACTAGTAATATAATCTAAAATGCCTTGAGTCCAACTGCCTTCCAACTCTAAAATTCTTTAATTCTAAGTAACTCTGAAATATCTAAACCAGGTTTCTACTTTTCCCAATTAGTATTTGTGTTTCAAACACCCTGCATGGAAACATGGGTTATGAAATGTCTTCACAAGTATGGTAGGCAATATGCTGCTATTGTGTGTTGCCTTGGACTTCTAGAAGTCTAGGTGTTGGTGGTTACTATATGGTGGTAGTAAAGTAAAATCCTCCCTACTGTTTTAGTACCCACCATACTACTTTTCATACTTTAGCTACTGTACCTTAAGTCTCTCTGTCAACCTCTGATCTAAAGACTTCTTTACTTTTTTAATTAATAACATTCTTCTTGCCTAATACGGTATTATGGACTTCATCAGGGACGGGACTAATTCATCTTTGTATGCTGAGGTTTAAACTGAAATAAAGTAATCCCTCAACTAATATTTTG
This sequence comes from Colobus angolensis palliatus, assembly GCF_000951035.1. Taxonomy (NCBI): domain Eukaryota; kingdom Metazoa; phylum Chordata; class Mammalia; order Primates; family Cercopithecidae; genus Colobus; species Colobus angolensis. The sequence continues at coordinate 136,203 of NW_012113586.1, read as the reverse complement.
CAGAATCCTCCTTAGGTTCCCCCACAAACCTGCCCCTATTTTAGTTAATAGAATGCATTCCCACCGACATGCTAGAAATTTCAGCATTGTCTTTGGTCCTCCCTCCAGTCTAATCTGAATCTCAAAAGTCATCAAGGCCTGTGGCTTCTGTCTCTAAAACGTCTTTTGAGTCTTTCTCCTGAACCTCTTGTCCTTAGACAGCCCCCCTCCCTATTCTGGTCAGTTGCCCCTGACCCACCCATCTTCTTCATAATTCCTTCTTCAACATGGACCTGATCATGGCAATACTTTGCTTAAAGCTTCCTGATGAGTCTTTGATCTCTACTGATTATTATCCAGTTTTTTTTTTTTTGCTTTTTTTTTTTTTTTTTGAGACAGAGTCTGGCTCTGTCACTCACGCTGGAGTGCAGCAGCATGATCTTGGCTGACTGCAACCTCCACCTCCTGGGTTCAAGCGATTCTCCTGTTTCAGCCTCCCAAGTAGCTAGGATTACAGGCGTGCATCACCACGCCCAACTATTTTTGTAGTTTTAGTGGAGACAAGGTTTCACCATGTTGGTCAGGCTGGTCTCAAAAGCCTGACCTCAAGTGATCCGCCCACCTTGGCCTCCCAAAGTGCTGGGATTATAGGCGTGAGCCACTGTGCCTGGCCTATCCAGTTGTCTTAGCAGGATTTTCACAAACTAGTTGCAAACTATTTTCTATACTCCTTACCTACACTAAGCCACTTAACCTGCACCAGACACACTTGGGATGGTTTTATTTCCTTATTTCTGTTTCCCCAAATCTTACTTGTTGCTTCCTCACCTCAATAAAAATTAATTGTTCCCTGTGTAACTTTACCGTCAGAGTCCCCTCTCACCTTAAGCAAACCTAATTTGTAAAATTCCAATTTTATGATAAAAGCATTGTTTTTAAAAATGTTTACAACCAAATTTCTTTAACTAAATCCTCAGGCATTTAAAAGTATTATTCTATAACTATAATTCTATTAAAAGTATTATTCTAGCAATTTGGTTTTCAGGAACATCTGTATTAGTCAGGAAAAATTTATTTTAATACATACTATGTCCTGCAATGGTTTAGAGAACAAATAGGCTTGAGCAGTGTTCATGATCCAGGGGTAATGATGAATAGGTTGGGAAAATCGATAAGTAGCTCAGGGGAAACCCTGAAGCTGTACAGTTTATTCTTCCTTGACTAGATTGCTGATCCAACTAAATAGCTAACTATGTCAAGGGTCACGAAGAGGGCAGAGATGAGGTGAGAGGCTGTAGACCAAGGCAAGACTCAAATAGGAACCTGGATCCAGGATAGAGGGTCTGTGACAGTTAATAACAATTAATGCCTGTGTGCCTTTCAGAACATTGAGCTGAAGGTTGAAGTGGAGAGCTTGAAACGAGAACTCCAGGACAAGAAACAGCATCTGGATAAAACATGGTGAGTTGTAATTTTAAGCTCTGGTCCTTTCCAGAGTCTGGCTTGCTAATCTGAGAGCAACAGATTTGGAACCAAATTCCTTAACCTATCTATGGCATTTGAATCCTGTGTCTGATTCAGGAACTGAAACAATAGATTTTCGTATGCTGTGTTTCCCTTGGACTCTCTGTCTATTACTAGGTCAGACAGACCTTGCCATAAGTTGGTAAATCCACCAGACCTAAGATTGCAAACTTCCTTTTAGTCAGCAATCAATTAAACAGAAACAATGAAAGTTTCCACTTTTAGTAGAGGCAAATGCAAATAAGCTTTATAAAAAGTATCAGTCAGCCTATAATAACATCAAGGGCTGAGGTAACGTTTGGGGAAAATGGGCACTCTCACACACTACCAGTGAGTGTAAATTGTGACAACATTTTTAGTATGTGTGCTACCTATTATAGTAAAAAAGGAGGATTTCCTTTGATCAAACAATCCCTAGAAGGAATCTGTTGCTTATAAATAAAAGCATTAGTGTGAAAGGATAAATGTATAAGGATGTTTACTGCATCATTAGTTGTAATGGCAAAAAACTAGAAACAATTATCAATCAATTGAATAAATTTTGATGGAATAAATTTTGGTATTACTACACTGTGGACTATTAGCAATTATTAAAGAATGAGTTAGCTCTATATTATTGTCCTAGTGGTAATTCCTTAATTAAGTAAGGGGGAAAAGTTGCTAAGTGATATTTATCGTATATTGAGGAGGAGTGAGATCACAGTCCGTGATAGGGAGAAGACTTAATATTTTTTTAATATACATTTGCATTGCTAAAATGGTTACTTTTATAATTTATAGTTTTTAAAAAAGTGTTAAATGACAAGTATTAGAATTATTAAAAATATTTTCAGACTTCAATAAAGCTTCAGAATACAAAAATTAATGTACAAAAATCAGTAGCACTTCTACACACCAATAACATTCAAGCTGAGAGCCAAATCAAGAATGCAATCCCATTTACAATATCCACTAAAAAAAAAAAAGTACCTTGGAATACATCTAACCAAAGAGGTGAAAGATCTCTACAAGGAGAACTACGAAACACTGCTAAAAGAAATCATAGATGACACAAACAAATGGAAAAACATTCCATGCTCATGGATCGGAAGAATCAATATCATTAAAATGGCCACACTGCCCAAAGCAATCTACAGATTCAACACTATTCCTATCAAACTACCAATGTTGTTCATCAAATGACCAAGGTCAAAGCCAGAGGCATCACACTATCCAACTTCAAACTATACCACAAGGCTACAGTTGCCAAAACAGCATGTTGCTGGAAAAAAAATAAAAAGGAAAGAAAGACACATAGACCAATGGAAACAAATAGAGAACCCAAAAATAAAGCCACACACCTACAGCAATCTGATCTTCGACAAAGTCAACAAAAATAAGCAGTGGGAAAAGGACTCCCTATTCAATGGTCCTGGGATAACTGGCTAGCCATATGCAAAAGAGTGAAACTGGGCGCCTCCCTTTTAGCACATATAAAAATTAACTCAAGATGGATTAAAGATGTAAATGTAAGACCTCAGACTATAAGAATCCTAAAAGAAAACCCAAGAAACACCATTCTGGACATTGGCCTCAGGAATTTATGGCTAAGTCCTCAAAAGCAATTGCAACAAAAACAAAAAGAGACAAGTGGGATTTATTTAAAGAGTTTTGCACAGCAAAAGAAACTATCAACAGAGTAAACAGACAACCTCTAGAATCTAAAAAAGTTTGCAAACTAGCATCTGACAAGGGTCTAATATCCAGAATCCATAAGGAATTTAACAATTGAACAATGAAAAACAAATAACCCCATTTTAAAAATGAGCAAAAGGCATGATTAAACACTTTTCAAAAGAAGACATGCAAATGTCCACCAAATATATGAAAAATTGCTCCACATCACTAATCACCAGAGAAATATAAATCAAAACCACAATGAGATACCATCTCACACCAGTCAGAATGGCTACTATTAAAACATCTAAAAACAACAGATGCTGGCAAGGCTGCATAGAAATGGGAATGCTTACACGCTGTTGGTGGAAATATAAATTAGTTCAGTCACTGTGGAAAGCAGTCTGGAGATTTATCAAAGAACCTAAAACAGAACTATCATTTGACCCAGCAATCCCATTGCACCCAAATATTGATTGGATATATCCATTAATTTGGATATATCCCATTAGGGCATACATCCAAAACAAAACAAATCTATCAAAAAGATACATACACTTACATGTTCATTGCAGCACTATTCACAATAGCAACGACATGGAATCAACCTAGGTGCCCATCAACAGTAGATTGGATTTTAAAAAAGTGTTACATCACATTTACGTATATGCCATGGAATACTATACAGCCACAAAAAAGAATGAAATCATGTCCTTTGCAGCAACACAGATGCCACTGGAGGCCATTATCCTAAGAAAATTCATGCAGAAACAGAAAATCAAATGCAGTAGCATGTTCTCACTTATGAGCAGGAGCTAAACAACAAGTACTCATGGACATAAAGATAGCAACAGTAGAAACTGGGGACTACTAGAGTGGGGAGGTGGGGAGCGGAGGAAGGGTTGAAAAACTAACTATTGGGTACTGTGCTCAGTACCTGGGTGATGGGATCATTTGTACCCCAAACCTCAGTATCGTGTAATATACTCAGGTAACAAACCTACACAAGTAGCCCCTGAAGCTGAAATAAAAGTTGAAAAATAATATATAAATGCAAAAAAAACAATGTTTTCAGATTATGTCCTGGGATCAGTACACAATCAATCTGATCTGACATTCTTTCTGTGTCTACAGTATTTCTTGATATTTAGGATGACAATCCAGCAAGTTCAGAATATTTAAAACCAAATTAACTTACACACAATGTGGTGGTATTACTATTTAAAGGCATTAAATAGGCTAATAAATTTTAGAACAACTTACAATGACAATTAATAAATTTTGAAATTTGTGTAATGCTTTGATTTAAAAAACTTTTAAAAATGTCATTTGAATCAGGTGACATTATTCTATTTTTAAGAAATGAGAAAACTAAGGTATATTCTTCTCAAATCAGTGGAAGAACCCTCATCTTCTATCATAAAGTTTAGGATCTTCTGACTTCAAACAGCTGTAGTGTCTTAAATAAGGTGTTCCTGGCTAATGGAGTTACTCAGAAAATGTGTAACTTCCATTCTCTATAGATTATAGTTGGCAGTTATCTACTGCACTAGCAAGAAATATGGAGTCAAATATAGATTCAAAACAAAAGTTGATGATTCCTGGGGTCTGCCTGTTTGGGGGTCTTGGGTTATACACTTGACTTTTGTCTCTTTTGTGGCCAAGATCCTCATACCCCCAAAAGCTATATAATGACAGAGGAGCTCAAGATAAATATAGCCCCTGGGATGGTGCTCAGTAGTGTCCACTATGCAGCAAGGAATCCTTTAGGGAAGCATCATTTGCTCTTCATGGACACAACCCCCTGAGACAAATACTAAGGTACCACGGGTCTTGATGCCCCATAAGCCTATACCAGTTCAATATTGTTCTTTGTCCTGAGAACAAGAAGATGGCCCATGGTTCTCAACAAATGGCTTAAAGCAGGAATAAAACGAATAGGAATCAAAATCATTCAGCATCTGATATTGCTCCCAAATTTCTAATCCTCAGACATCTGAGGGCAGCTGTTGTTCACTATAAATAAGTTGATGATACCTTACCCGCTTCATACTAGCGCGTGGACATTCAATCCTAGGGATATCAGAGAGGCAAAGCTCAGCCCAAATCTTAAGCTTTCATGGATCAAATGTCTCTGCATGGGACCATGGGAAAGCTGGAGAGAACTCTGGATAAGTAGCCCAGATGTAGGACAGCCTACTATGGATTACTGGCTTTAAAGGAAGAGAGCATTACTATGGCTGTCCAAATGGATATCCTGTCCCAGCAACCTAAATGGAAAGAACACTTGAATTTCAAATAGCAAGAAAGGCAAGGAACTAGCAAAGCATTCTAGGAGGCAGTCTCAGTGGAAGAGTCCCAGGACAGATGACAGTGAATGTGAGCCATTTGATGACTACTTGCCTTCCAAACGAAAGTTCCCCTGGAAGCTATAAAGATAATGAAGCCACTAAGAAGTCAAGTATATACATACGTGTGCATGTGTCTTTGTAGTAGGATAATTTATAATCCTTTGGGTATATACCCAGTAGTGGGATGGCTGGATCATATGGTACATCTAGTTCTAGATCCTTGAGGAATCGCCATACTGTTTTCCATAATGGTTGAACTAGTTTACAATCCCACCAACAGTGTAAA
>NW_012113586.1:115503-129872 GCF_000951035.1 Colobus angolensis palliatus | reverse complement strand
AAAAAAAACTTTACAGAGGGGAAAAAAAAAAAAAAGAAGTCAAGTATATACTACTTGACAAACAACACAAAGTTAGAGTTTCTAAAAGTTTGAAACTTTTTCAACCTGAAGAAGTTGAAGAGCTCAGTTCCACAGATAACTGTAGAGGGAAAAAATGCTCAATTTTTCTTCTTATCGGTGTCACTCTGAATTACTGGAACAACTTTAATGGTTCCACTTGCTAAACTGTATGTCTGGCTCTGACTGGCTAATACTCTGTGGTTTTAGGGCTGATGTGGAGAATCTCAACAGTCAGAATGAAGCTGAGCTCCGACGCCAGTTTGAGGAGCGACAGCAGGAGACGGAGCATGTTTATGAGCTCTTGGAGAATAAAATCCAGCTTCTGCAGGAGGTGAGGAGTTCCCAAAGTCCATAGCTAGGGGTTCTCTTTTATTCATACTCCTTTTCCTACTGCCCTGCCTTCTGGCATTCACCTTTTCCATCTCTACTTTCCCTCTCAAATTCATTAGTGTTCCTGGGTCTTAGGGCTCCTAACCTAGGTAGAAATTTTGCGGCCTCTCAGTTTTTGTTCTTTTTCCAGGAATCCAGGCTAGCAAAGAATGAAGCTGCGCGGATGGCAGCTCTGGTGGAAGCAGAGAAGGAGTGTAACCTGGAGCTCTCAGAGAAACTGAAGGGAGTCACCAAAAACTGGGAAGATGTACCAGGAGACCAGGTCAAGCCCGACCAATACGCTGAGGCCCTGGCTCAGAGGGACAAGTAGGTGCCTTCGGTGCTCTTTTTGTCGCTTGTCTCTTGCCCATTCTCAAGGCATACAGCAGCTGCACTGTTCCCTTTCAAGGATTGACAGTAGGAGCTTCACTATTTCTAAGACTTTATGGGTCCACAACCAGAGTCGTTCTTTTCAGGGTTGAATTTTCAATGGTATCCATTATGAAAACTCATTTAATGGATTCAGTGGGCAAATAGTGGCAAACAAGAGACATGGATTCACTTATTCAGCAAACATTTACTGGGCACGTCACATGCTAAGCACTTCAGTTACAGAAACAAAAGACCTAGTTCTTGTCACCAAGAAACATGTTACATGATTTTAATAAGTTCCCTGATAGAAGAGCATGGAGTGCTCTGGGGAAATATTGGAGGGTCATCCATTCTACATTAAAAGAGCAACTTGTCTGCTACTGTCTGAATGTTTGTGTCCCATCCCCACCTCCCTCCCCCACCAGTTCATGTGTCGAAATCTTAACCCTTAAGGTTAATACTTCTGCCTCCAGAAGTATTATGGTTAAGGTTAAGATTAATACTTCTGCCTCCAGAAGTATTATGAGGTGGAGCCATTAGGAGGTGATCAGATCATAGACACTGGAGATGGAACCCTCATAAATGGGATTAATACGCTTGTAAAAGAGACCCCAGAGAGCTAGTTAGCCCCTTGTACCACGTGAGGATATAGTGGGAATGTACCATTATGAGCCAGAGTGTGGACCTTCACCAGACATTGAACCTGTCGGTGCTTTGATCTAGGACTTCCCAGCCTCCAAAACTGTGAGAAATACATTTTGGTTGTTTATAAGCCACCCAGTTTATGGTGTTTTGTTATAGCAGGCCAAAAAGACGAAGATAATGCCATTGAAGGTTTCCTAGAGGAAGTGAAATCTGAGCTGAGCTTTGAAGGATGAATAGGAGCTAGAATAAATAGGTAGAAAGTGGATAGGGAAAGGAAATATTCTATGCAGAAGGAAAAACTATGGAGGGAAGACACAGGGAAAGGAATATTTCAAGAACTTTAAATAATTGTACATAAGTGGAGCAAGTGAGAAGACAAGTGAGAGGTAGGCTGTTTGGAGAATAGGGGTCTGATTGTGCCAGCTTTGTACACCATTATAAGGAACTTGGACTTGGTCCTGAAGGTAACTGGGCAATTGTTGAGGTCACCACCATCTACTGTCTGGGTTACTGCGGAAACTTTCTAAATGTCTGTTCTACTTCCAGTCCTGCTCCTCTCATTCAATCTCAACCTCGTAATTCAGAGTAGTTCTGAAATAGATAATTCAACAACCACAAATTGGCAAATAATTTAGCCTCTTAAGTGCGTAAGACTGTGATGGCATAAAAAGCTTTAAGGAGCTTTTAGCTGAATAGGCAAAAACCACATGTGCACACCATGACCAATGTGATCTCTCCAAGACATAAATTTAATCACACCATTGCAGAGCCATTTAAGAAGCTTTCCAATACCTTTAGGAGGTAAGATCCATACTCCTCATGTGGCCATCAGAGCCTTTATGAAGTAACCTCTGATTTCTCCCACACTCATCACCCACCACCATTCCTTCATACTTCATTCATGCCAGGCTAGTAATAATAATAATGGCCAAGCTTTGTTGAGCTCTTACCGTACAGCTGAGTACTTTATGTTCTTGTTTAACAGCCCCATGAGATATGAATTATACTTTATTAATGAAAAAACTGGCATTTGGAGAGTTGTGAAACATGGTTTCAGGGATTGCTGACATCCAAACCCTGAATCCATACTGCCTCCAGAAGCGTAAGAAGCTATGGCAGGTCTCCAGAATTTTGTTCATGCTTTTCCTTCTGTAGGAAACATCTGCCAACTTTTTCCCTTCTAGTGAACCTCACTAAGGCATCAATCATCATTTCTTTGAAGGCTTTGTGATAGCAGAATGAAGTTTCTGTATTGTTTCTTTTATATATATATAGTACAATTCTCAGTATGGTGTTGTATTTGCTTTCAGATTTTCCCTTCTAGGTTCCCCACGACTGTGTTCTATTTGAACCCCAATAAAAAAAAACTGAACTAAAAACCAAAACAAAACAAAACCCCAAGTAAAGCACATGCACATCTGAAAATAAATTGAGGCCACTCATATCAGATGGCCTTGAGCAATTTTGGAGAGTAGGAGAACAGATCCTCTGTAGAGACTGAGGGTCAAAGAGATGAGCAAGGTTTGAGGTTTAAGAAAAGTAGAGATGTTCTAGTGCGGATACCATGAGGGAATTTCATATGGAGTCCACATTCCTCCTCCTCGTCATCATTGCAGTTTACATTTGTATAATGTTTTTAATTTTTTTGTTTTTGTTTTTTGAGATGGAGTCTCGCTCTGTTGCCCAGGGTGGGGTACAGTGGCAAGATCTCAGCTCACTGCAACCTCTGCCTGCCGGGTTCAAGCAATTCTGCTGCCTCAGCCTTCCGAGTAGCTGGGATTACAGGCGTGCACCACCACGCCCAGCTAATTTTTGTATTTTTAGTAGAGACAGGGTTTCACTATGTTTGTCAGGCTGATCTCAAACTCCTGACCTCAAATGATCCGCCCACCTTGGCCTCCCAAAGTGCTGGGTTTACGGGGATTATAGGCGTGAGCCTGTAATGTTAAGTTTTTAAAGTTATTTCTGCTGGGCACGGTGGCTCACACCTGTAATCCCAGCACTTTGGGAGTCTGAGGCGGGCGGATCATGAGATTGAGACCATCCTGGCCAACATGGTGAGACCCCGTCTCAACTAAAAAATACAAAAATTAGTTGGGCGTGGTGGTGCATGCCTGTAGTCCCAGCTACTCGGGAGGCTGAGGCAGGAGAATCGCTTGAACCGGGGAGGCGAAGGTTGCAGTGAGCCGAGATTGCGCCACTGCACTCCAGCCTGGCGACAGAGCAAAACTCCGTCTCAAAAAAAAAAAAAAAACACAACTGGAAACATTTCATTTAGTACCCAGCACACATTTTCAAGGACCTAGAAGGTTCATGTTCTAATATATACAAACAGAGAATATGCCTAGCACATAGATGATCAATAAGTTTATTTGAACCCATAGTTTGGATACCTCAGCACAGTATTTTACAACTTAACCCTAGTCTGAGGGTCTGAATTTCCAGTCTCTTCTCCAGCCATTGCCTCTTCCCTGGGCCTTAGTTCCAGTGACTCTTCCCAAATTGTACACTGGGTCTTCATGCCTTTGTTCCTTTGTTCAATCTCCTCCTTCTGAGCCTGGAAAACCACCTAGGTCTTTGCTATTGTAAATAGTGTGCAGTGAACATTTGCATGTGTATGTCTTCAGGGTAGAATGATTTATATCCCTCTGGGTATACCCAGAAATGGGATTGCTGGGTCGAATGGTAGTTCTGCTTTTTGTTCTTTGAGGAATCGCCATATTGCTTTCTACAATGGTTGAACTAATTTAACACTCCCACCAACAGTGTATAAGTGTTTCCTTTTCTCTGCACCTCACTAACATCTGTTATTTTTTGACTTTTTAACCATAGTCATTCTGACTGGTGTCAGACGGTATCACATGGTGGTTTTGATTGCATTTCTCTAGTGATCAGTGTTATTGAGGTTTTTATCATATGCTTGTTGGCTGCAGGTATGTCTTTTGAAGTGTCTGTTTATGTCCTTTGCCAATTTTTTAATGGGGTTGTTTTTCTCTTGTATATTTGTTTACATTTCTTATAGATGCTGGATATTGGACCTTTGTCCATTGCATAGTTTTCAAGTATTTTCTCCCATTCTGTAGGTTTTCTGTTTACTCTGAAACCACTCAATCTTTAAAATCTCTTCTCCTGGGCATCACTATACTCCTTCAAGTCAAATGAATCATTTCTTTATCTTTCTTCCTATAGCTCTATGGCAGCACTCAGTGTACTATATGGTGCCTCTATTCTGGTAGCATTTATTATATTCTATTACTATTATTTGCTTATGTACAGTCACACATCACAAACTACAGGGATATGTTCTGAGAAATGTATCTTTAGGCAATTTCATTCTTCATTGTGTGGCCATCACAGAGCACACTTACACAAACCTTGATGGGATAGGCTACTGCACACCTAGGTTATATGGTATAGCCTATGGCTTCTGGGCTACAAACCTGTACAGCATATTACTGTACTGAATACCATAGGCAATTGTAACACAATGGTAACCATTTGTACATCTAAACATAGAAAAGATACAGTAAAAATACTGTATAAAACATAACAAATAGTACACCTGTTTAGGGCACTGACCATAAATGGAACTTGCAGGACTGGAACATGCTCTGGGTGAGTGAGTGAGTAGTGAAGTGAATGAACATGAAGGCCTGAAACACATTTTATAGTCATACAAAAATATTTTCCTTATATCCTTATTCTAGAAAAGGTTTATTCTGTTTTTAAATTTTTAATTTTTTTTTTTTTTACTTTTTAAACTTTTTTATTAAAAACTAAGACACAAACATACACACAAGCCTAGGTCTACACAGTGTCAGGATCATCACCACTGTCTTCCACCTTTACATCTTGTCTCCTGGAAGATCTTCAGGGACAAAAACACACATGGAGCTGTCATCTCCTATGATAACAACACCTTCTTCTGGAATAGCTCCTGAAGGACCTGACTGAGGCTACTTTACAGTTATTTTGTTTAATAAGTAGAAAGAGTACACTCTAAAACAACAATAAAAGTATAGTATAGTAAATACATAAACCAGTAACATTTATTATCAAGTATTACATACTATACATGCTATGTTTTTATACAACTGCCAGTGCAGTAGGTTTGCTTACACCAACAACACCACAAACAAGTGAGAGATACATTGCACTATGATGTTACTGCAGCTAGGACTTTACTAGGTGATAGGATATATGCAGTATGATGACATAATGTTGACAGAAACAGGATATGGTACATGACTGTAGCTGTGTGTCTTCTCACTCTCCAAATCACTAGCAAACATGTGCCGGTGGAATTTAAATTTTTGCAAAACAGAGATGGTTTCTTTTCCAACTTCATATTTCCGGTACTTGGTAGAGTGCATTGAGTACACAAAATAGTTATCCAAGAACCGTTTCTTGAATGGAACAGCCACTACCACCACCACCAAAAAATTCTAGGCCCTTATTCCAAGAGTTAAATACCTATGGTCTAAAGATCTATGAATAAACTTCAGGAAGTCCATGAACCTGGTGAAAATGTAAGCAAAAAGTTGTTTGTGTATGTATTTGGGGGCTGGGCAGAAAATACATGGTTTTCTAAAGAAATGTATCAAAAGGTTCAATGATACAAAAGGGTAAAAACCTGCTGTACTAGACCATGCTATCTTTGGGATGTGCTGAAAAAATAAGGTAATAATAGTATCATGATCATAATTATTGTCCTTACTTTTCCTTTGCTTCAGGAGAATCGAAGAACTGAATCAGAGCTTGGCTGCCCAGGAGAGGCTTGTAGAACAGCTATCTCAGGAGAAACAACAACTGCTACATCTGTTGGAGGAGCCAACTAGCATGGAAGTGCAGGTAAGGCTTGGTCAGTACATCCAGAGGCATTTGCTTCATGCTTTCATAAGCCCTACTTTTTAATATCTACGTGTATTTGTTATCTATTGCTTTGTAACAGATTACTGCAAACTTTGCAGTTTAAAACACCTTATTTTTGTTATCTCACAGTTTCCGTGAGTCAAGAGTCCAGATATGGCTTAGCTGGGATCTCTGTTTGGAGTCTTATAAGTGTGAAATCAAGGTGTAGACTGGGCTCTTTTCTCATCTGGAGGCACACCTAGGGAAGGATCGACTTCTAAGCTCCTTCAGGCTGTTGGAAGGATTTACTGCTGTGTGGTTGTAGAAGTTATGGCAGCTTCCCTCTTCATAGCCAGCAGCAGAAAGAGTCTGTTGCTTTTCTCACTTCTAGACCCTCTTTCAAGGGGCTCATTAGGTCAGGCCCACCAGCATAGTCTCCCTTTTCGTTAACTTAAAATCAACTGATTAGAAGCCTTAATTACATCTATATGACCTCTTTACTTTTTCCATATAACATGGCATAAGTATGCAGTGACATTCCATCACCTTTGCCATACTGGTTAGAAGTTACAGGTTTTGCCCATCTTCAAGGGGTGAGGATTACACAAAGATGTGATGGCCAGTGGGTGAGAATTATAGGGACCACCTTAGAATTTGCCAGCCGCATCAAGTGATTTATAATTATATAGAACATACAATGTTTTAGGGGTTTTTTGAGGGTTAAGTTGTAAAATACTGTGCTGAAGTATACAAACTATGGGTTCAAATAAACAGTTACTAATCATCTATGAGCTAGGCATATTCTCTGTTTGTATATATTAGAATATGAACCTTGCAGGTCCTTGAAAATGTGCTAGGTACTAGATGAAATGGTGATTACTATTTCTGTACAAGTGTATTACACAAAGATAGAAATTTGCCTCCAAATTTGTTTTTTTTTTTTTTTTTGAGACGGAGTCTCACTCTGTTGCCCAGGCTGGAGTGCAGTGGCACGATCTCAGCTCACTGCAACCTCTGCCTCCCAGGTTCAAGAGACTCTTCTGCCTCAGCCTCCTGAATAGCTGGGATTACAGGCGCATGCTACCACACCCAGCTAATATTTGTATTTTTAGTAGAGATGGGGTTTCACCATGCTGGCCAGGCTGGTCTCGCACTCCTGACCCCAGGTGATCTGCCCGCCTCGGCCTCCCAAAGTACTGGGATTACAGGTGTGAGCCACCACACCTGGCCATAATGTGGTTTTAATGGAAAGGTTGCGGTCAAGATAAAAGAGCAATGATAGGAATTAGTTTAAACCATTGCTTCCCAACCTTTCCATTTCATGGCACATATACCAAATGGTAATATTTGTAAGGTATGGAGGTAAACGGATGAAGCTTCTCACTTGGAGGTGGCCAATTTGGGTGCTTAGGCCACTATGAGGGCAGAAAAAAAAAATCACTGTCTTGGCCACAATTACAAACTTCTTAGACTGCAGCTTCATTTTGGTTGGAAAGCTCTGGTTAACAAACTCAAGAAATGATGTGTGTGCACATAATTTTACAAGTATGAATACAAATTGAAGTTCATAGGCTTTTTGCAAGATACATATTGAAATATATGGAAATTTTCTTAAGGGACTATGGAAAATATTTCTTTCTTTTTTTTTTTTTTTGAGACAGAGTCTTGCTCTGTTGCCCAGGCTGGAGTGCAGTGGCGCGATCTCAGTTCACTGCAACCTCTGCCTCCCAGGTTCACGCCATTTTCCTGCCTCAGCCTCCCAAGTAGCTGGGACTACAGGCACCCACCACCACGCCTGGCTGATTTTTTGTTATTTTTAGTAGAGACAGGGTTTCACTGTGTTAGCCAGGTTGGTCTCGATCTCCTGACCTTGTGATCCATCCATCTTGGCCTCCCAAAGTGCTGGGATTACAGGCATGAGCCACCATGCCTGGCCGAAAATATTTCATAATACATTTAATTTAAAAAAGCTCAACTGAGAATAAGAAGAATTGAATTTCCATCCTGATTATTTATTAGCTGTATGACTATGAATATGTCACTTCTCAGCTTCCATATACATAAAATGGGAAGATTACCTCAAATAATCTCTCTAGTTTCCTATAATGCTAACATTCTATTTTTATCTTATTTCAGAATTTTATTTCATTCTATTTTAGTTCAGAATTTACACAAGTATTATTTCTTTCAAAATGTTCACCTTCTGAAATGAAATCACTTTTATTGCTCCTTTTTTATTTACAGGCACATAAATACTAAAATATTTTGTACATATACATATTTTCATCATCTTTGGTAAGCACTGAAATCAATATATTTAGTTCAGTATTTTCAATGCTAATTAAGGAATTGGTTTGGTACCAGTTTTCAGAAGACTTAAAGAACCAAAAGCTTATAATTTCAAAGAGACTAAATTATTTATATTCTATTCTAAAAGGATGCTTAGAACAAGAATAAGTACAGCATCCAGGGGATAATATTGCATGACCATTGGGCAGAAGAAATGCATCAAATCACATAAACTGTACTAAATTGATATGCTTTTATAACATTGCCTAATAAAAATTTATTGTTATTGTTATTACCCAATATGGTGTACATTTAGAAACCTGATACATTGTGCTGTTTGTTCTATAAGACAGTGTTTCCTACCCTTTTTCATAGAAAATTCATTTTCATAGGAAATGTGTACATCTATGGTATTCTGAAATAAGTGACCATGGCTGCTCACGGTTTGAGGCAATTGCTCATGGCCCCCTCAGGACCCATGTGCCACCCTGAGAGGTGAGGGAATCAGCATCTTTACACAATGGTGGACCATGCTGAGGTACACTGTGCTGGAATACCCAGGTTGGAAACCTCTGCCACAGGAGGCCTCTGATAGTTGGTCCTCTCAAGTGTGGAGAATAGAAAGCCTCCCATAGCATATTTCCTTGTTTCTCCCTTTGGGTCTACGTCTTACGGAAAAAAAAAAAAAAACTGGGCCCAAGGACTGGTAGTGTCTTCCCTCAATTTACATAGTAGTTTAATTCATGGAAAAATTTAGTGTAAATTAACATCGTGCTCCTATATACAGAAGAATTAAGTTCTAGGTTCAGATGATTGTAAACGGTTTTATCATCAACCAATGGAACATTCAAATTCCAAAAGTCATTTGGAATTTGGGACAATACTTTGTCCTGTAACATCCCTTGCCTCACTTATCGTGACAACATCAAAAACAAGAAACACCCCCATAAATTTTCAAAATGCTCTCTAGGAGATGAGACAGTTGCTCAGTGAGTACCACTAGTATAGGGAGTCCTAGCCTTCCAAAGGTCTATAGTCCAATGAAAGACTGGTATGTAAACAAAGAACTTAAAATACAGTGTGATAAATGAGGAGACAGAAATACACGCATGGTGCTAAAGGAACCCACAGCTGAAAGGGATTAACTCCAAGGAGGAACTCACCTGGAGGTCACCCTTCTGTTGGGCCTTAATGACTGGATACACCAGGTAGAAAATAGGAAATGGAGCAATATATACAGTGATGTGGAACACAACTAAGGAATTGGAATTGGGAGTAATCGATGTTACCAAAAATAAGTATTGGAGAATGATAAAATATATAGCTGGAAAGTACCATAAATGTTGAGCTAAGGGCTTCATGTTGTAGGCACCAGAAAAAAAAAAAAAAGCAAGGGGAATAAAAGCATATGATTTGCATTTAGAAAGGCAATCCTAGTTGTCGTGGAGACTGAAGATTGTTTGAAGAGCAGATAATTGATGTCACCTGTTGAGAGAACAAATCATAATCTGACACAGCCATGAACTGCTTTGTCAAGTCTGTTCTTTGAATTGGTTGGGGGAAAGAATATTATAAAACCAATTACAAAGCACTTTGTCTCTGCCCTCTGCACAGGTAATGTATGATGAACCTTGCTATTTGTGACTCTTGGACCCTAGGTTGTGGGTGTTATCCTTGTCTGCTAACAGTATACTTCCGCTGTAACAGTTAGAGTTCCACTGTATTCTACTCAAACCTTGTCTGCCATGCCAGCTGTCACCACAGAAGAAAGACCCTTACAATGTGGAAGGCAAAAGTTCAATTTCTAAGCTCTGGGCCTATTCTTCAGAGGCTAAAGAATCTCCTCAACTCCAGTGAAGCCATCCCTGGAATCCCTCACTGATTCAGCTGGAGGATGGAGGAGCTTGAGTTCTAAAGACTTATTCATGTCCTTTAATTCCACCTACACTTCACAATTGAGAATACCACAAACAGCTGGGCCCTAGAAGAAAGAAGAGCTCACAGATCTTGCACTTCTAGGTCTGAATTGTCCAGGTGAAGAACACTCATTGACCCCACATCCCATAGATAACTATTTCTCACGTGATCCCAGTATGAAAGTCTGGAGTATAATGAGTATAATATACTCACTATAATATCTGAGTACAGGAAGTTCATTCAGAGTTAAAGATTATTTTATTTAATTGATCTTACAGTCTTTTTAGCTGTTTTCCTTTTCCATTCTACCAAAACATTCTACAACATTGATTTTAGTGGGAATGCACTTGCACAATATTTATGAACATCTATAATTCTTACAAAACAAAGAAAGTACCACCAACTAGACATGCCATTGATTGACATCATTCCATATTTCCTTCCAGTCCTTCTTGATGTCCATTCAGATCAATAGTATGTGTGATCAGAGTGTTGAGGAGCTTTTTGATGTGAGGCTGTGACATCTTGTCCACATCTTTTTCACTAGGGAGTCAGAAAATCTAATAAAGTTTACAAAGCATTTTTCTCTTCCTCAGTAAAGGTATCTACAAAGTTGCAGGGAAAAGCTAGCAATTGTTTCAGTTATTGATATTATTTCCTTCTACAGAATGTTAGAAGCTTCATCTCAATGAAGGTTTTAAATGAAACCAGACCTGGAGGGTGTGAAGGCAGAAAAAATGATGCCCCTGCAAAGGGAGGTCTGGAGGAATTCTTGTTTTGTTTGTTGCCTTTTTTCTTTCTGCATTTCTCCTTCAGTATAAGATAAGCAAAATTTATTAACATGTAATCTCACTGTGGTTGGCTTATAAAATGAAATAGGATAACACAATTAGGGAGAGGCCCACATTAAGTAAGTGAGACCTTCCCACTCACACAAATTAGCACAGTCAAGCTGTTGCATTTATGCCTTGTTTGGAACTTAATGTAAATAGTACTGCATGCAGTGAGGCATATTTCCTAAAATAGCAAACATTCCTGCGTTACCATGGAGAGAACTGCTTGGAGGTTAAGGCAAGAATGTGCTCTAAATGCTCAAGGCAGAGACTGAAAACCTTGCAGGGATTAGGCAGCTCCGGACAACTTCATATAAGGAGATTTTTTTAGAGTAGCTTTTCAGTATCGCCTTCTTTCGCTGATGAATGTTGAAGCTGGAGACTCATTTACAAATCCCTGTTCAACATTATTGTCTCCCAGACAACCTTCATTAATAATGTGTCTCCGAAGCAGGCCTTATCAGCTAAAACAATCATTGCTCTAATCCTTTTGAGCAGCAAAGGAAGTGGAAAAATAGGCAGCTGCTTTACAACTTAATGATAAATATTTATTGAGCACTTGTAATGCACAATGTACTGTTAGGTGAAGGAAGAAGAACACAAAAATGTATAGGATTTAGTCTCTGCCTTCTAGAGATTACAATAGGAGAAAGTCACTGATGAAAAAAATACAAGGCAGTACAGAAAGGAAAAATCATCACGGACTGGGCTCAGAAGCAAAGATTTTGGTCTCTGAGGAATGAGTAGGATTTTACTAAGTAGAGATGAAAATGAAAGGCATTGCTTTATTCATTCATTCAATGATTATTTATTGAGATCTAGAAAGATGCTGTTCCAAATACTTCAGAAGCAGTCTTAGTCCACTCAGGCTGCTATAACAAAATACCATAGACTGAGTGGCTTATAAACAATAGAAATTCATTTCTCACAGTTCTGGAGGCTGGGAAGTCCAAGATCAGGGCACTGGCATTTTCAGTGTCTGGTGAGGGCCCACTTTCTGGTTTATGGATTTCCTGTTGTGTCTTCACATGGTGGAAGGGACTAGCTAACTCTCTGAGGTCTCTTTTTACAAGGACACTAATCTCTCCCAAAGCCCCCACCTCCTAATACCATTATGCTGGGGGTTAGGATTTCAACATATGAATTTGGAGGGGAATACAAACATTCAAACCATAGCAGATACCAAGATGAGAAAGCTGTGGTTCCTTTTCTTAAGTAGCTTACCAGTTAATGGGGAGAAGGCAGGATGGAGAAATGACATACAAATTACTGTATGTACAAAAAGTATTTTGGAAGATGGAAGAAGACAAAGATGTCTTTTGGTGGCACTTAGAAAGGCAGCTTGAAGGAAATACTTGATGGGTGGATAGGATTGTGACAGGTGGAGGTGGTAGTGATAGAATATTCCAAGTGTATGAAGTATAGAGGTAGGGAACTTCAGGGTAGAGAAATAGTAGCAGGAATGGAATATAGGGGGACAGAAAAATGGAGTGGAGCCAGATTCAGAGAACTTTAAGAGGCAGGTAAAGAAGTTTATGATTAATGGGGAAGTCATTGGGTCTCCAGGTTTCTTTGAAGGAGAGTGATATCTGAGCTCTGCTTTAGAAAGATTAATCTGAAAGGAGGATAGAGTACAGGGCAAAGAAGTTGAGGGGACTCATTATTTTGGAACTCTATTACTTAAGATATGAAGTCATTAGGGCCAGGCATGGTGGCTCACACCTGTAATCCCAGCACTTTGGGAGGTCGAGGTAGGTGGATCATGAGGTCAAGAGTTTGAGACCAGCCTGGCCAACATGGCGAAACCCTGTCTCTACTAAGAATACAAAAATTAGCCAGGTGTGGTGACACGTGCCTGTAATCCCAGCTACTCAAGAGGCTGAGGCAGGAGAATTGCTTGAACCTGGGAGGTGGAGGTTGTCGTGAGCCAAGATAGTGCCACTGCACTCCAGCCTGGGCAACAGAGCAAGACTCCATCTTGAAACAAAACAACAACAACAAAAAAGATATGAAGTCATTAGAGGGTAAGGAAGGATGAAAATTTTGTGCTAAGGCAAAAAACCAAAATAAAATCTTAGTATATAATAGTTCATTTTCTCATTCATACATTCTAGTCAATGACTATTGAGTGCTTACCATGACTAGGGAATGGTGCTGTTAGGTACTAGAGAATTACCTTCTAAAGAAGGAGACAGATAAATAACCAAATAAACAAATATATAGCTTCAAATTGTGATAAGTACATTGAAGAAAGCAAAGAGCAGGGATTGGTAGACTTTTTCTGTATAGGGCCAGATAGTAAATAAGCTGTGCAAGCTGTAAAGTTTCTGCCATTGTTGCATAAAAACAGCCATACACAAGACATACGAATGAACATGGCTGTGTTCCAACAAAACTCTATTTGCAAAAACAGGTGGGGGCTGGATTTGGTCCACAGTCCATAGTTTTCTGACTCCTCATATAAAGTACTAGGAGGAAAGGGAGGCACTTTAAACAAGGGGAAGACAACAATCAGGAGATCAGTCTTTCCTATGGCAATTTTGAGATGTCTATGACACATCCACATGCAGATATCAAATAGGTAACCTGGTATTTGAGAGTGGCACTCAGAGGAGAATTCTACAATAAAAATATAAATTGGAAGCCACCAGTATAAAGATGGGAAAGGATGAGATGACACCAGAAGAGAACAGACAGGTGAAAAGGGTCTAGGACTGAGCACCAATGAACAAAAGGCACACAGTGTATGACTCTTAGTTCATAAATCTAAGGTAGTCATCAATTTAAAGTCCCTGTCTGAGTCAGGATGGTGAGAAATCCAATTTCATACGTTTGGTATTTCCTCCTATCCCTACTTTCTCAGCTAGTTAAAGGTCCGTAGGTTTCACCAGGTGCCAAAGCACCAAGGAGACTACTCTGATCATCAATCTCCCACTAAAGCATCCCTGCCTCAGTAAGCAGTTTGCCAACCCTAGAAGCTTGTTATATTGAACCTTTTATGGAGCCAGAATCCCCTGCTGAAAAGTGCAGCCT
>NW_012113586.1:108399-114872 GCF_000951035.1 Colobus angolensis palliatus | reverse complement strand
GAAGAAAAAAAAGAAAAGAGGGAGGCAGAGATACATTACACAGGTAACAAAACAAATTTATATCCAAACATTTACCCTCTCACCATCTGCCTAGGGAAGAAGTACGAGATGAAGCTGGAAGGGAAGTAGGTTAGGATCTTTTTGTAGAGATAACAAAATGTCAACCTACAGGTAGTGGACAATGATGGATCTTTACTGTGAATGTTCTGCAAATAACGTGCACGATAATTTTAGTGGTAAGCTTCTAAAGCTGTGTGATACAATTCAGGTATCAGGTTTCAAGAACCTGAAATGGAAAGTGCAGTGAAAATGTGAAGCAAGATACACATGCTAGAGATGTTCAGAAAAAGGATAGAAAAGAAGTTAGCTTTTGGCTTGACAGGGAAGGATTCTGGGAAGTAAAGGTCTACTCTGATGTTTTCAAATCCACTTGGTTTACAAGTCTACCCAGTTGCACCCAGTCATATTAGGAAATGTTATGCCTCACCTTATCTGTCCTGTTAATTTCTCTCTAGATTTTGACAATGTTAACCATCCCTATCATTCTTGAAACTTCCCCCTCCCACCTGTGCTTTGACTGTGCAACTCCTCCACTTCGTATTCCACTTAGTTGTCTCACTCACCTCAGCATATCCCAAATAAGTGTTATTTTTTTGCAAACAGATGCTCCAACTCCTACATTTCTGTTTATTTATGCTACTTTCTACCAGTCTTCCAGACTCCAAACCATTTTCTCCATCATAAACCCTTTCTTTTCTTTTGTCCTCTGCATATACACCATCAAGTCCTGCTGTTCATTTCTTCAAAGTGATTCTCATATTTACCACTTTCTTTCCATTTCTATGCCAGATCTTTATTACCTCACACATGAATAACTGTAGGGTCTTTTTAGCAGATCTTCCTGTAACCATCCCAAAGTTCTCCTTGAAAGTGTAATCCATCCTGTTGCCTGGGTAATCTTCCTAAAAAAAGGTTTTCATCATGTCATTCTCTGCTTAAGTCCATAACATTAAGTCCAAGTTCTTTTGCCTTTGTCAAAACATTAACCAAATTCTAGTTGCCGAGGCACTCCATAGCATAGTGTCTGGCTTACAGTTGGCTCTTGATACATGTTCTTTGCATGAACAACTATAGAGGATTAGATGTATGTCTGGATGAACCTGGTCATTCAAAAATCCCCAACATCTCCCTTTACCTACAGGCTAGCACTGCGTTTAACCCAAGTTTCGTGGCTTTTAATGAAGCTATTTTATTTTGCTGGAGTCCCTTCCTTGGCCTCCTTCATCCAAATACCCATCTCAAGTGCCACTCTTGTCCCTTCGACTATACCAGCCTCAACTTTTTCTGTACTCACACTAAATTGAACTCAATACCATTTAGTTTACCAGTCAATTGTTCTAACTGTAGTGTGCACCTTTTCTCCCTTTTAACTAAAC
Source organism: Colobus angolensis palliatus (assembly GCF_000951035.1). Classification (NCBI taxonomy): domain Eukaryota; kingdom Metazoa; phylum Chordata; class Mammalia; order Primates; family Cercopithecidae; genus Colobus; species Colobus angolensis. The sequence goes on along the minus strand of NW_012113586.1, from coordinate 113,436 downwards.
TGAAAGCTCACTGAAAAGAGAAAAAAAGGTATGTTTGCATTCTTGCTCATTGATTAACAAATACTTTAAAATTTACTTAACAACCTATGGGTATTTAATAACCTGAAAGACTCTACTGTTTATTATTAGATGGATTTTTTTGAGAAGCATACTACTATAATCTGCAGATGAACTGGAAATCTCCTGGCTTTAAAACAAGCATTTCAAAATGCTGTGTTGTTAATTGACGGAAAGCATGATTGTTTCTGACTTCTTAAAGGTTTTCAAGGAGCACAGGGAAATCATGCACCTGCCTGTGTGTTACCACAAAGCCTAACTGGCTTTACTTTGACGTTCTTGCATTTTCTCATCTGCCTTAGTTTCTCTGCCAGAATCACATTTGTCTTTTGGTGCATAGTTTTTTAGTAATTAGAATAGTTATTTCCCGTGTCATAACTAGGGCAGTGAAACCTAATACAACTGGTTTGGGACATGGGGATTTTCCACCTCTCCAATTCTTTTGGAAACTCCCTCTCAGCCCAGAAGTAGGTCTTAGAACACTACCACCCAGTTGCCACACAAGGGGTGCAAAAGTGACTATGGTGACTGCAACATTTAGAGGTCAAAACAGAGATAGTGCAAAAGACCCCACACCACAGTAATATTTATAAATCTTGTTCCAAATGCGGATACAGTTCTCTAAATTCAACATAGATTTTGTAAGTAGTTCTTCATTGATGTGCTTTTCTATCTGCAGAAGTTCTGATGTTTTGTCTGATACAGCTTAGGATAGTTCTCCTTCAGTGGTTTTCAAAGTGTGGTTCCCAGATAGCAGAATCAACATGATCTGGGAACTTGTCAGGAAGGCAAATTCTTGGGCATCACCGCAGACCTTATTGTGTCAGGAACTCAAGGGGGTAGGTCCCAACAATTTATGTTAACAAGCCCTCCAGGTGATTCTGATGCATGCTTAAGTTTGAAAACTGCTGTTTAAATTCAACATATTTCATTGTAGATTAGGAAATTAAAAGCCAGATATAAGTGACTTAACCTAGGCCATAAAGCAAAGAAGTGCTTGTAAATGTATTTATCAATCAATGTTCAGGGTGAACTGTTGATATATAAAATTAATAATTTGTTTAATCATAATATGAAGCTTATTCTCAAATTTTTTGTTATGTGCCTTCACTAAGTTTTAGAAGTAATAATTTTATACTAAATCATTACAGAAGCCCTAAGTTTCACCTTAACAACATGCCTTGCTTCAATCATAAGTGTTTGGTGTACACATGCATATAAAATATTATCCTAAGGTGGGGAGCAGTGGAACCTGGGAGGCAGAGGTTGCAGTGAGCCAAGATTGCGCCACTGCACTCCAGCCTGGATGACAGAGTAAGGCTCCATCTTAAAAAAAAAAAAAAAAAAAGAAAAAAAAAAGCTCATATGAATAGGCTTAAGTTTTTAATTTGCAATTGGGTCTTTTACAGAATTTCTTCTGGGCTATATTTTATAGTATTTTCCTAATTTTCAAAACTGTTCTTAAAGTGGGGTGACTTTCTACCAAAGAAATCCCTCAAATTAAAATTTTTGGGGCAATACATAGTTTTAACTTTACTCCTTTTAATCTTTTTAATTGAAATATACTAATATACTAATATGTATACAATCTACAGATCTAAGTGAGCTTCAACAACTCTACACACCTATGTTATCTTCATCCAAAACTAGATACAGAACAGCTTCATCACCTCAGAAGATTTCTTTGTGCCCCTTTGCAATCACTTCTCACCCTGTCTCTCACCATTCAACCACTTCCTGACTTGTATCACTATAGATCTGTTTTTTCTATAGTCTGTTTCTTAGACTTCAGATGAGATCAGGTGTATTCAGGGTAGTACGGCCGTAGACCTGTTGTCAGACTTCAAATAAATGGAATCACACAGGATGTAGTTATTTGCATATGGCTTGTTTCACTTAAGATGTTTTCAAGATGTATCCATGTTGCATGTATCTGAGTTCATTCTTTTTCATTGCTGGCTAGTACTGTATTGTATTGTATGAATACACTAAAATGTGTTTCATCTACCTTTTTTCTTAGTAACAATTATATTTTTTTCTTATCACAAAAGCAGTTAAGTACTTACTGTAAGTTATGTAAAATATGTAATACATAATGTAAAAAATTATAGAAAATAAGGAAAAAAGAAAATAAATATCCATAATTCCACTCTCTAGACATAACCATTACTAATAACTTGTGGATCCCCTTTGAACTTTTGTTTATATAAGTTATCTTCTTACATTATATATTATCATATGCAGTATAAAAATTATTATTTTAGGTTCAAGTTTTACCACTTAGACCCTAAATTAGTGTGTTAAATTGGCAGCCCTTATTTTAACTATAAAATATTTTCTAAATTAAATAAAATCTAAAATACCTGAATAAACATTCATTGTCCAAAATTCAAATGATACACAGTAGATAGAATAAAAAGTAAATGTCCTTGTATAGCCCCACCATAGGTAACCAGTTCAACTGCAAACTCTTGACCACAAGATAATAATGATAAGGACCAAGAAGTGCAAAATTTATTATCACATAATTTTTCTAAGTTTTATTTTTAAATTTTTATTTTCTATATACCAGTGATCTTTTCGTTGGGAACACCTTATTTCATAATACCAAATGCTTATATAGGGACTAATTCTAGTACAACAGCTTATATCAACTTTGAGATATAGTTTTGAACTATTTTCTCTGGAAGTGAACAGACTGCCATCTTCACGTTTTCTGATTGCTGAATGGTTTATTCCCATCTGTTTTTGGAAGTCTAGATATGTATAGTTTTCTCAGTATATCGATCTTTACTTATAGCAAACATATTCTTCAATGGCAAATTGCCTTTTCACCATTTGTATTGACCTGTATGACTACACCAAGCTATCTATATACTGTCATTAAAATTTGGAGACTATCAGTTAGATGCAAAAATCCTTTTGAGGAACAGAGAATAACCCAAAGTATAATTCAGGGTTTGCTCTTGAAGAGCACTTTGTTTCATTCACATTTTCCTAATAGGAAAATGTGGCTTGCATTGACAATAAAAAATGAGATCTTGATTACACTTAAGACTGGGTACAGCAAGGTAGTGTCTTGGCAGGCAGTCTGTCTTTCCATCAGTCAGGGTAAGTCCAGAAACTCTTTGCCTTTCCATAGATCACCATAGATTCCAAAGCATGTTGCTTAATTTCTTCCAACTTTGAAACTCACATACCTAGAGGCAGGCAAAAATGCAGCTGTAGTTTTACTTGAAACGCTTTTATATTCTTGGTTTTTGAGTCAGAATATACACAGTAGATGAAATTACATATGCAAAATTCTACAGCCTATGATATTAGGCCATTCTTGCATTGCTATAAATATTTGAGACCAGGTAATGTATCAAGAAAAGAGGTTTAATTGGCTCACAGTTCTGCAGGCTTTATAGGAAGCATGGTGCTGGTATCTGCTTGGCTTCTGGGGAGGCTTCAGGAAGGTTACAATCATGGTGGAAGGTGAACGGGGAGTAAACAAGTCACATGGCCAGAGCAGGAGCAAGATGGTGCAGTGGAGGCACCACATACTTTCAAATGACCAGATCTCAGAAAAACTCACTCACTGTTGCAAGGGTAGCACAAACCCATGAGGGATCTGCCCCCCTGACCCAAACACCTCCCACCAGGCCCCACCTCCAACACTGGGGATTACAATTCAACATGAGATTTGGTGGGGCCATATATTCAAATCATATCGCCTACTAAGCCCAAAGCTCTAAGTACTGTCTTTCTCTCTTACAATAGAGCTACAAGATTTTGCTTTGGTGATTAAGAGAACAATACAATCTTATGTAGGCAGAGCCCCATAATGTTTTAAAGTGACTTAAAATATTCCAATTCATATTAAAATAATAATAGCCATTATTTAATGAGCTAAACATGGTTAAAGCATTTCCTCAAAATTATCTCATTTGGTCTTCAGTATGAAGTTTGGGGGCTTATTATGAACTCTCATAGATGGCATTTGGATGTCTTCAGGTTTAGGAGGATGGGCTCTGTCCTGGGGACGAGGTTCAGAAAAACTTAGACGTTGCTGGCCTTAGCTTACAAGGTCAAGTTAGTAAAAAAAAAAAAAAAAAAAAAAAAATTTAACATGATTAGAACTGGGAAATGTCCTGCTCTAGGGGACTGCAAGTGATTGCTGAGGTTGTTCCTCTTGTTCCATGTCTCAATGCCTCTCAAGCCAGGAAGAGAATTCCTTATTAAAAATGGCCGGAGGGCGCGGTGGCTCAAGCCTGTAATCCCAGCACTTTGGGAGGTCGAGGCGGGCGGATCACGAGGTCGGAAAATCAAGACCATCCCGGCAACAACGGTGAAACCCCGTCTCTACTAAAAAAATACGAAAAATTAGCTGGACGTGGTGGCGGGCGCCTGTAGTCCCAGCTGCTCAGGAGGCTGAGGCAGGCGAATGGCATGAGCCCTGGAGGCGGAGGTTGCAGTGAGCCGAGATCGCGCCACTGCACTCCAAAAAAAAAAATGGCCGGAGGTACCTGCATCCCACCTAGTCAGGGCTCTAGCTTCCCTCCTCTTTGTGTGCAATCCAAGTTTTAGACCCAAGGGTGGAGGACCTACCACTGTACAGTGCTGAGTAAGACAGGGTTCTCACTGAAGTCAGTGACGTTCCCAGTCCTTTCTGGCGCGAACTGCATTCCCAGACACTCCAGCTCTTGCCGAAAGAAGCTCCGTCTTTTGCGCTAGTGTTTGTCTACCCTCCCCTGCCCTAAAATAATGAATGCCCTCTACCTGAGGGAAAGAGACTTCAGTGGCGGTAATCTACACGCGGCTGGCTGCATCCTTGAAAAAGCCCATTTCCCTTTTACTATCTTCAAGATCTTGGTTAACCAGATTCACATTGTATTTGCAGGACGCTTTCTCAGGTGACTGCTCTGTGCTCTTTTTTACCTAAAGTAGGGCAAAGTCACCCAAGGGTGCTAACCCTTCCCCACCCACATCAAGGGA
>NW_012113586.1:99741-108349 GCF_000951035.1 Colobus angolensis palliatus | reverse complement strand
TGTGTGTGTGTGTGTGTGTGCGCGCGCGCGCGCGCGCCAAGGGCCCCGAGAGCCAGGCAGACCCCGGGAAGGAGGAGTTATGTAGATTACGGATGAACATTCTGGAGGGGAGCGAGGAGAGGAGGGAAGGAGAAGCAGAGGCAAGAGAGTGAGGAGCGGCGGAGGCCCTTCCCGCAGGAGCTGGGGGCGGCGGCGGCGGCTGAGGAGGAGGAGGAGTAGGCGGTGGAGGGAGGAGGACGCACGGGCTGGAGGCGGCGGCGGCGCGCAGCGGTACCTAGCGGCGCTGCCCGGCTGGCAGCCGGAGGACGTGGCACTGTCCGAGGATCCAGGGGGAGGGGATTCGGCCTTCTCCTCCCCGCGAGGAGGAGCCTCGGGACATCCAGCAGAGGCGGGAGGATCCTTGAGGGCACTGGTGCGCCTTTCAGGTGAGCTTTTAGCAGATAAAAGCGGCTGGCTGTGGTCCGCGCCAGTAGTGCTTTCTGCTCCGCACTCCCAGTGAGCCAGGGGCGCAACCGGAGTTGGGGCGAGGGGCGCGCTGGCCACCCCGCATGCGCAGAACCGGGAGCCCGCTGACCGGACTACAGCTCCCAGAGGAGCCTTGTGGAGGCCGCAGACGCGGAGCAGCTGGCGCCATCTTGAAATCTGATCCTCAATCCCCTAGCCTTTGCGTCTGCGCGGCTGGCCGCTGCTGCTCTGGGAGCCCAGTCTGTTGAAAGGGTAGGACATTGAGGACGCGGCGGCTGGCGGGAGAGACAGCTGGCGAGAGACATGGCAGGGTCGGAGCGCGGCCTGCGCCTCTGTCACTCAGCATCCTCTTAGACGTTTCCACGCCCGCCCCCTGCCCAAGGGGCGGGGCTGACGGCTGTGGTACCCGGAGCCGGTGCATGGGGTAGGGGTGCACCCCTGCAGAGTGGGGACCCCACTGGGCTGTGGCATGCTGACCGGAGACCACTGAGGCGGGAGACAGAGCGCGGCGAAGAGCCATTGAGTGGTCATCCAATAGCCGCCGCCGCCGCCGCCTCAGGAAACTTGGCACCCGCTAGGAGGGAAGATGAAGGAGATTTGCAGGATCTGTGCCCGTGAGCTGTGTGGAAACCAGCGGCGCTGGATCTTCCACACGGCGTCCAAGCTCAACCTCCAGGTTCTGCTTTCGCACGTCCTGGGCAAGGATGTTCCCCGCGATGGCAAAGCCGAGTTCGCTTGCAGCAAGTGTGCTTTCATGCTTGATCGAATCTATCGATTCGACACGGTTATTGCCCGGATCGAAGCGCTTTCTATTGAGCGTTTGCAAAAGCTGCTACTGGAGAAGGATCGCCTCAAGTTCTGCATTGCCAGTATGTATCGGAAGAATAACGATGACTCTGGCCCGGAGGTCAAGGCGGGGAATGGGACGGTTGACATGTCCGTCTTACCCGATGCGAGATACTCTGCACTGCTCCAGGAGGACTTCGCCTATTCAGGGTTTGAGTGCTGGGTGGAGAATGAGGATCAGATCCAGGAGCCACACAGTTGCCATGGTTCGGAAGGCCCTGGAAACCGACCCAGGAGATGCCGTGGTTGTGCAGCTTTGCGGGTTGCTGATTCTGACTATGAAGCCATTTGTAAGGTACCTCGAAAGGTGGCCAGAAGTATCTCCTGTGGCCCTTCTAGCAGGTGGTCGACCAGCATTTGCACTGAAGAACCAGCGTTGTCTGAGGTTGGGCCACCCGACTTAGCAAGCACAAAGGTACCCCCAGATGGAGAAAGCATGGAGGAAGAGACGCCGGGTTCCTCTGTGGAATCTTTGGATGCAAGCGTCCAGGCTAGCCCTCCACAACAGAAAGATGAGGAGACTGAGAGAAGTGCAAAGGAACTTGGAAAGTGTGACTGTTGTTCAGATGATCAGGCTCCGCAGCATGGGTGTAATCACAAACTGGAGTTAGCTCTTAGCATGATTAAAGGTCTTGATTATAAGCCCATCCAGAGCCCCCGAGGGAGCAGGCTTCCGATTCCAGTGAAATCCAGCCCACCTGGAGCCAAGCCTGGCCATAGCATGACAGATGGAGTTAGTTCCGGTTTCCTTAACAGGTCTTTGAAATCCCTTTACAAGACACCTGTGAGTTATCCCTTGGAGCTTTCAGACCTGCAGGAGCTGTGGGATGATCTCTGTGAAGATTATTTGCCGCTCCGGGTCCAGGTATACAAAACGGCTACACAGTGCCTTTCTGAATATAGCTAGCTGGCCTCTGGCTTCACATGATTTCGGTCTAGGTGGAGGTTAGTAATATTCTAGACTTGAGAAAATTAGTTATGAGCCCATTTTTGCTGCACCTTTTCTATGTCTCATTTAGTAAATGTGATTCGCACTCAGAGAATTTGCTTTTCACAGTCTTTGTAAAATCTGTTGGCCTTCCCATTATCAAAATTGTATACCTTTTAAAACAAATAGGTAAAGATTCTCACTTCACTTTTATCCTATAAAAAGACATTTAATTTCATTTCTAGCACTAGAACTTTTCCTCTTATCTCCTTTTCTTTCTTTTTTTTTTAAACAACTTTTAAAATTTGTTCTTGTTTTCAGATTTATAGACATTTCCTCCCATTGGCTTTCTGTAAGGCAGTTAGTTCTCTAGTGAGTTCTTCCCAGAGCATTGAAGCTTTCATCCGCAAAATGCCTGTAGATGATTAGAGCATAAGGTAAAAGGTTTGGGGGAAACCTGTTAATCCACCAGTAAAGTATTATAACATCTGGACAATATTTATTATAATTAATAGTTCATTGGAGGATTAGTGATGACTCATTCATAAAAGAGACAGGAATTCAAGTATTCAAATACAGTATTGTCACTCAAAACGTTAAGGCATAAACTGTTCACAGCCAGAACTCTGCTGAGTTCTACTGGAAGATATTTGATATTAAGAAAGGATTAACCCATTATTGGATCAGAGGAGAGTTTCATTCATTATAGTCTTGAATTCTTAATGACTAGAGGATGGCAGTTGCTTAATTTGAACCATTCCTGTCTGCCCAATTGATTCTGTACCAACCTTTTAAATTCAGCTATGGTAGTTTGTTTCTATAGCAACAGTAAATGCTAGGTTCAGTTAACTTTGTGAAACATACTGGCATGTACCACTTGATACAACTTATTTAGCGATACTGTCACAAAGGTAGATGTGATCTAGAAGGCATTTTTAGAAAGCCTGCTACTGGTCAACATCATTCCAGAAATTTAGAGTTTGATAAGTGACATTGTTGATGGTCACATGAAACTTTTGGAAAGTAGTTCTGTGGTATGTATACTTTCTATCACAATAAGAATCTAAGCAGAACACAGGAGAAAAGTTTTTAAATTTACACAAAATTATCAGTAGCAGCATAGATGAGAAACAGCAGAGATGAAAGTGTCATGAAAGGTAAAAAGTCAGTGCATTTTCATTTGTATAAAATGTATGTACTTCTTTTCTTTTGCTTTTTCTTTCAGTGGAGCCTCACAGCTAAATGTGGGCTTTACAGTATTTCTGTGACCAGACATAGGTGTTACAAATTAAACATGGTGTTTTCTTATTAGGGTCTAAAATTAGTTGGGCCAAGATGAATGGGAAATAAACTCATCCCCCCAACCCGCCACCAAATATGACCAATATTGTAGAACATTACATAAAGACTGAGAAAATAACAGCCAAAACAAGGTCTTTTTCCTCCATATTTAAATAAAATACTGTATTTTGGTGACTGGGTTTTGGAGTTGAGAAGAATTTTAAAGATCATCTTCAGGCAGTCTCTGAATTTGGAGATATGGAAAGTTCATTCTTTAACTAACTTAGCCCATGCAGAGACAAAGGTTTCTGACCATTCTCAGGCAAGACACTTTAATTCTATACATTAAACCCCATTGTCTGAAGTATATAAATTTAAGTAAGTACTTTTTTAAAACCAGGAGCCCTCTTTCTCTAACCTAAGGATGCTTGGGGGATTTTTTAGAGATTACGTGAAAAAAATTGTCATTTGAATGAACACATATAAACTATGGTGACTGTATCTTTAGGTCAAGTCCCTTTACTTCACTAAATTTGAACATTAGAGCTTTAAAATAGTAGCATATGACCTTTCTGCTGTGACCTAACTTACATTCTTACATTGTTTACTGTTTCTAGAAAAACAAAAATTGGGAGGGAGAAAATGTCATTCAGTTTCAAGAAATGTGGCATTTAATTATTATGCCATTTTCTCTAATAATTTAAGATGTCAGGGAAAATAGATGAATTGGGCACAACGTGTTTGTAAATAAAATGGGCAGCATATCTATTGTTTAAATCCGGTTACTTTTAAGCTCCTTAAGAGCCTTATGACAAAACCAGAGCTAGATAGGACAATGGCAGACTGGTTTTTGTCTGTTTCTCTGAACAAAATGTGGAAAGAATAGAAATAATGTAATTTTTTTTTTTGGTAGTTCTCCTTTTAGCTTGTGGAAACATGAAACCATGAAAGAAAAAAAATGTTTCCTTTAGTTCAGTTCTGCCACAAATATGGAGAAAACCTTTTATCTTAAAGAGCAAGATTGTTCTGTAAGGTCATTTGGATTCCTTTGTTTAATCTTCCACTTACCATATTGTATGCACTATTAAATATTGACATCAGAATTCCTCCTGATTGCTTTTCCTCTTTCTTTTTTTCTTTCCTTCTTTCCTTCTCTTTTTCTTTGTTCCTTTCTTATTTATTAAAGAAAAATAACAGTGTAGTTCTGCTTACTGTATTCTGATATTACACAAAGTAATTTATTTCCCTTCTACAGAATTTATGTATGACAACCTAAAGCTATTCAGATATCTAAAGAAAGGTTTGAAGCCTTATTCTAGCTGGTAATTCCCTTCTTTATTGTCTGGCCCTGAACTAGAAAAGCTATCATGGGAGGGGTGTGGTCCCTTAGTAAACAGCAATGAGCTCTGGCCCAGGTGCAATTTCCCTTTCTATCTAAATTCAAAGAACAGGAGATCTTTGCTTTAAACCTTTCAATGCCAAGGTCTGCTCCTTTGTGACTATGGTAAATTTATCCCACTCATATTTTAGTTATAGGAAGTGGATCAGGCCCTTTGGAAGATGTTGCCATTAGATGCTGGTAAAAGATTAGGCCTTTAATTTGATGGTAGTCGATGGTTCTTGTCTGTCTCCTAGTATTAACAATAGGGTTGACAATTATAGCAGTTTGAGATCTATAACTCACTACTGTGAGGACTAGAAAGTGCCAAGAAAAATGCTGTCAACACAAAAGGTCTAAACACTGCCCTTAGCCTAAAAGTCTCATATTGTGCAACACTAGACCTGGAAGCAGTTCTCTTTTCTGATACTGGAAAGCCTGTGTCCTAATTATGAGTGAAAAGTGACTTAATTTAAAATATATTAACATTTCCACATGATTTTAGTACCTGAGTGTCTAGAGAGTAACACTGATTCTACCAAATCAGGTATTACTTATTTCATGGGCTACACTATCATTGTAGGAGTGACTGTTTTATGTACTTGATACTTCACAAGAATTCATTAAGTTGTTGGCTTAGTGGTACTTGCTAAGTGCTCTTTTGGCAACTGTTATCTGCAAGGACATTTTTCTGAGATGTAAAATAGTAAATTATTACAAATAAAGAAGAAACAAATATCTTCCAACTTTTAGGTCAGTACATTATTTATAGAAAAAGAAGTTTCTTATGATTATTCATGTCAAGAGTGATTCATGTGAGATTCAGATTCATGTATTTTCCTGTGGCATTCTTTGGCTTTAAAGTTGCTATTCGAATATATGTTACATACAGTCGTATTTCTAAGAGAGCCACTGAAGGCCTGTTTTCGTTTGTTTTTATTGTTCTTATGCATCCATTAAACAAAAACTTTTGATCTCTGCAGTATTCCCAGCATTATGGTAGGCAATGGGTCTATAGAAATGAGAGATACATTCCCAACCTGAGTGAGAATCCAGTTCAGTTTAATTGGATCTTTTTCCTGATTTCCCAGGAAACCTTGGACTAATTACTTCTCTAAGTTTCCATTTCCTTGTATGTAAAATAGGATCGGATCAGACGGTTAGTCTATAAAGTTTCCTTCACCGCTCTAAGATTGTTTGGTTTTAAGCAAATAAAGATGACCACCTTCCTTGCCATGTTAAACTTGAAGCTCTTTTCTTTAATTCTGCCTGTTGTAGTTTGAATTTCAAAATATCTTACTGTAGATATTATTGTTGTTTTACACTGAAGAAGTAAGAAGCCAAATTTTATAGAGGTGGTTTTATCATTAAGTAAATGGTAAATTTATTTATTAGTTAGAATCGTTGTCAATATCTATTAATGCGGTTACTTTGCCCATGGTGTGACATAGTTCATGTTGCCTCAGGCGAAAGCTTCCTGTTATACCCCCAACAACAAATATCTCAAATAATTTTTCCAAAAGTCATTATCCTTGCTGCTTTTTTCCCTCTCCCTCTATCCAGTCCACCAGCAAGTCCTGTTAGCTATACTTTCAAAACATATCCATATCTATCCATTTATTTCCCCCTCCCTTACTAAGCACCAGAACCCAAGCTGCTATTGTCTTTCACCTGCACTACTGCAGCAGCCTCCTACCTGGTCTCTCTGCTTCTATTGGTGCTCCCCAATAATTCATTCACCACAACATGATCTTTTCAAAACTTATGTGTGATTACCTGTTAAAAAACTGTGGTCTATTCTCATTTCAGTTAAAACGAAATCCAGTTCATTAACCCTGTTGTCTGAAGCTGGATGTGACCTGGTGCCTGCCTGCCTCTCCACCTCATTGAGTGTCCCTATCCCCTTTGCCCACTATGCTCTAGCCCTGTGCTATCCAGTAAGCTAACCACTAGTCTTAGGAGCTGTTGAACCCTTGAAATGTGGCTAGTCCAAATTGAGATGGGCTGTGAGTATAAAATATACCTTGAATTTCAGACTTAGGAAAAATCATGTAAAGTGTCTCAATAATTTTATATTGTTTACATGTTTATGATAACATTTTGGATATTTTGGGTAAAAATATTTTGTTAAAATTAAGTTTCCCTATTTATTTTGTACTTTGTTCATTGAAGCTACTAGAAAATTAAAAACTACATACAGGACTCACATTATATTTCTATTAGAAAGTGCTGTTCTAGCCACAGAGGCCTTTCTCTTTTCCAGGCTCATATTCCATTAGCTGTTCTTTCTGCCTGTATTGTTCTGCTTATCTTTGCAGGACTGATTCTTTTTCTTTCAGATCTCTACTTAATGCTGCCTCATAAAGACCTTTCTCTGATCAAGCAATTTAGAGTAATTTACCCACTCTGTATTATGCTTTCCTATTTTGCCACGTAGGGCTTGTCCATAATATTTTTTGCATTTCCTTGTTTGTTTATCATGTACTCCCCCCCTCCAACCCCTGCAAAATATAAGTTTCAAGAGCACAGGGACTTTGTCTTGCATGATATATCTTCAGGACAGTGCCTAGCACATAGTTAGTGTGCAACAGATACATGTTATGTCAGCATTGTATTCCTCACAGTGCTTCACATGGTGCTTTGCTTATTATAGCATTTAGTAGGTGTTAGAAAAGTTGATAAATAGCACTGGAGGAATAGAAAAGATTTTTCTTCGGAAATCTTTATGTTTCCAGTCAGTTGCTAGCAGGAAGGGATTTAAGGTAAGCTGTAACTCCACTGCCTTGAAGGTGGTAATCAAGTCTGAAAATGTGAGCGAAAGAAAGAATGAATAGCAGTTGTCTTTTTTCCCTTAATGAATTTATATTCCTATTTGGAATGGAAGAGGGTATGGAGGCGGGAAGATCAAATGTAATTGTCGCAGTAAATTTGTAAAGTTTTATTTTAACATCCTTAGCTTGTAATGATTACTAAGAATGGTTCAATAAGTTTATCTTATTGTCCCATATACAAATTGTCCCATATGTAAATCATACTTTTTTCCTCCTGAATCTTTTAAGTGAATTGATATTCCTATAAAATATGTCTCCTTCCCAGTTCACTATGGATTATTTATCTGTGCTTATGCTATAAATCTGCCTTTAAGTAGGCACATCTATTTTAAATTTAGTTTATTCTCTTTTTATTTTGAAGTAATTTCAAATGTACAGAGACGTTGTAAGAGAAATACCAATAACTCCCATATACCCCTTACCCAGATTTACCAGTTGCGAATATTTTGTCACATTTGCTTTATAAACTCTCCCACTCTCTGTATTTGCACAGTATTTTTTTTTAAATTCTTGAACCATTTGAGAATTAGTTATAGATAGTATACTCCTTTACCCTAAATACTTCAGCATTATTTCCTAAGGACAAGGACATCTCTTATATAATTACAGTACAATTATCAAATTTAGAAAATTAGACATTGATAAAATACTATTATCTAATATATAGTCCATATCAAAATCTGCCAGTTGTTTCCAATAATGTGAAACAAGCATGTTGTAAGAAAGGTAGGTGAAATGTAACTTCTCTCAGTAGTAGTATAAGTTTGATGAGTATGCCTTTTCAACTCCTTGATTAAAAATAGAATAAAGCAAATATTTGGTCATTGTGAGCATCTCCTTTATTAAATCCTCCCCTTCTCATTGAACTCTGAATTACTT
>NW_012113586.1:96297-98626 GCF_000951035.1 Colobus angolensis palliatus | reverse complement strand
GGATGCTGAACTTGTGGCCTCTGTGCCCCTATAGTGCCTTCTTCTATGCTAGGTAGCAGAAGCTCTTTGGTCCTTGTATAAGGGATCCATGCTAGGAACCACTTGCCTACTTGGTCCATGTGGACAAGTTCCTAGTATGGCTGCCATCATAGAGAGATCACAGTGCATGAAAATTGAGACAATTTAGTATTGAAGGAAGTATTTCATTTCTTCTGCTACTATTTGTTGCTGGTTGACTTACCACTTTAATGGTTACTATATGTGGGAAAAATAACAAGGTAATATCCCCTAAGAAATTCTTTAAATCCAAGATTTGAGGAAAGGCTTTATTCATTTGAGGCTAAAAGACATCATTGACCTAAAAAACTATTTTTCTTTGCTGAATTCAGATTCTTCAAGAGAAACTTAATGAAATGAGCTATGAACTAAAGTGTGCTCAGGAGTCATCTCAAAAGCAAGATGGTACAATTCAGAACCTCAAGGAAACTCTGAAAAGCAGGGAAAGTGAGGTAAAATATTTAGCTCTCAAGGACCTGTGTGGAAACAACTGGTCAAAGTAGACGAGTATTTTATATTTTGTCAAAATGAATATTGTCAGACTAACAGACCTTAGCCTGGAGAAATTGTAGCTTAACCTCGATTGATATTTTGGAATAGTCACATTACTAAAATCTGTACAGGTGAGATAATGGAATTTATAATTAGTTTACTAACATGTTTGATATTCCCTCTCTCATTTTCAGACTGAGGAGTTGTACCAGGTGATTGAAGGTCAAAATGACACAATGGCAAAGCTTCGAGAAATGCTGCACCAAAGCCAGCTTGGACAGCTTCACGTATGTGAGGGTCACATAGGACAGGAGAGACTTCAGTTGGGGATGTGCCATTTTGGTTGCAGTCTTGATTTTATTTTCAGTCTTCGTGGGAGCTCAGTGCTTGCCCTCCTTGTGATTGTGATTTCTACTCTCTTTTCAGAGCTCAGAAGGTACTTCCCCAGCTCAGCAACAGGTGGCTCTGCTTGATCTTCAGAGTGCTTTATTCTGCAGCCAGCTGGAAATACAGAAGCTCCAGAGGGTGGTACGACAGAAAGAGCGCCAACTGGCTGATGCCAAACAATGTGTGCAATTTGTAGAGGCTGCAGCACACGAGAGTGAACAGCAGAAAGAGGCTTCTTGGAAACATAACCAGGTAAATCATTAACTATTTTATTGCCCTAAATGCTGACTTTGCCTTGATAATAACTTTTTAGCAGGATAGTTTGTGTTGAACCCTTGAGTCAGTTGCATAATCTAAGTATTTCAGTTCGACACTTGCTGCCCTTGTACCATATGCTAGTTATAGTAGTCCCCTTTTATCCGCAGTTTCACCTTCCATGGTTTCAGTTATCCGGGGTCAACCACAGACAAAAAGCATTAAGATATTTCAAGAGAGACCACATTCACGTAACTTTTTTTTTTGAGACAGAATCTCACTCTGTCACCCAGGCTGGAATGCAGTGGCGTGATCTCTGCTCACTGCAAGCTCCGCCTCCTGGGTTCATGCCATTCTCCCACTTCAGCCTCCTGGGTAGCTGGGACTACAGGTGCCCGCCACCACGCCTGGCTAATTTTGTTTTTGTATTTTTAGTAGAGACGGGTTTTCATCATATTAGTCAGGATGGTCTCGATCTCCTGACCTCGTGATCTGCCTGCCTTGGCCTCCCTCACATAACTTTTGTTATAGCATGTTGTTATAATTCTTCTATTGTATTGTTATTGTTAATCTGTTAGTATGTCTAACTTGTAAGTAAACCTTTATCATAGTTATCTATGTACAGGAAAAAACAGTTATACACAGGCTTCAGTGCTATCTGGTTTCAGGCATCCACTGGGCGTCCTAGAATGTATCCCCTGTGGGTAAGCGGTGACTACTGTATTGAGTTATGCCCTGGAAATACAAGGGTAAATAGCACAGGCTCCTTTCTTTTAAGTTACTTATAGTTCAGTAAGAGAGACAGTCACATAAGCTGAGTTTCAGAGTGGTAAATTCTGAAGGGGATGTATATATAGGGTCCTACAGGAATATCTAGGAAAGGAGTCAAGGAAAAGGAATCAAGGAAAGCTTCATGAAGGAGGAGACATCTGAGGTTATTCTTGAAGGATGGTTAAAACCAGTCAGAAAAGTGGGGAAGAATCACTAAGGTCAGAGGAATGACATACATAATAATCAGCCCTGTCTTTTATTTTTGAATAATAAAATAAACAATTCTTTTCTTTCTTTTTTTTTTTTTTTGAGACGGAGTCTCACTCTGTCACCCAGGCTGGAGTGCAGTGGTACTATCTTGGCTCAC
>NW_012113586.1:76751-88922 GCF_000951035.1 Colobus angolensis palliatus | reverse complement strand
CCTCAGCCTCCCAGTAGCTGGGATTACAGGTATGCACCACCATGCCTGGCTAATTTTGTATTTTTAGTAGTGAAGGGGTTTCACCATGTTGGCTTAAAAGGTTTAAAAGTGTAATTTTTGAAGGATCTCCCTGGTTTAGTGGTTTGGAGATTAAATATTAGCCCTGAATTTCCTTTTGAAATATTAAAATTTCGGCCAGGCACAGTGGCTCACACTTGTAATCCCAGTACTTTGGGAGCCCAAGGCCAGTGGATCATGAGGTCAGGAGTTCAAGACCAGCCTGGCCAAGATGGTGAAACCCCGTCTCTAGTAAAATTACAAAAATTAGCCAGGCGTGGTGGCAGGGCATCTGTAATCCCAGCTACTCGGGAGACTGAGGCAGAGAAATGCTTGAATCTGGAAGCCAGAGATTGCAGTGAGCCAAGATTGTACCACTGCACTTCAGCATGGGCGACAGAGTGAGACTCCATTTCAAAAAAAAAAGTTAAAATTTCAGATGTCTGGGCAGGGTCGGGGAGTGGTGGAGGGATGGGGGTAGAAATAATTCTTAACTTTTTGTTATTTAGCTAAAGGAAACATTTTCCCAAGATTCGTTTGGTTGATGAGAATATGTATTTTGGGAGCTCTCTAAAGTAACAGATGATTTAAAGATTACTGACTTTATTATTAGAAAGATAAATATGGCAAACTAAGAAAGAAGACTGATGGTCTCTATGAGATCTTTAGAAAAAAGAATGATAGGAATAGTTTATCCTTGAGCTTACTGTAAATAATCCAGGTTTACCATAGGACAGATTCTCATTTAATGGTTCTACACATGTATCCTTTTTAAGCCAAAAAATAAGTATTGAACTATAATATCAAGCTTACGTCCTACCCATTCACAACTTTTACAATTTTTCATATCCCGTTCAATTCATGTATAATACTTCTATAGCAATTTTAATAATAGCATCCTCTACTGCTCTTTCAGTTTATATACCTTGAAAATTTTAAGGCCTCTATATCTAATAACCATGTGACAATTTTAGATCTCTTTAAAAAGGTAATATGTTTAATTCAGGAATTGCGGAAAGCCTTGCAGCAGCTACAAGAAGAATTACAGAATAAGAGCCAACAGCTTCGTGCCTGGGAGGCTGAAAAATACAATGAGATTCGAACCCAGGAACAAAACATCCAGCACCTAAACCATAGTCTGAGTCACAAGGAGCAATTGCTTCAGGTGAGTTTACATGATTTCAATGAAAACTGGGCTCATAGAACTCTGAAATTTGTTTATATAATTTTAAGATATTATTCCACCTGTGTTGAGTCCCTGCTGTATGGAAAACATTGAGAGGTGGGAATCAAGAAGATTCAAAATAAATAGAAAATATAATTTGTGAATTACGATGCTTACTAACAAGTGTAAGAAACAGTACATAGGCCGGGTGCGGTGGCTCAAGCCTGTAATCCCAGCACTTTGGGAGGCTGAGACGGGCGGATCACGAGGTCAGGAGATCAAGACCATCCTGGCTAACACAGTGAAACCCCATCTGTACTAAAAAATACAAAAAACTAGCCGGACGAGGTGGCGGGCGCCTCAAGTCCCAGCTACTTGGGAGGCTGAGGCAGGAGAATGGCGTGTACCCGGGAGGCGGAGTTTGCAGTGAGCTGAGATCCGGCCACTGCACTCCAGCCTGGGCGACAGAGCGAGACTCCGCCTCAAAAAAAAAAAAAAAAAAAAAAAAAAGAAACAGTACATAGAGCCCCGATTTAAATAGTTTTTTTATGAAGTCTTTTATAAAGACTTAATATTCAGAAAATAGTCATTAAGCACCTCTGTGAGTCACACACTTTTCTGGGTGCTGGGAAGACAAAAGATTTGGCTACTGCTCTCAGTTTAATAGATGAAGACAAAAAACTGTACAGAAACTTCCACAGAGTCATTTTGATGATAGAATGAAAGTTTGAGGGGAAAATGGAGCATTAAGAAAATACTGATCTGTTCTGCCACCTACTCTAAGCTTCAGTCACATTGAATCCACTACATTTCACTGAATGTACAATTTTTTCATTGTATGCGTAGTGTGCATATTTTTTTTCTCTAGCATACAGTCCTCTCCCTTCCTCACTTAGGAAACCCTAGTCCTTTAATTAAGACTCTCCACAAATGTTACCTCCTCTGTGAGGTCTTTACTGACACCTGCAGGCAGAGTTTGGCAGTGCATCCTGTGTTCCCCTGGTAGCGAGCGTAGGATGCAGAACAGTGAATTCTGTGTGCTGTGTCTGTTGTTATGTTGCAGAATAGTTTACAATTTATATGTCTGTTATCTCTGCTAAACTTGTTACTTTTGAGGAGAGTGATCACATCTTGTTTTTTTTTTTATCCTGAATAACTAACAAATTACTTGGCAATTTAGTTAATATTGGATAAAAGAATAAAAGAAACGATTTTTTGGTCTCAGGAATTTCGGGAGCTCCTACAATATCGAGATAACTCAGACAAAACCCTTGAAGCAAATGAAATGTTGTTTGAGAAACTTCGCCAGCGCATACATGATAAAGCTGTTGCTCTGGAGGTGTGTATCATCATTTTGCCCACTATGCTATGGATTATTCTATCTGCATAGGTATTATAGAAGTTTGTGTTTACTTAAATTTGCTGCTGTGGGATTTGGTTTTTTAGTCTGCCATCTTGTGGAATAAGAGTGATCAAGATAGTAAATCTTACAGAGCTTTAGGAGTCTTCCTTTCCTTGCAGCGGGCTATAGATGAAAAATTCTCTGCTCTAGAAGAGAAAGAAAAAGAACTGCGCCAGCTTCGTCTTGCTGTGAGAGAGCGAGATCATGACTTAGAGAGACTGCGAGGTGTCCTCTCCTCCAATGAAACTACTATGCAAGTGAGAGCAAAACCTATCTCTGACTTGGTGTTCCTCTCCCACTTGTATTCTAAGCCCGAAGCATGACCCCCTTCCATCATTTTCTGAAAACCAGGGATTTTGCTTTATAAGGGGGGGAGAAAACCAAAAATAGCAGTCACTAGTTCCATCATTGTCGATTAGGAAGTGAGAGATTTTAGCACTTCTACTTTCTTTTGTAATATGAACTTTGTGAGGAGAGCCAGTGAATATTGATTTCTGTTTACATAGTTCTGATTTATTTCCAGTTCTTGTTCATACATAAATACACATGCACACACACTGTCCTCTCTCTCTCTCTCTTACTTTTACTGAAGCATTACCAGGGTGCAACTATTAAATTGTGTCTTCTACCGTAATATTATCTACATGTCCATGAATTGCTATAATTAGAACACTTGTTTATCAATATTTACTGTGGGCTATTTTGCATATTTATTTTAGAGCTTAGGTATCTATCTGCCAGTTTTTTGAGAAATCCTTTATAGTGTAGTGCACTTCCTCCAAAATGCTTCCTTTTATCATATATTCTATATTTAATCTCTCCACAAACTAGATAAAAGTTTCTAAAAACCAAAAAAAAAAAAAAAGATTAGCTTGGCATTGTTAGATCAATGCTCTCATCTTGCAAATAAAAATAAATTGATGGGAGATTATTTAAAAGTGGATGTCATTTGTTGTTTATCCTGAGGAGTATGGGGTAATCGTTTTGACTGATAATTGCTCTCTTCATGGCTGTAGAGTATGGAGAGTCTCCTGAGGGCCAAAGGCCTGGAATTGGAACAGTTATCTACTACCTGTCAAAACCTCCGGTGGCTGAAAGAAGAAATTGAAACCAAATTTAGCCATTGGCAGAAGGAACAAGAGAGTATCATTCAGCAGTTACAGACATCTCTGCATGATAGGAACAAAGAAGTGGAGGCAAGACTTCAGTTAACTTAAAGGCAGTTGGTTCAGTGATTATGTAATCTCAGCCTTGGATTAGGACTCTTCACATCGGGAGGCCTGTTACCCAAGTCTTTACTTTCATTCTGTGCCTGGGCAGGTCATTGACTTTCACTGGGATTTTTTTTTTTCCCATATCTAGAAACTTAAGTTGGCAATTAACTTTCTCAAAGAAGATATGTGAGAATGAATGAGACCTAAACATTGCCTCTTCCATCTGGCAGCTATTAACCTTTATTAGTTACGGTGTTCATGCTGGAGCAGGTGCTGTTTTCAGATCTCAGTGGATATTCACTCGCTGAATCTTCACAAGGTCATGAGGCACCTTCTATTATCCCTGTTTTGTAGAGGAGGAAACAGACTTCTAAAGCTAAGTAACTTGTCCAAGCTAACATAGCTAATAAGTAGCAGATCCAGTATCAACCTAGGCAGTATGGCTCCTCCGTTTCCTCCACCATGTGCCGGTGGTTAGTACAGAAATAGAAACCATCACTATAATAGCAAATACAGCGTTTAGTATTCCTTTCAACAATTCGTTTTACGCTTCCCTCTATAAAGTTACACTGGGGGAAAACAAATAAATGAACTGAGTGTCCATTTATCCTCATCTAACATTAATTGTTACATGCTCTGAACAAATAGGAAAAAGACTTATTTCAGAAAACAATATGTATGTAAGTGGCCACCAGAGATAGTTTTCTGTATTGTTTGTATTCATTCCTGGGACATGTATTTAGAGACTTCTGTGTTCCAGGCCTGTACTAGATCTGGTAAAACAAAAATAAGTAAAACGTGATACTTACTCTCAAGAATCTCACACCTCTTCCTATGATACATTCTTATAAGCCCTTTAATATTTAGTAGAGGCAGTTCTTTCCTCCAGAAACTTACAGTGTCCTTTCTGCATTAGGATCTTAGTGCAACATTGCTGTGCAAACTTGGACCAGGGCAGAGTGAGATAGCAGAGGAGCTGTGCCAGCGTCTACAGCGAAAGGAAAGGATGCTGCAGGATCTTCTAAGTGATCGAAACAAACTAGTGGTGGAACATGAAATGGAGATTCAAGGCCTGCTTCAGTCTATGAGCGCCAGGGAGCAGGAAAGCCAAGTAAGGATTAATGCACAGATCAGAAAAGTATCATATAGTGCATTTATAGTCTGCAAACAGGAAGCATTTGCAGACTATAGATGTGCGTATATTTATATATTTTATAGTCAACTCCGTTAGTTTCTTTCCTTCTATTTATTACCTAGACCACAGTTTCATTTATTTACTTACTTATTTAGAGGTGGGGGTCTCGCTGTGTTGTGCAGGCTGGTCTTGAACTCCTGGGCTCAAGCAATCATCCTGTCTTGGCTTCCCAAACTGCTGGCATTGTAGGTGTGAGCTGCTGTACCTGGCCTGAGACCACAGTTTTACATTAATCATCAAAGTATGAAAAATTTCTTGAAAACCTTGCATTTAGAAGGGTGCCTAAACAATACATGTATCCATTAACTTCATTACATTTTCTTTTCCTTAATAATCTGATCATTTTGAGAGAAAGGCATAGGGGTTGTGAGTGTTTTAATTTTGATTCTAAATTATTAAGACTTGAGTGATATTTTGCATTTCCAGTCAAGGTATGGGAAAACTTACACTCAACATGTTTACTCTTAGTTTTTGTAAAATCTGAGTTATCTTAAGAGGGAAAAAAGATTGTGTTTTTCAGAGGTCATGGTGAGAATAAATCTCATAATAGTATGGGGTATATTAATTTCACAATATTTAAGAAGTAAATTTTTTTTTTTTTTTTTTTTTTGAGATGGCATATCCCTCTGTCACCCAGCTGGAGTGCAGTGGCGCGATCTCGGCTCACTGCAACCTCTGCCTCCTGGGTTCAAGAATTCTCCTGCCTCAGCCTCCTAGGTAGCTGGGATTACAGGCATGCACCACCATGCCTGCTAAGTTTTGTGTTTTTAGTAGAGATGGGGTTTCACCATGTTGGCCAGGCTGAAATGTTGGATCATTCCTGGCCTCAAGTGATCCACTCATCTCGGCCTCTCAAAGTGCTGGGATTACAGGCGTGAGCCACCATGCCCTGCCCATAAGTAAATTCTTAATTTTTCCTCATTTCTATGTGTTTTAAGGCTAAAGACTCTTAGTTGACTTGTGCTGCATTTCAGATACCAGTAGCTGAGAATCCCCCTGGACAGTTTTTAGAGGAAGATAGACTCTTTTTGGCCTATGTTATCTGACCTCATAGTATTTTCTTATGTTTCCTCATATTATGAAAGGATTATACAGCACTGTTCTAATTGCTAGGCCCACTGAAGTAAATACACATCTTACTAGAAAGGTCCTGCTGTGTGCTTCAGAAATTGTTTCTAAAATAAACCTAACAACATTATTCTAAATTATCTAAGTCTTTGGCAAGAGGCTAGGATCTTTGAGTTTTCTTTTTAACCTCTTTGTGATTTGGAAGAATTATTCTTTATTATACCTCAGAAAAAAAAAGTTATGCACTGCTGGTAATAGAATAATGGAGATGATGGAAATTACAGGAGATTTTTCAACTCAAGAAGATTAATGGTTGTATTCTTCTACATCTGCTTCTCTAAATTTACATGCAAAAGAAATCACCTGAATAGCTTTTTTTTATTATTATTATTATTATACTTTAAGTTCTAGGGTACATGTGTATAACGTGCAGTTTTGTTACATATGTATACTTGTGCCATGTTGGTGTGCTGCACCCATCAACTCGTTAGCACCCATCAACTCGTCATTTACATCAGGTATAACTCCCAATGCCATCCCTCCGCCCTCCCCTCTCCCCCCTCCCCATGATAGGCCCCGGTGTGTGATGTTCCCCTTCCCGAGTCCAAGTGATCTCATTGTAGCTTTTTAAAGACGTAGATTGTGAGCTCAACTCCAGAGAAAGAAATTAGGAGGTATAGATGGGACTTAAGAATTTGCATTTCTAACAAGTTTCCAGGTGATAGTGATGCGGCAGGTTCATGGACTGCACTGGAGGAGCACTGCTAAAAACTTTTAAATACTACCAGAAAAAGAGCGCCAAGGCAGATAGAGCACAGTATATGTCTTGTATGTTATTTATTACGTTTTTTTCCCACAATTTTCACAGATATTTTTATTAAGGTACTTTAATAATATACTGATACTTCTAAAATGGTTATATTCAAATCTCCAAAGAGCCCACATTTTACTTACTGAAAAATGTAAGTTTTTTTTTTCATATTTCCCTTAGAAATTGTGACAAGAGCTCAGCTTCTCCCTTAAAACAGTAGTACTTTTCCTCAGAGACAGTTGGTGTTATGATTCATCATCTTATACCCTCAGTAATTTTAATATCAATTTATGATTTCCAGATTTTCTGTTTAAATGTAAACTTTCTGTGCATTAATAGTTAAAAATGTTCTAGCTCTTTCCCTTATTGTGTCATCATCTGTCTTAGAAAACTGGGATTTGAAATGAAACAAGCTGAGTTTGGTGATTTTGAGGTTGAGATTCTCCTAATCATGTGGTCTGATAAAATGTTTATGTGTGTAATTGATTCATTCAGTAAATATGTAGTGAGTGTCTGTTATGTGCCAGACACTGTACTGGGTGCTTGAGATTCAGCACCAAGTTGCCTTTAGGAAACTTCACATTCCATGTAGGGGAAGCAGAGAGAGAGAGAGAGAGATTAGATAATGGTAATTGCATTGAAAAAAAAAAAATAGGCACAGTAAAGAGTGTTGGAGATAGAGAAGAGATTGCTGGGTTTAAAAAAAAAAAATTTCCCAGCTTTATTGAGGTATAATTGACAAATATTGTATATATTCAAAGTGTACAGCATGATGTGTTGATATACGTATACATTGTGAAATGATTGCCACAGTCGAATTAACACAGCCGTCACTACACATTTTATGCGTGTATGGTGAAGACGCTTAAGATGTACTCTCTTAGCAAATTTCAAGGAAATGATACAGTATTATTAACTAAAGTCACCATGCTATACATTGGATCCCCAAAACATATTCATCTTATACCTGAAAGCTTGTACCCTTTGGCCAGCAAGATCGCTGTTTGGATAGGGTATGCAGGGAAGACCAACCTGATAAGGTGACATTTGGCCAAGACCTGAAGGGAGCAAACCACACAAATGTTTGAGTGAAGAGCAATCTTCCCCTAAGAAGCAGCTGTGCAAGAATAAAGACATTTGTTATACTAATTCAAACCAGAATCTTAATACTTTAGCCTGATAGTTCTAGCAGAACCTATTTCAGATTCTCTTATCTGTTACAGATGTGTTAAATTCAGTTTTTTCCCCAATATTCTGCCTATGAGACTTTATTTCCATTCACTTAACTATGTTTTTCCCTGTAAACTGAAAGCAAGGGAACTATTTCCTAAGGACCCACTGTTTTCTGTTGTTGTTTGTTTGTTTTTTACAAATGGTTGACTTTGAAGAAATAATACCAGAACAAAAAATTTGTTTTACTAGAATATCTTTCTAATGTTATTTGTGATTTCCTCTTACTAGGCTGCTGCAGAGAAGATGATGCAAGCCTTAATGGAAAGAAATTCAGAATTACAGGCCCTGCGCCAATATTTAGGAGGGAGAGACTCCCTGATGTCCCAAGCACCCATCTCTAACCAACAAGCTGAAGTTACCCCCACTGGCCCCCCTCTTGGAGAACAGACTGATCAAGTAAGAACTATAGACTTATATAATTCATGCTGATTCCATTTCCTTTTTGCATTTGAGGTGTATGTTTGATAATTTTAATACCAAATTCTGAGAATATTCTCAGTATTGTCATTGTGATCATAGTTCCTGCATCTTCCTAAGTCCCCCGACTTTTGCAATTTTTTAGGGTTCAATGCAGATACCTTCCAGAGATGGTAGCACTTCATTGGCTGCCAAAGAGGATGCCAGCATACCCAGATCCACATTAGGTGAGTATCAAATTTCATTTCATTGAGGGACTTTGTTTTTCTCTTGTTTTTCCTTCTAGTAATCTCTGTATTAATAGGTTTGGCCAAGACTCTTTTCTCTTCCTACCTTAATGGAACAAATAAGTTTGGAATTCCTCTGAAAGGCTGAAGAACTGTCCTTACCTTATGTTGAGTCGAGGTTATTGCTCTGGGTTCACAATTTGACCCGGAGAAACTCTATCCTTATTCTCCTTTTCAGATAGCTTTGCAGGGATTCAGAAATGCAGGAGGTAGTGGTTCCATTCCTGCCCAGCAGGGCCATGAACTGACACCTTTTCCTGGGTATCTTTCAAGTCTGGGGACACTCAGTGTAAGTTGACATCACCTACATTAAACTGTTAGGAAGGGTAGGCAGTGTACATTGAGTTATTTGCCAAGCCTAGCCCCATTCAGGGGATGGTTTAGAAAAGTGTTACAAGTAGTCATTCTCTCGTAGGAAAACTTTATACTAATCAAAGAATAAAAGAATGTTGGGTTTGTGAATATACTGTTGTGTATCCAGTCTTTTCTTTATAGCATCTAGGATAATTGCAGTATTTTGCTATTACAAATAATGCTACAAAGAACAACCTGTGTGTATGTTTTCTTTTCTCTTATTATTGGAATATGTCCTCTGTAAATTACTCAAAGGAAGCAGCAGATACCACATTATGTTAATAGCAGTTAAAACTAGTGCTATATTTTTATTTCAGGAGACTTGGACACAGTTGCAGGGCTAGAAAAAGAACTGAGTAATGCCAAAGAGGAACTTGAACTCATGGCTAAAAAAGAAAGAGAAAGTCAGGTGAGTTTTCTAGTTAAGTCTTAATTTCAAAATCCCTGTTATTTTTTCTTTCAAAATAGTTTATATTTAAAAGCATATAATTCTCCAAGTATAATATCTGAGTCCAAATGCCGGGTATGACTTTTTTCTTTTTGGAGAAAGTTATTTTATATATACATTATCTCAAAAAGATGCTCCTGTTTTTAGATTGGGACCATTAAAACTTATTAAGTGCTGGAAAAACGTAACCCTCTCTCCCCATTGCTAACTGGAATAAAATAATTGTAAAGGCTGGGAGTGGTGGCTCACGCCTGTAATCCCAGCACTTTGGGAGGCCGAGGTGGGCAGATCACTTGAGGTCAGGAGTTCAAGACCAGCCTGGCCAATATGACGAAACCCTGTCTTTACTAAAAATACAAAAATTAGCCAGGTGTAGTGGCGGGTGCCTGTAATCCCAGCTACTTGGGAGCCTGAGGCAGGAGAATTTCTTGACCCCGGGAGGCAGAGGTTGCGGTGAGTTGAGATCGTGCCATCACACTCCAGCCTGGGCAACAAGAGCAAAACTCCGCCTCCAAGATGCTACTACTACTAATAATAATTGTAAAGCACTAGTGAAAAAAGGAAGTGTTGTGTGATTGCTGCTTAGAGTTATGACATTAGACCCATGAAATTAGTTTTAGAAACATGAAACAAGAGAAATTTGAGTATAATCAAAGTTTATCAAGTATTCATGTGCAATTTACTGTGCTAGGTATTTAAATTAGCACTAATGCTCACAGCTCTACACAAAGTAAGTGGTGTCGACCCAGTTATTATAGACGAAGAAGCTGAAACACTGATTTCTCTTTTAAAATGGGAGTGGAGAATAGTCATGTAACTAATAAATGCCAGAGCTATGATTCAAACTCAAGCCTTTTGTGACTTCACATACTTCCTAAGAAGATTCATTTCCTAGAGCACATTTTTCCCACCTTACGCTTTAACTCTCTCTAGCATAGAATTCTCATCAATTTTTTTAGAAGAGGCCTTTCAGCCTTAGAGATTCCCTTCCCCCTGCATTTCCTCCACAGCTAGCTGCATACTCAAGTATGATGTTGAAGAAATGCTAGGACCGCAGCGCAGAGTTACCGACTGAAACTGAAAGCTTGTTTGTTACTATGCTGGCATCTCTTTTAGATCAGTCAGTGTCATGGCTTCCTGAATTCAGTTTAGCTAGCTACTCCAAATAGCTCCTTAGTTTTTTTCTACCTTTTGCCATAGCTAGATCTATAATATAAAACCTGTGTTTGTATTTGTGATGGAATTATCATATTTTATCTTTTTAATTTCATTACCATATTTCTGCTTACAAACAGACTCATGTTTTATGACTCAGTTTTCAGGATATGAGAATGTGTGGCATTTAAGAAATACCAGTTTTAAAAATCCCCTAGTCTCCCTTCCTCTTTGTGGTTCTACCTTAGCCGTTATCTGATTATTCATGTTAGATATTTTAGTTTCCACATCCTCTTCCTGTTTTTCTCACATTTATGAAATCCAAAGTAGTGTTACCTTTTGGTTCTGTCCTGTTTTCAGGATCATGAAATTGTAATGCCTATGAATGGGTATTTTGAGTGGGTGATATTTAACTATTGCTAAATTCCTTTAAAGGGTTTTTTTAAAATAACTTGTCCTTACCATAAAGACTGTATGGATATGTGGTATCTACAGGAAAGACATTATAACCTAGTGGCTCTGAGTCAGCTTCCCTGGGTTTTCACATTCTGGATTTACCACTTACTAGCCAGCCCTGTGATTTTTGAACAAGTTCCTTAATTTCTCTCAGATTCAATCACCTTGTCTATAAATTGAAGAGTAGAAGAAGTCACCTTGTGTATACATCAAAGAGTAGCTATCTCATAGGATTGTTGTGAGGATTCACTCATTCATTCATTAGCTATATGGGGACCTTCTCTAAGCTTGGGCTAGTGCTTGGGATGAGGTAGTGAATGAAATCAGTAAGGTCTCTGGCTCTATGTAGCTAATTTCTACTGGGGAGATACAGACAATAAATAAATAAACATTATAATTATAGAGTATAGTAAGTGATATGAGGGAAATGATAGAAAGCAACATGGATGGAGATCTTAAATAGGGTGGCCAAAGAAGGCTTCTCTGAGCAGATGACACATAAGCTGGGACCTGAGGATGAACAGGAGGCAGCCCTGGGAAAGATATTTCAGGCAAAGGGAGTAGTGGTTGTAAAGGCTGAGTCAAGAGAAAGTCTGGTGTTCCTAGAAGAGAAAAAGTCTAGTGTGCCTACGGAGTCATGAGTGAGGAGTAAAATGGCAGATATTAAAGTAGGAAAAGTAGGCAGGAGTCAGATCACTAGGTTTGTTAAAAGGATTAAATATATACAAAGCGTTTATTAGAGAGCCCGGGGCATAGTGTTAGCAGCTATGGTTATTATCATGATTTTTTTTTTTTTTTTGACGCAGTGTCTCGCTCTGTTGCCAAGCTGGATCTCAGCTCACTACAAGCTCCACCTCCCGGGTTCAAGCGATTCTCCTGCCTCAGCCTCCTGAGTAGCTGGGGTTACAG
>NW_012113586.1:25957-75586 GCF_000951035.1 Colobus angolensis palliatus | reverse complement strand
AAAAAAAAAAAAAAAAAAACTTCATCTCTTCTTGCTTCTGCTAATGGTGACCATTCTTTTTCAGTATCATAATAAGCTTGTTAAACAAATTTGATGTGTTTTATAGTGCCAGCTAAAGTGGAAGACGTCATTAAGAACAACTATGACATCTTCCCATAAAACATCCTTTGGTGCCATACTGCATGGATTATTGATTTGATGCTGTAGAGCCCTATTCATGTTCTCGTTTTCTTTTGCATTACTGGCTGACAGTGATATGATATGCAAAAGCATTTGCCTCGGTGTTAAAATGTAAACATGGCAGATACTGTTTCCTCTTTCCACAGATGGAGCTTTCTGCTCTACAGTCCATGATGGCTGTGCAAGAAGAAGAGCTGCAGGTGCAGGCTGCTGATATGGAGTCTCTGACCAGGAACATACAGATTAAAGAAGATCTCATAAAGGTCTTTCGAAACTTTTTAAAGACCATTGGAAATGTTCACAGCTCAGAATAGCTGTAGGGCATCTTCAGACAGTATTTGCACACATTGAATCCCTTGGCCAGTGATTATCAATATCCCACTTGAAAGTATAGGCAGACTATTTCAAGAACATTTGTTCCCCTGCTCCTCTGCTGAATAACCCTTTTATTGCTGTTTTCACATCCACACTTATTTTTTGACTTGTAGGACCTGCAAATGCAACTGGTTGATCCTGAAGACATACCAGCTATGGAACGCCTGACCCAAGAAGTCTTACTTCTTCGGGAAAAAGTTGCTTCAGTAGAATCCCAGGGTCAAGAAATTTCAGGAAACCGAAGACAACAGGTAAGTTATTGGAATGTAAACCTTATTTATTTATTTACTTTTTTTTTTTTTTTTTCAGTAGAGACGGAGTTTCACCATGTTGGTCAGGCTGGTCTTAAACTCCTGACCGCAAGTGATCCGTCCTCCTCGGCTCCTCAAAGTGCTGGAATTACATACAGGCATGAGTCACCACATGAGACAGAGTCTTACTGTGTCACCCAGGCTCGAGTGCAGTGGTATGATCACTGCTCACTGCAGCCTCAAACTCTGGGCCTCAAGGAATCTTCCTGCCTCAGCCTCCTGAGTAGCTGGAGCTGCAGGTGCACGCCACCACGCCCAGCTCAAACCTTATTTTTCTACTGTGAAATAAACCATGGTAAAGCTGTCAATCTTAGCTATTTGTGGAGGGTTAGTTGATGGTATTTCATAGACAAACTGTGCTCTAAAGTTTCCTACTTTGGTCGGTAGCAGCTGTAGATGCCCCTTTCTGACATTTGTAGTTCTGAAAAAAGCAGCAGTTCTTTTGGACACATACCAGTAGTTATCCCTCACACTCACACATAAGTCACCTCCCTCTCGACTGAATCTTTCTCTTTTATCTGCGTTTAACCATGTTCAAGTCTCTCCCAGTTAAAAAAAAAAAAAAAAAAGAGAGAAACCCCTATCTTTTCCCCAAATTTCTTTGTAGCTACAGCCTCGTTTAGCCTTTCTTCAATGCCAGACTTTTCCAGAAGACTTAATTGCCTGTACTCCCTGTGTCCATTATCATCTCTCTCACTAACTACTCACCCCACTCCATTCTGGCTTTTAACTCTACCTTAAACAACTCTGTTGGTTATACATTTTCATAGCTCATTATCTTTATAGCACTTATTACACGCACAGTGACACACATCTATGATTAATGAACGTCTTTTTCCTCCACTAGATAGTAAGCTTTCCCCTAGAACCTAGAGCAGAGTCTGTCCCATAGAAGGTGCTCAGTAAATATTTATTGAATGAATGAAGAATATTAGTGAGTCCTGTTATATATATTTCCCCCTTGCCTGTCCTGTTCCCCTCTTACTCCTTTCTCTTAGCTGCTTTCCTGTGCTTCTAGCTTCTCCTTTTTCTTCTTTTTGCTCCCATGTTTGAATTCCACCTTACAGGGTTTTAAAGATTAAAAAAAAAAAAAGATAATATGACATTGATTTGAAAACTATAAAATGGTATCAAAAGCTTAAGTACTAAGATAGTGGGCTTTTTAAGTCCTAGTACATGCTAATGCATTTTCTTGTTTCTCAGGATTAACTGTGGCTTCATGTCTCACTGTGCCATTTGCGTATTGCTTCTTCTCTCTTCTTTTCTCAGTTACTGCTGATGCTAGAAGGACTAGTAGATGAACGGAGTCGGCTCAATGAGGCCTTACAAGCAGAGAGACAGCTCTATAGCAGTCTGGTGAAGTTCCATGCCCATCCAGAGAGGTAGGAGAGTGGCTGTTTTTTCTTTTATTCTTTATTGAAATTTTTATTTCTTTTACTGTTGTATTCTTTTTATGCCTTTTATTCTTCATTAAGTGCAGATGCTTATGATACTGAAGAGGGGAGAAAAAACAGGGACAATTACTGGGGCTACCCACTTTGTCATTTGTTTTATGGATTGCTCTGAGCCTCAGTGTCAAAATCTTAAGTCGGGAATAGTGCCTGTTTCGCACAGCTATTGCAGAGATTAAATAAGACAGCTTTGGTGTCTAAAATAATGCCTTGCATAGAGTAAGCACTCAATGTATGTTCATTTCTTTTCTGTGATCCATGTCCTGTTAAAGGCTGTTCTATTATAAACATAAGGCTATACCTTGTCTCTACTACAAATACAAAAATTAGCTGGGGGAGGTAGCGCATGCATGTAGTCCCAGCTACTCGGGAGGCTGAGACAGGAGAATGACTTGAACATGGGAGGCAGAGGTTGCAGTGAGCCAAGATCCTGCCACTGCACTCCATCCTGGGTGACAGAGTGAGACTCCATCTCAAACAAAAAAAGTAAGGCTATAATGGGCACTGGTATTCATTTAATGTCATCGAAGAAAATATATTAATTGGGGTGGCTAAATCATCCTGGAACCACCGGTAACTATCATGATGAATATATTTTCTTCTACCTCTTGATTTTTGGTCACATATATGATACCTCTCTGGATCATTTTATATTTTCTTCATTTTTTTTCTCATTTTGCCTTCCCTACTAGCCCCTTTTACTCTTTTTCAATTTTTATTGTTATTATTATTTTTGCTATTCAGTTTCTTGTAATTTATTGTTGGGCTTTAAAAACGTATTCTTTCTACAGGGAAAATGAAGGCAGAGGAAAGGTCTGATAGGACCAGTTGATTGTGTTACTTTTTACAGAACCTCTGGAGCTTTAGTGTTTATGAACCAGATTCCTTTTCAGCACACCATCCCACAGTCAAGTTTGGTAACAAATGAGAAAACAAGTATCTCCAGTAGTGGTTCTACTTGGCTCAGTCTTGCTCCAGTTTATATTTAGTTTGTCCTGGGTTTTAGTTTTTCAGAAACAAAAGCTTTTAGTCAAATAATGAAATTTCTCTTTTTTGGGCTATGGGGGTGTGAGATAAGTCTTAGGGGCTATAATTTTATGTGAAATTGGCCCAGAATCTAGCATAAGGGGCAAGCTTTTAAAAAGGGAGCAGTCTTTACTAATCTATCAGCAGTGAACACAAATGCCACACAGAGACTACAT
Organism: Colobus angolensis palliatus; assembly: GCF_000951035.1. Lineage (NCBI taxonomy): Eukaryota > Metazoa > Chordata > Mammalia > Primates > Cercopithecidae > Colobus > Colobus angolensis. The sequence goes on along the minus strand of NW_012113586.1, from coordinate 72,067 downwards.
TCATTTATTGTGTCCTGGAGAACAATTACTTTACAAAGTCGTGTGGCTCAAAGTGGCACTGATGGTTCTTTGGAAGCAAATGTGGACTCACTACAGTTGATGGCTAATCCATTTTCCTTCCGTGTGGCATGTTTAATCAGCTCTGAGAGAGACCGAACTCTGCAGGTGGAACTGGAAGGGGCTCAGGTGTTACGCAGTCGGCTAGAAGAAGTTCTTGGAAGAAGCTTGGAGCGCTTAAACAGGCTGGAGACCCTGGCCGCCATTGGAGGTGGGGAACTGGAAAGTGTGCGAATTCATCACAAGCATGCCTACTGAGCACTGGCGGGTCAGACTGCAGCCCAGGATGGAAAACCTTGTTTGCACTAACCAGAAAGATCCTTATCTGATTTTGGCAGAATTAAACGGTGACTTACTAATGATAGAACTGGTACAAGTAGCATCAACTACAAAGTGAAACTCACTTTAGCCTACATGGATCTCACTGTATATACATATCAATCCCCAAATTGAATGGTGGAGGTTGCAAAGTGTATTTGCACATTTTAAATCATTCTGCTTTAGTTTTTCCACTTTTATTCATTCGTATCTCTAGCCCCTTCTCATTCCCTCATCCCTTCTGTGGGCCAATAAAGTTTATTCTTCCCCCACTCTCACAATCCATTTCATATGTTCCATATCATATCATAAATGCATGTGTGTGTATTATTTTTGCCATTCAGTCAACTCCTCTTTGAGTGAGAGCATTTTTTAAATCAAAAGAGTACAAGTTTTAAGATGAGAGAGTGGGAAAGAGATTGAGAGTCTATAAGAATGACTTCGTAAAAGTGATATAATCCTTATCAGAAGGTAATCAAAACCAGGAGAGTAGTCTTGTAATAGTAGACTGCAAGTATTGGGAAGGTCAAGTTAAAGAACAGAGGCAAAAACTATGAAAGTGATTATAGTAAACTTTTATCTCCAATACTGTCTCAGAGTTGACTGTTGTACACGAGTGAAATTAGATTAGGTACAGATTAAATTCTATTTAAAATTTGTTCTTTATTGATTCCTTTAGGTTTCTTTAAACCAAGGTCATGCTGTTTAGTCAGAACATGACTTCTAGAATGGTCTTCCAGTGTCAGAATGATCTCTGTCTACAAAGATAATTTCAAATGTAGTATCCCTCTTTACATTCAGTGTTTCACCAAATAACTCAGTATAGCCAAAGGAGGGTATTGCATCTTCCGTTTGTGGCACTAAATAGGGTCCTATGTTTTTCACTAGTATGTATACATTTCTCCATATAAAAATTAGTAAAAGGCTTCAGGCTTTGAAGTGCTCGAATAGTTTAGAAAGAAATGTTACAGATGTATGTTTATAGTTTTAATCATTGTCTCAATGCTTTCTTATGGCAACATGACAGGTATAAGGAGAGGGGCACTGGAGATTGTATTTCTGATGTCTTGACAATCATGAGTGTGAAAAGTAACCAAGATTGCTTTGCAGCTTTGTGGGTTCAACATCATGAATTTGTTTTTATTTCCTGTGGTTGTAGGTTTCCTAGGTTAGAAGCTGAGGTTTCAGTTACTTTAAATATGAAATTTGGGAACAGCGATTGAGGCTTTCTAGCACAATAAATGTGACTGGATACCCTTTCTAAACTAAGTGGGGCACAATTGTTTTTCCTTCCGTTTTTTTTTTTTTACGTGACACTTTATTTCTTTCACATGTTGACATGGCTTGTATTACATTGTAAATTTCATCTGTTTCTGTAACTTTAGCTGTGTCTATAACAGGTAGAGCATCAGTCAAACTAGAGTGGACAGGGAGAAAATGTTCTACTGGGGAAGCACTCTGGAATCTTCTGATTAGGTAATTTGCAAAAGATTGATAGCCATAAGCCTTACTCTTAATGGATCTGCCATTTCAGTTTCAATGGCTTTCGAGGAAAAAGGAGTCATTTAAGGAAGGAGATAGGAAGTGTAGGCAGATCCATCCACTTTTCTTGGTCTCCTAATTTTAAGAGACCTTTTCTTGCACAGAATGTTTTGTAACTTTCCAGAAGTAAAGAGGAAGGTAATGGAGCTGTAGAAATGTCAACCTATTGAAGACTAGTTTGTCGTGTAATTACAACAAGGCATTTAGGGAACCTCTTTCCTTAATTTTACTAATAGAACAAGGAAGCCTTCTGAGTCTGCTAGTAAGATTCAGCTCTGGGTGATGCATGGTTTCTAATGGCTCATAGTGATTACAGTTTATGTTAATAATCATTCCTACTTCTCTCAACCTCCAGCAAGAGTAGATTGAGAGCAGGATAAATTGAAAGTCTGATTTTAATGTCATAAATATGACTAAAATATGGTACTAACTTTTTCTGGTCTAGATAGCTGGAATGAGGCTTGCAAACAGTGTTACCTGGAGAGAGCTTGCTGGTCTAACAACTTTGTGTGATAATTTGGCATCTGATTAGAGGGCATGAGTCTGATAAATTTTATAATCCACACATAGATCATGCTGTGGTTGGACAGATCATTTAATAATATTTAGCATGATATAATATTCCATTTTCTCTTCAGGAGCACAGACTCTCATACTGGATTATTCTACCTTTTACAGTCATTTTTCAACATGACAGTAATTTTAGATAAAGCATTGTGTGCTTATAGAATCTTGTGCTTGAGTAAAAATAATCTTCAAATAAAAATAATGAAGTAAATTTTTCCTTAGGCCATGCTTAATTGGAAGCATAGAACTTAAATTGAGAAAAAAAAATCCATGTGATAGATTTTGTTTTTCTCACGTTTCCTTTTTGAATAATAGCAAATAATGCAGAGTAATGGTTGTAAGAGTTAAGGGTAGATGAAGTCTGTAGGTTTTAGAAGTATAGAGTTGAAAAGAACCTCCAAGAGGACTTATTTAGTGAGTGAACTAAATGTCCTTAGACAGATATGTCCCTAAACTCTTTGCTATTGAAAGTTTATAGTATTGAAAATTTGATGACTATTAGCACCTAGTATAAATCAACATTCATCTGCTGTTCTCTTTTTAGATGGCCAAGTTATAACTTTTTCAAAAAGACATTATTGGACTATGTTAGTAGGTCCGCCTTCTCCTTTGATCATGTGCACTCTTACCTGTCACCCAACCTTCTCCACACCCTCTTCTCTTCATTCAGTTGTGGACAGCAGTAATAGTTTCAGTACCTTTGCTTCTTAGAGGAAATACATTTTTCCTTATTTATATTTTTAAAAGATGTTTCTATGACATTATATATAGCAAGAGATCTATTAAGGATCCAGAAAATCTTAATCTGTATAGCATATGTGTTCCTAACCATAATAATTAGTTTCCTTGAGGGTTCTTGAGTATATTCTGTTTACACAGTTTATACATAAGTAAACTCTGTGGCAGATATACATAAAGAAACTATCACTTTTATGTTCATTCATCCTCCTAATTCAGTGTCTGGGTCATGAGATGTTTGGCTCAAAGCTTCAAAAACTGTTCAAGAAAACTGATTTCAGTTCTCTTTACGTTGATCTTCCAGTTGGATCTGGAGTCTACTGATTGTGGAAAGGAGGAGCAGATCACATTATATTGAAAATTGTCCTTTTCACTGAGAAATAAAGGTTGACTGAGCTACCTAAAGTCACTTTCCTTTGGACTGTAAGTCTTAGAGATAACAATAATACCTTTGCTTTTCTTGAGGTAGTATTAGAAAACTCTAGTTCCCATTGATAGGATAAACTTGTTTTCCCATTTCAAGGTCTTTTTTATAAAACAATCACAAAATCTTGACATTTGGCATCCCTGAAAAGCTCAAGTGGCCTTTTCAAATAGGGCCTCATGGAGTATTACTGACTTTACAGTCAGTATCCTGCGAAGAAAGGTGACAAACTTCCTGTGAAGTTAGGAAGAAATATTAGTAACTCACACACTTGAAGTCCATTTTCCATTTTACCTTGTAGAAATTGCACTAGAGAGAGAACAAATGAAATCAGTTTTCTTTTCCAGGTATATCCTGTGAGATACCTGAGAAAATACAGAGTATTTTCTTTCAGTTCTCTCAGGGTTAAAGCTCAGTGAGCTTTTCTTTTCTCTTTGGTAGTGTGGAACCATTTGTACCATAGAAAAAATAGCTGGAAATATGGAACCTGAGTATGGCAATACAGTAATAAACAGAAGAAATGAGTCACTAGGATAATATATTGGAGTGATTTCTGTAGAGTAATGATTTCAGTTATAATGTGTTTTAGAATGTGGATTTAAGCCACCTTCTCACCCTTTGCACCAGTAGCTTTGTTAAAACATTTTATTATGATCAAATAACAAGCCTGCTGCTTTTAAGTAATCTAAGTGTTAACAGAAGGTAAGTCTTCAACTTCTCCCTGTTCTCACCTGGGCCAAGATGAATTCTCTAAATAAAAAATAGCATCGTAATTTGCCTCCAACAAAGAATGGGAAATGGAAGGAAACACAAAACTGTGGTCCTGACAGTACTAATTCTACCAGGTTTCAAATAAGAATAATTAAACTTATAAAGGGACATACTGATTCTTTTTGTGTTACTCTCCCTTTTTGTTGTTTAAAGTCAAATTCCAGAAGTAAAAATCTTTATCATACTGTTTTCCTCTTACTAAAACTGGAAGAGTAAAATAGAAAGTTCAGCAACGTCAGAAAACGTTGCATTTAAAATAATATGAAGAATAGTGGTTTTAAGTACATAAACCAAATTGGCTTCCTTGTAGGTTTACTTTTAGTATATAACATGAATATGTAGTGCTTCTTTTTACAATAATCAAAGTCATAGCTCCAAGATACTGACCTCTCTCAATCTATAACCTTTGGAGGCATGCGTTTATACCAGCATGTTTTATAAATTAGGAGTTTTTGTCTGCATCCATGAAGTCTTACTAGTTTTTACTTGAAATTTTGTGGGTTGTTGAGAAGACTTAAAGTGATTCATAACTTCACGCTTGAACCTGGGAGGCGGAGGTTGCAGTGAGCCGAGATCATGCCATTGCACTCCAGCCTGGGCAACAAGAGTGAAACTCCATCTCAAATAAATAAATAAAGTGGTTCATAACATCAGATGAAGAAGGAGGTGAGTGATATATTAAATGATCAGAAACTTGGCATTACATTATTTCCAGGACCATTTCCCCACCAAAATAAGCTGTATATTTTTCATTTCTTCATGGCACTGTGCTGTTAATTTGTGTTAACATTTGTCCTAAAATGCAGTGTAATTTTTATATATAAGTGTTAGAATTTTAGCTATCTTAGTTGAAACACACACAAAAAATTGTTACTGATCCAATAAAATTATCAAAGGCCAAAAGAAACTATTTGGTTTTATTCTTAAAATATTTATTAAAAAAAAAAGAAAAAGAAGTAGAGAAAGCTTGTATCTTTTTTTTTTCCGTATAGGAGAATCAGTCTTGATTATTTACTAAATTCCAAGTTAAAGCAAGGCTCATAGAATGAGTCTTTACTTAACTAAAGGAAGGAAGAAGAAACCTGAATTTTTCTCCTCTCGAAGAAGTAAGACTAAAGAAACAGTATTACACTTTCCCCAGAAATGTGACACAGGCTACTTTACCTTAAAAACCTTGCTTTCTTTGCTGTAGGAGAATAGCTGAAAGCATGACAGAGGTTTGAGGAGCCAGCTGTGGTGGGGAGTGCTGTCTCTAAACATTCCTAGAAAAGCCTGTTTCTCCTGTTCTTTGAAGAAAAAAAGAGACTGTGAGCAGGAAGAATTTCTTGACATTACAGAATTATGGCATCACAGAATAGGTGCAGTGTTTGTATCTCCTGGTCTGCCCAGGAGTCCTAATTTGCATGTGCCTTGGTTAGCCTAAATATAGAAAACTGTAGCTGTATTGAATAATTACCCTTTTGGAGAAGTAGAAACTCCAGAATTTTAGTGGGATTTCATACCCCCAAAAGTGTTTTAGATTATGATTTGACCTTTTCAAGTCACTTAAAACAGCTACTTTCTGAAACATATGCGCTGGAAAGCCCTAAGGCTACCTAAGAGATGTTGCAATTTGAAGACAAAGATATGCCATAAAGGGTTTGACTGCAGACAGCAGTTTTCTACTACTTCTGTTCCATGATCAGAATCTGTCTAGATAGAGAATTTCATTTCTTAGCAGAAACTATGGAGGACTATATGGAATCTTAATCGTTTTCTTATGATCCTGAAGGGAATGTGTGCAGGCGAAATTGTAGTTTGATAGGAGGCCTCTTTTCCTTGATTCTCTCATACAGCACCATAATATTAAAGTCAGCAGTAGTTAGTTCATGACATGAAATTGTGAGCGTTCTTGTAATGAACGCATGGCAGAGCACCTGGGAGTGAAAGTGAGATGGGGCTGAGAGTATCGGACACAAAGGCCCAGTACCGAAGGAAAGAACACTTGGCACTGCCAACTTATGCATGCTTAAAGTTTTAGTTCTTCAGATCACCTTTTAAAATTAATAAAATATGATCTTAGAACATTGCCATGTTCTAAGCAACTATATGGAAAAACACTCCTTTTCTGTTGATCCCATATTAATGGCTTAAAGGAAGATAATAATGACTACAGAGTAGAATTTGGGGGAAATGGTCTTGACTCCACCCAGTTTGGACTCGTTACTAAAGAATTAACGTGTCATGAGCCAGGTGTGGTGGCATGCACCTGTAGTCACGGTTACTTGGAGGCTGAGGTGGGAGGATCCCTTGAGCCCAGAAGTTCAATACTAGCCTGGGCAACATAATGAGACCTCATCTCTAAAGCAAAATAAAACAAAACCAAAAAAGGTCATGAAGTTTCCCCTAAGGCTTACTTATGCATGTTGGAGTTTTAAGACAGTTATCGTTTAATGATGATTAATCCTTTTTGTAAGGCGCCTGTTCCAAAGAGTTCAACCTACTTTACTGACAACTCTTTACTTTTTCAATGTCCTGTGAGGCAGAGAGCAAAGGGCGTCATTTCAAGCCTCCTGCTGGGGAAACAAGTATTCAGAAATGAAGAAGTGCAGGTGGAATCCATCAAGATCTTTCAGATAATAACATCAAGTATAACACTTCCTTCTGCTGATGATATTTAGGTTCTATGGCCTTCAACTTTCTGAGTCTTCAACTTCTAAGCCCATGGACCACTTCAGTTTACTTACAATAACAGTAATAATATTGTTTAAGGATGATATTTATTGAGTACACACTGTGTACCAAGCACTGTTCTAAGCACTTCAAATTCAGCAAACCCTTTAAAGTTTACGACAGTGTGGAGCAGATAATGCTCTTAACCCTAATTATTAAATGAAGAAACTTAGTTATGGAAAGGTTATGACTTGCCTAAAGTGACATAACTAACGAAAAAAGCACAATTCAAATCTAGACAGTCTATCTCTATAGTTCATGTTATTAATTATTATGCCATACTCAATTTAAAAAGTTCTACAGTAGTATGAATTTTTGCCTCAGTGATAAGAATACCTTATATTTGCATAATGCTTACATTTTCTCCCAAGGATTTTGTGGTCTTATGTTTTAGAGGCTTATTTTTGTGTACTTTGTAGAACTAGATAGCTGATAGAAAATAATTTTCTAAATCTAAATAAGGGACAACAGCCTAGAAACTTCCAAGAACCACAAGTTGAGAACTTTTATTGAAGCCTCAAATAAAAGTTTTTGATAAAATTGCCAGTCTAACATGTAAAGCTTAATCTCGAAGAAGCAAGTTAAATGAAGAGATTCTTAGCTTTCAGAGAATCTAAAGGTAGCAGACTATTTTATATTTTATCAAAAAATAAACAGAAGAGTCATCAATGTAAAAGCATAGGTACCTTTAAATTAGAAATTCAAAGTATTCCAAGTTAGTTCTGAAGACAGTGTTTCGTTGTGCTGTAAACGTTTAGAAAAGGGTATCACTCACAAAAGAGAAGTTCTATCATTAATTTAAAAAGTGGAAAATGATAAAAGATGTCTAATGTAAACTTATATATGGGACCTTGTATGAGATAACTTACTCTTTTATTCCCATGTTTTCTATAAATTTTTTAGCATTACCCCTCAAACATGGGAGAAAAATTTCAGCATTTTAATTCAAATTGTTAAAAGGCTGAGCAACCCTTAAAGTTGCCATAATGGAAGAAGACTGTGAGCTAGCTTAAAGAAGAGAAAGAAGGGAAGAAACAAAACCCCTGTGTAGTAGAGTGTTGAGATGAGATGAGCATTTGTTTGTCTCCATCTAATTCCTTATGAAGCCAGAACCATAACATCCTGCTCTGAAGTGAAATAAGATGGAGCATTATCCTAGAATGCAGATGTGGCACCAGAAAGGCTGCCAAGATAAGTGGAGGACAGAAAGTGTCAGATAAAAACCGTCAAGACCAGTGACAGTCACCCTTTCCAATTCTAACTTCTGGAACCTGGCAGGAATGGTTCTGGGATGTGGGCCCAGCTTGACTACACAACCCAGCAACAATGGTAGGGGATGAGGATCCTGACCTCATTGAGCTGAGCTTTCTTCAACTACAGGATCCTTCTCCAGCCCCATGTTCAAAAGAGAAACAATGTGAACAGTCTGTTTTCTGTCACTGAGTGAGACAATTCATTTCCTTTGCTGGAAAAACATAAAAGATTGTGATTGCTACTGTTGTACAGGGAAAGATTTTCTAAAGTAAGCATAACATGATATAGGTGTCCTAGGTAAATTAGTACCCTGGGTTCAGTAAGTTTTTAAAGCAGCAAAAGATTAGGGAATGTGTCCATACACCTCTACTCAGCTAGCATCCTGAGTAAGATGGTTTCTGGGGTTGGTTTGAATGAGTAAGTATTGGAAATTCCTCTTGTACAGTGTCTGCCACAGACCTCTAAAGATGCTGAGTGGTAGAGGTGGTAGGGGCTTCACTGAACAAGACCCTTCTTTGATCCAAAGTTAACACAAAGTTCATGGTGTAGATGAGGAAACCTAAGCTGTTATGACAGCATACTTACTACCTGTTAGCACTTCCATGAGATCAGCCTGGGCCATTGCAAATATGTAGATGTGAACTGCCCCACTTACCTTACCCGCATTGGGTAGTGAATGCTCATGATTCAAGCAGAGACTTTCATGGCTGGATGTCTGAACTCAACAGAAGGTTCTTTGGTCTTGGAGGAAGAAGCAAAGATAGATTTGATTTGTCACCAGAAGAAAAAGTGAGTGCCTTCTATCCAAGAATCCAGAGTCTTGACTTATTGGCACAGCTCTTCTGAGGGCTAGTTGTGTAACCTTGGACTCACTACCTAATCTCTTTGAGGCCCAGGTTAATCAGTGGTCAGAAGTGGAGTTGTAACTGGTTGGTTGCTGAGGCTAGGATGAGAACAAGATTTCAAGATTCTTTAAGTTGGGGAGGTTCTATAAGACACAGTGAGTGTCACAGTAGATTTTCTTTGATAAATTAACCATAACAAATTTCTACACTTCCCAAAAAATCAGTAATGTAAAACATAGCTCTGGGTCTTAAAATATATGAACAGTCTTAATTTTAATCAATATAAGGAGGAAGAAACACCCTAGATTTGTGCTGTCCAGGAGGGTAGCCACTAGCCACATGTAGTCATTTAAATATAAGTTAATTTAAATAAAATTTAAAATTCAATGATTTGAAATGTGGGCTCTACTACCCACATTTCAAATGCTCGATAGCCATATATGACTGTGTCCACTGTACTGGGCAACACAGGCACAGAACATTGCTGTCATTGCAGAAAGTCCTCTAGACCTTTGCCCATACCACAGACTGCAGCTACTTGTACCTTAGAGCAAGGTGTAGATGTTTGGGCCCTAGAGCTGCTGTGTCCATCTTTGGAGAATGAAAGGATGGGTTAAATCGCCTGCGGATAAAGCAGTTCAAGAAACCCTTCAGGCAAAGGGTGTCTGCATAGAATAAGAGTTTGAGAGAGGTGAGGAGGAAGGGAGGTTAGAGGAAGAAATTAGGGAATAACTGAATCATTGGGTGTCATGAATCTTAACTAGACCTGAACCTTACTAGGACACAGGATCCCCAGAGAGAAGTTCCTCAGAGAGATTGTCACCCTATGCATAAATGATCCCAACAATAGATACCTCTGAGAGAATCAGGGCTGCTCTAATCTCTAGGCACTCAGTGGTGGGGAAAGGGTTAGACATGTTGGATTCATGTTATGGAAGAGAAAGTTTTTATGTAGCCAGGCAATGGGGAATAATTCAGGCTTTTTTGACGTTTGAGTGGGTTAACCAGTGTATCTGACAGTCGGCTCCTTAGAAATGGGTCTGTGCAGGCAAAGTCAGTTTATGTTGTGAGGCTCAGGCTTGAGTGTGAGTAAGAAAGTGTCTGTGATACAAAAAGTTCTATTTTTCTTGCCAGCCCCGCTGGCGAAGGAGAATTTCTTCCCTATGTATATGGAGAAAGGAAGAAATCAGAGGCAGCTGGCAAAAAGAGTATAACTTAACCTGCTGTCTGGAAGCCATCTGTGAAGGGAATCACTTTTCTTTTCTGGACTTATTTCCAGGTGCAGCTGCAGGGGATGACACGGAAGATGCAAGCACTGAGTTCACTGACAGTATTGAGGAGGAAGCCACACACCACAGTCACCAGCAAGTAAGTCAGTGTCAGGGTCTGGAGCTTCCAGGGTGGATGGCACACAGCCCTTCTGAGGTCTGATGGTCTCCTGCAGCCCTTGTGGACTTAGAGTGAGAAGATTTTTTTTTATATAAACCACTTCTCAGTCATCTTCCTGTTCTCCTTGAGCTTCCCAGCTGCCTTTCCAACCCATATCTTCACTCCATTTTTCTCTCCAGTCCACCCTTTGGTTTGTATTGTATCTCTTTCTTCTGCTTCCTGCCCCCTCCTACCCACCTTTGCCTCTATTTATTCTCTGTAGCTATAGCTCCAGAAGAATTTTTACTTGCAAGACAATGGACACATTCCCCTTGGGCTTTTTGTAACTGAAAAGCACCACAGAAGACAGGGAGTCATCAAAGGGCTGCTTGGGGAGGTGGCGGGGTGGAGGACCTGCTTGGGAAGAAACTCCAAGAAGACTGGAATGCTTCCAAAGCAAGGATCTTTCTCAGTGAAATCTCATTATACAGAGAGAACCTTATGCAACCTGACAAACCACTGAGGTCATGGTGACTCAATGATCAGCAGATGGTTCTTCAACAGCAATCCCCTGTCAAGCCTCAGAACTTGAGGCTGAAACATTGTTTCCACCCACCATCAGTGAAGATGTAACTAGCATGTTACAAGAGTGGACTTCAGAGATTAAGTCACCAATAGTGATCCCACAAGCACTCACTGGAACTCCTATAATGTCTCCACTTTGTCCGTGCCATTTAGCAATCTCATCTCCTAGATGGACTGTGCCTATGATTCTTAAGGAGAAAGTGAATCATTGGTAGGTGTCCCACACAAGCAGCTGGACTTTCCAGTGACAGCTTTCTTGGGGCTTTTAGGAAAACTATACAAGAAATGAGGCTTTCTGGGTCTGCCTGTATGTCTTCTGCATAAGAAAAAGAGGAGACATCGAATCAACCAATAAGCAGAGCCCAAGTGAGCGTCCTCAAATCTTTTGGGATTTGGCACTTGGGGACATGAGTAGTTGTCTGGGATATGTCATGTTCTCAACAGTTTCTTTATAGTAGTTGGATCACCTTCTTGTAGTAGGATCAACCTTCTTGTTGCTATAGCTGTACCCGACCTTCCCTGCTCCCTTGAATGCTTGCATGAGCTCCACTTTTTCTTTCACTTGAACAGCTTCTCCTGAGTCCTCCTTACTAATGGTTGTGTCTTTAATTATATACATCTCTGTCCCTCCAGACAGATCCCTCTGTCCTCACTCTCTGATTTCATTGAGGATCTTGGGTGAGAGAGAGGGACCTGCGGGATGAACAAATGTCTACTCTAAGACAGCTAGATTGGGAAGGTTGTCTGGTCACTGATGGTTATAATGACTGTGGGACGGGATTAACTTCAGAATAAATGAACAGGAGACACAGATATGAAGACAGTCAGATTCTGATTGATATGGTCTGAAGTGCTCCTGGTATTGCAAGTCATTTGCTCTAATTCTCAACTGTAGGCAAACTGAGTTGTAAAGTTGCTTCTTCTTCAGCCTTCTTTCCTGTAGCCTAGAATGGAGAATCTGACCAGACCCCATATTGAGAAGGTCAGCCCACCCTGGAATGAACATTTTACGTTAGAGCATTTGTATTTCCCTCACAATACTTGCCACATTACTTGGCATAGGAGACATGCTTAGTGTAATTATGAGTTAAGCCTTTGGATCAGGGCTTGACTCATAATAGACAAAGTATGTTCCTGCTGGATGGAAGAATCTCTTGAGTAAGCACCATTTTTCTTTCTATCGCCTTTCCTTGAAAATACATCTTCAGCTTTGGGTAGGAGGAATCTTGGGGTATGAAATCATTGCAAATTTACTTCATCTTTCTGGAGTTTGAGGTTGTGACTCTCCTGCTACCAATTAAATAAAGCTTACTTTGCCGTAACTGTTTTGTGTCCAGATTCTCAAAATTTGTTTGCTTGTTTCCAGGGAAGTGGTCCCTTAAGGTAGATTTTGAGCTTCTCCTTGTTACGTCCTTGGAAGGTAAACTTTTACTTGACACTAAGCTCCCTTCCTACTCCAAGCCTTCATACACTTTCCCTAACAGACACATCCAACCTTGTCTTTCTTCCAAGGTGAGAATCACCTTTTGGCCAATGCAAGTTGTTTCCTCCTTATGTTTTGGACTCAGCCACCTCAGGAAGCCTCACGTCTGGCCATGATAGTAATTTTCCCTAGATTATCTCCCACGAAATTCTATTCTCAAGCAGATGTAAGATCTATCATAAATACCTATGAAATTGCTGTGAAAGAAACTAGAGTAACCAACCATTGTATTTTTTATGTGAATTTTTATAATGGAGAAAAAGTTAATCAAGAATAAAGATTCAAGCCCAGGTAGTGTGCATCTATAGTTGCAGCTACTCAGGAGGCTGAAGCAAGAGAATCTCTTGAGCCCAGGAGTTCAGGGCCAGCCTGGGCAACATAATGAGACCCCCCACTTCTTAAAGAAAAAATAATCAAGATTCAAATACGAAGAACAGACGTTAGTAGACAAAGTGTGATAAACTTGAAAAAAGCTATTTTAAAAAAAGTTATTTTTGATTGACAAATTGTACTTGTATACATTTATGGGGTATGATATGATTTTTTATATATATATACACACACACATATATATACACACACAAACAATATGGAATGATTAAACCAAGCTAATTATGTATTCATCAGCTTGCCTACTTACCATTTTTGATGGTGAGACATTGGAAATTTACTCTTATTTTGAAATATACATTTTATTGGCTATAGTCACCCTGCTATGCAGTATATCTTAAGACCTACTCTTTTTGTCGATACCCTTGATCAACAATTCCCTTTACTCTCCCTCCCTACTCCACCAGCCTCTAATAACCACCATTCTACTCTCTGCTTCTATGAGTTCAACTTTATTAGATTCCACATATAGGTGAGCTTATGTGGTATGTGTCTCTGTGTGCCTGGCTTATTTCACTAAGCATAATGACCTTCAGATTCATTCATGTTGTCACAAATGACAGGACGTATCCCCGACATTTTAAGTTTAAATAGTATTCTGTTGTGTATTATCTGCCACGTTTTCTTTACCCATTTATCTACTGATGGACCTAGGTTGGTTCTACATCTTGACTATTTTGAATAATGCTGTAATGAACATGAGAGTGCAGATATACCTTTAACATATTCATTTCAGTTCCTTTGGATACGTACCCAGAAATGGGATTACTGGATCATAGGGTAGATTCTATTTTTAGGTTTTTGAGGAAACTCCATACTGTTTTCCACACCAGCTGTACTAATTTACATACCTAGTCACAATGTGTGTGTTCCCTTTTCTCTGCATTATCTCTAACACATCATTCACCTTTCTGATAAATGCCACTCTAACTAACAGGTGTGAGATGATATTCATTATGGTTTTAATTTGCATTTCCCTAATGATTAGTGATGCTGAGAATTTGAGAAAAGCTCATTTTTAATGCCTTAATGTTGAGCACTGACTTAACATTGTGACAGATATGAAACAATAGGGTAAAAAGAAAACAGTGCCATTCAAACAGGATATCAGATTTGCACATAGGCCTTTGTGGGGCAAATGGGAACCCAGCGCACAAAAAGTTGAATTATATGGAAGCAATATCACAAGTGAGTTAGGAAATGTGAAAAAAAAAACCCAAGAGAGATATAATTAAAAATAGACCTAATGGATTCACACTATCACTACAAATACTGGAAGCCCTGGGGTTTCATTTGGGGGAAAGAAATATTTGCTTTCATACATGATCAAAACTAATGAAAAGGCTAGATCCTGAGTTACTTTTCAGGCATTTACATTTAAAACTTAAAGTTAGCCAAAGAAAGTCTGCTTTGAGATGGAAATATGAAAATGTAAATTAGCCTGGGGAAAAATCAGATCCCTAGGCAATGTTTGATTTTCTCACTTTAAACTGGGAAATTAGATCAGATGTACCTTAAGGTTTTTCTGGTGTTAACATTCATGGTTCATAGTTTTTTCTTTTTAAAGAAAATAGATATATTGAAACCAATAGAACAAGGTAACATATATCCAGAAGGCACTTTAATAATCGGTAAACTTCATTAAAGTTAGATATTATTTTTAAGCAGAAGGAACCCTTAAGGCCTAGAAAAGAAAAATGCTGTGCCCGCACTCAAGACTAATGGCAAAGTGCGTTTTAGTTAAGTTACTTGGAAAGAGTTTATATAGAATGGCAACATCACATAGTTTAAATGAGGGATGGGATCATAAGCTTTCAGAAGTGGTTTTATTTGGTCCCCCTTCCCTTATTTTGTCACAAATGCTGGGGGGCACATATGGAGATGGCCACCAGCCTGATTAAGCCTGCCAGCAGAGTCTTAGAGACAGACGTTCCCAGGAGCCTACCAAATCTCTGGCTCATAAGGCCCAAGTAAGACTGGGTGCCTGGGAATTTAGTGGCTTTGTCTAAGGATGTTTCTTCTTTGACCTGGGTACACAGGTCTTCACAAACTCAACTGCTATGCTACTGAACACCATTGCACATGCATACTGTGAATCAACCCTGCCACAAACCTGTGACATAGATTTGAACATACTTTGTTTTGGGGAATAGCAAAAGTCAGTGGCTTTGTGCCAACCCCAGCAGCTCTGTCGATCATTGATCCATATAAGCTGTTCTCAGCCCTGCTCTGTTCAATGTATTGGTGACCTGAATGGAGATATAAAGCATATAATTAATTCTACAAATCATCCCCAATCAGTGGGCCACTACATGATTTGTGGAAATGCACATCAAATATTTGGATGACTTGGATAATTGGGGAATGATTCAGTATATCCAGAATGAATTTATAAGTGACAATTACAAGTCACAATATGTATAGAGATAAAACAAAACAACACGACCCAGCAACAGCTGTGGGCGAGGGGTGGAAAATTCAGAGGTCAAAATTGACCCGAAGTTAAGTAAAAGCTCCAGATGCTGCCACTGAGAAGAAAAAGAAGCCAATGTGACATTGGGACATACTTAGATTAATATTGGACAGACAGGCAGGAGCTCCTTGTACTAAAGTAATTAGTCATATGCTAAGTAGATTATCATACTCAGATTTTGACTTCTACACTTTTAAGAGCATGGGAAAAAAACCAAAGATAAGCCCAAAATGAACAATAACAAAGTCTAAAAGTTAACAAATTCCCATTTGAGGAAAAGCCATAAGATCTGCTTTAATTAAAACATTGATGAATAACTTCAAGAGTGTCCTCGAGAAATAGAAAGGTGCTGGGCAATTGTTCCTCCCTCTGTTTCTTCCACATGCTGAGATTTGTAAAGAGAGTTTGGCAGCATCAGCATACGGATAATAACCAAAAAGTGAGGTCAGCTGCTTGGCAGAGTGGCTCCACGTGTACCTCCCAGTAGCTGCAGAGTGTGATTCTTCTGCTGCCGATGAAATGGTTGGTGTTGTCTTCCCTGTAGCTCCACCTTATTCTAATTCTGTGACTCCGTCTGCTGACTGTTTCCCCAGTGCCCCGAGTCCTCCCTCTCAGCTGTCCTTGAGGGAGTCCGAGTTACAGGCAGGGCCTTAGGCTTTGCGCCCTGGTACCTTAAACCATCATCTCCCGCCATCCAGGACTCAAGGGTTGCAGAGCTGATGAAGCTTCCTGACTTGTGAGAAAACTCGCAGGACTCTGTCTTCTTGGGAAGAGAAGAATCACCACATTCACACCCTCCAGTCCTGTTTTCTCCCTCACCATCTCTGGATTCTTCTGTTCTCCATTCCTCCTGCTCCACTCCTCCATTCCTCCTGCTCATTTGGTGTGTCCTTCCCACCCAAACCAGTCCCCAGTGCCCTTATGCCTGACTAAGGAGGTTCTGGGTAGGGAGTTCATTTTAGATCTGCTTTTTTTGTTTGTTTTTGTTCTGAGAACTGCCTTTGCAATCTCATGTTTCTCTTGGGTCCTCTTTACTGGCCTAACTTCTTCAAACCATGATTTTCTTTTAGCTTGTCAAGGTGGCTTTGGAGAAAAGTCTGGCAACTGTGGAGACCCAGAACCCATCTTTTTCCCCTCCTTCCCCAGTGGGAGGGGACAGTAACAAGTGTCTTCAGGAAGAAATACTCCACCTGAGGGCTGAGATCCACCAGCACTTAGAAGAGAAGAGGAAAGCTGAGGAGGAACTGAAGGAGCTAAAGGCTCAAATTGAGGAAGCAGGATTCTCCTCAGTGTCCCACATCAGGTAGGATGTTCTTCCCAGAGAAGGGGAGCTTGCGGGTCGTGAGGCACCACAGCCAAGGGCCTTGCCTTGCTGCAGCCAAGGCATCCGTCTGACAAGGGGCTACTTGGTCCATATCCCAGGCAGAAATGTATTAATATTTCTACAAATTCTTTAGATAAAAGTAAGTAATATTGGCTAATGGTAATCACTTTCTGTTACTCAAATAATCCTGGTCTTAATTCAGTATAACAATGCCCACTATTATTGTGCATCTGCCAGTTACACATATGACAGTCATGGTGGAAACCTCCTTGTTACATGACCAGTATTGCTCTTTTTAATTGACTGAAACATGTAAGGAATCCCTGCTACCTACTGTGTTTCACTGCTGTATAGAGAACCAGAACAGTCCACGGAGGAGGACTTTTTTTTTTTTTTTTTGAGGCAGAGTCTCGCTCTGTCGCCCAGGCTGGAGTGCAGTGGCGTGATCTTGACTCACTGCAAGCTTTGCCTCTCGGGTTCACGCCATTCTCCTGCCTCAGCCTCCCGAATAGCTGGGACTACAGGCACCTGCCACCATGCCCAGCTAATTTTTTTTTTTTTTTTTTTTTGTATTTTTAGTAGAGATGGGGTTTCACTGTGTTAGCCAGGATGGTCTCAATCTCCTGACCTCGTGATCCCCCTGCCTCAGCCTCCGAAAGTGCTGGGATTACAGGCGTGAGCCACTGCGCCCGGCCAGAGGGTTTCTGTCAAGGCCCCTTCATCTCTGCTGCTTTAGTAATTTTACAAAAATAGCAGATAGCTCATTCACTGGTTAGACTGGCCACTCTGTCTTTGATGGCTTTTTGACAAAAGATACTTGGAGAACATGCTGATACTGTAGGGCTGATCCATTTATTCATTCACTCCCAGGACTACAATCATCACTGCCTGTTTGGAGTACAGCTGTCCAACTTCTAAATCATGCCCTGTTGTTTCCCTGCACCTTACCTGCCACTTAATCTTCCCCGAATAATGTTAGCACTTTGAAAAGGACCTAGGCATCTAGCCTCATGTCCTTGTTTCATAGCTGAGGAAACTCAGGCCTAGAAAGTTTCAAGTGACTTGCTCAAGGTTGCATAATAGTCTGTGGCTCCCAATTTCTAACATCTAAACCTCGTTTCTATACTATACACTTTGTCAAACAATTTTAAAAAAATTCTTGTGGTTGTTCTAATGCTGATTATTTTGCTCTGAATTATCATAATAACATTTTCCTCAAGTTCTACTTAAAGCATATTATTTTACTTAAATTTTTGTATGTGTAAACTTCATTGAGTTGTCATAGGGAAGAACAGTACATCTCTTTTGATTCTATTGTTGAACCTACAATCAAACCATCTGTAGATATCCCTGTGGATTATTTTCCTTTGTTACTAACCTGAAACTCTGATTTGTTCAACCCTCCACCCAACCTACAGAATCACTGATACTGTAGAAGGTAGAATCTAATGCATTGTTCTTCCTTTCAAGAAGGTTTTGTTGAGTTTTTCTTCTACATGTTTGTATTTAAAAACATCACTTTTTTCTAAATGTGAAGTTTAGAAATATTAAATATTCTTTTCCATGTACAGATGTGCCCACTTTATCCCCCTTCCACATCCCAGTTTTGGTAAAATGCCTATCCCCTTTTTCTTTATTGAGAAACTATCTCATAGATTGTCTTTCTGTATCCTATATACTATTTTCCTCCCAGAAACACACCAGACAAGCTCTGCTCTAGGTTCCAAGACTCCTGGATTCTGAGAAATTCAATCTAGGTGCATAGCCCACTGCTGATCCTTCAAGTTGTGAATTACCCATTTCCTGTGCATCCTGTAGCCCAGGGGTTCTCAGTTTAGCATGCTTAGCCCAGCTAAGCTGGGCATGGTGGCTCATGCCTGTAATCCCAACACTTTGGGAGGCCAAGGTGGGCAGATCACCTGAGGTCAGGAGTTCAAGACCAGCCTGGCCAACATGGTGAAACCCCTTCACTACTAAAAATACAAAAATTAGCTGGGCGTGGTGGCGCATGCCTATAGTCCCAGCTACTCGGGAGGCTGAGGCAGCGGAATTGCTTGAACCCAGGAGGTGGAGGTTGCAGTGAGCCAAGATATCGCCACTGCACTCCAGCCGGAGTGACAGAGTGATACTCTGTCTCAAAAAAATAAATAAATAATAATTTAAAAATCACCTGTGGAACTTAAGTAAAATGTGGATTCATAGGCCTTAGCTATACAGTCTTTTTAACAAGCACCTTATGGGATTCTGCTATTAGTATTTCTCAGGTCTGCAGCTAGTACAGCAGGGATTGAATGACTTCCCTGTTAGACCCTGAGCTAGCCATACTGTATATGCAATTTCATTTAAGCATTTAAGCATCTGCTAACTCCACTAGGTAGTGTTATCATCCTTATTTTATATAAAAGGAAACTGAGGCTCAAAGAAGTTAAGTGAATAGACTTGTTACAGCCATGTTTGCTTCCACTCAACCCTAGTATGAGTTCGTTGTTGTGGAAAGAATTTATCTGGAATGTCTTGGTGAAAAATAGCTGTTTTGGTCAATTTTATTTCTTCAACAAATACGAATGATTTTTGTGGCAGGCACTTTTGTAGGCACTGGGGATTTGAGGTGAATAGGACAGACACAGTCCTGCTCTCAAGAAGATTATCTCTATCATGTGAGCCAGACATAAAGCAAACAATTATCTAAGTACGTTTTGATTGTATTAATAGTTCTGATTAGTGTTATTTATTTATTCCGTGTTCCTAAGTCCCAATGGTTTGAAACTGACTGATGATAAATAATAGAACTGTAGAATTCATAACAATAAATTTGTCACAGTAAAGGTCTTATTTTTTAACAGTGTAAGTACTCTTGTTTACTCCAGAGGCTACTAAAAATTAGAACATATGAGGCTGCGTGCCACAAGTAAAGAAAACTAGCCTGCATGTCTTGAGTCCAAGGTTTCTAGTGATGGTGCTGCTACCAAGAAGCTGTGGAAGTTTGGGCAAGTCTCTTACTCTTCCTGAGCCTTGACTTTCTTGTATATAAAACGAGGGAGCTGTTGTAGGTCTCAGGTTTCTTCATGCTCTGGGGTATGTCTGAGTTTATCACGGGCTGAGATGTGGATAAGAGGTACTATTAGGAACTGTTGTCAGGACCAGACCTAGCCCTCAATTATGTGTGTTTCCTGCAGGAACACCATGCTGAGCCTTTGCCTTGAGAATGCAGAGCTGAAAGAGCAGATGGGAGAAGCAATGTCTGATGGATGGGAGATCGAGGAAGACAAGGAGAAGGGCGAGGTGATGGTTGAGACTGTGGTAGCCAAAGAGGGTCTGAGTGAGAGTAGCCTTCAGGCTGAGTTCAGAAAGCTCCAGGGAAAACTGAAGAATGCCCACAATATCATCAACCTCCTCAAAGAACAACTTGTGCTGAGTAGCAAAGAAGGGAATAGTAAACTTACTCCAGATCTCCTTGTGCATCTGACCAGCACCATCGACAGAATAAACACAGAACTGGTTGGTCCTCCTGGGAAGCACCACCACCAAGAGGAGGGGAATGTGAATGTGAGGCCTTGCCCCAGACCCCAGAGACTTGACCTTGGGGCTACCTTCACAGTGGATGCCCACCAAGTAAGTGTGGGCTTAGATGGAATGAAAAACAATTGGAGAAGGGCTCGAGATGACAGTGTTTATCTTAAAACATTCTCCCATGTGAATCAGGAGGTACCAAGAGAAGGGTCTCTTCGTACCACAAACAGTAATAATAATATTCAGTCTACATTCAGCCTTTAGAAAGGCTTTTATAACATAAATATTTCTTGAGTACTTGATTTTTCAGATAACACACTAGGCATTGGCATGGGGCAATAAAACCAATGGCTGCCCTTGAGATACTTAATATGGTAGGGAAAGATGGCACACAAACAAGTAATTTTAACAGGATGTGGTAACTGCTGTAACATAGGGATGCATCAGTTAGGAGGCAGCCCAGACAAGTGGTATGTAATGACATCCCTTCCTTATCACTGCCATTTTTTTTGTCACAGCCCATCACAGGTGTCTGTTCCTGGGCCTCAGATGGGTTATTGGGATCCTCTTTAGGGAAGGAGCCATGCTGAAGATTCAGTAAAATGGAGAATACGGGGATTCTGAGAGAATCAATGGGACAGAATGCGAGGGGAGATGAGTGGAGGGTTACACCCCTTCTCTTTTGTACCACTGAGAAAACATTTCCTGAGAGCTCCTCTGTAGACTTGATTGGCACTGTGCTGTGTGCTGTGGATACTGATATGAAGAAAACATT
The DNA here is from genome assembly GCF_000951035.1 of Colobus angolensis palliatus. Taxonomy (NCBI): domain Eukaryota; kingdom Metazoa; phylum Chordata; class Mammalia; order Primates; family Cercopithecidae; genus Colobus; species Colobus angolensis. Next base: position 50,931 of record NW_012113586.1, on the reverse strand, counting down.
ATCCCAGTGCTCCAGGAGCTCCATCTGGAAAACAAGTCACTGCCAAATGGCATGAGAAGTGCTGTGACAGACTTGAGTAAAGTCCACAGGGTTCAGAAGGGGCGGTGGTCATCATTGCATGGGGGTGACCTCAGACTGTCCTGATCCCTGTATTGGACCCTTTCACAGTTGGATAACCAGTCCCAGCCTCATGACCCTGGGCCTCAGTCAGCATTTAGCCTACCAGGGTCCACTCAGCACTTACGCTCCCAGCTGTCACAATGCAAACAACGCTATCAAGATCTCCAGGAGAAGCTGCTGCTATCAGAAGCCACTGTCTTTGCTCAGGCTAATGAGCTGGAGAAATACAGAGTTATACTTAGTAAGTAACTGTGACTTACTAGTAAAGTAAGTAGCCTGTGTGTCTTACAACTTCTGTGTGTTCTATACCGACATAACGTGGTTATTGAGCACATGAAGTGTGGCTAGTGCTACTTGGACATTTGGTTTTGTTTAATTTTAGTTAATTTAGTATAAAGTGGCCATATGTGGCTACTAACTCTCTTATTGGACAGTACAGGTCTAGGTGTCTTGGGACTCTAAATTAGTTTAGCTCCATTCCACATTTATTGAACCCCTGTGGATAAAGCACTTGCCAGCTTCAATGTGGCTGCTAGAGATGATAGTATATAATCCCTGACTTAAGGGGAGATTGTCAATGGCAAATGCAGGCTCATCCTATGGAAAGAAATTCTGCTTCCTGGAGCTGGTGGTCTCTTCTCCCACCAGTTCAAAGAAGCTTCTCTCCCACTGTGGATCTGACCTCCCTGCCCCAAAAGGTTAGGGTATGTGCCACTGAGGCTGAGGGCGTATGTGGGAAATTCAGACATTCTGTAACACCTGCTGTCTCTTCCCAAGCAGGTGAATCCTTGGTAAAGCAGGACAGCAAGCAGGTCCAGGTGGACCTCCAGGACCTGGGCTATGAGACTTGTGGCCGAAGCGAGAATGAGGCTGAACGGGAGGAAACCACCAGTCCCGGTAAGAGCACAGGGTGTGGGGCCCACCCCTCCTTGGAGTCAGCTGTCACATTTAGGTACTGTTGGCCAATTCCACACCTGACAAGTAGTGGGGAAGAGGAGGACAGGAGGTTAATAGGAGAACTCTTACCCAAAATGAGAGTGAGTATAAGTTTGAATTTCTACAATTAGTTGTTGGCATACTGCTAATAATAATAATAATAATAATAATAATAATATAAAGTTCTATCCAACTGACTATTATAGAAATACTAAGACCTGCTTAGAGACCAGATGAGGTTTTGGAAACATGCAAACCCTAAGTTAAAAATAATTTTGTTTTGCATTATAAAAGGACTACAACTATAGGCCCACCCACCACATTGAAAACCAGAAGAGAAGAAAAACACAATCTCTCTCATTCTTGAGACAGTGTAGTGTGTGGCAGTTAAGAGAAAAGATCCTGGGGCCAGACTGGTTGGTTCATATCCCAATTTGTAAACTTTCCTGTGCCCCGGTTTCTTCATATGTTAAAACAGTAATAAAGGAACTACCTACCCTGTCAGGTACCAATGTCAATTAAATAAGTAAATTCTTATAAAATGCTTTAGAACAGTGCCTGGCATCTGGTAAAATGCCATGGATTCGTTCTTATTCTGACTACCACTGCCTTAATACACTGATGTTAACATGCTGATATATTCAAAGTCTTATTTTCTTATGCCTATTTTTCACATAGTTGTAACCCAATAAACTTTTAAATTATAGGGAAATTTAGAGAGCATTTAACTTTCAGCATGCAGGAATAGCTTGTCCTGCATTCCTGTGGCCATCCTAAATAGATAAGGCCATGTTAATGTCTTAAGAAACATCAGTGTGTGTGGAACGAATACAGGACACTGGAGGATTTGAATTCTGGTTCTGCCATGTGCTAGTTTGAGTGATCTAGAACAAGCTGGTTTACTGCCTCTCTTTAAGTTTTGGTTTCCCCAGTCAGTAAAATAGAAGGTGATGATACCTAACTGGTACGTATAAGGAAGATAAGAAATATTGTATTCGAATACCTAGTACAGTTTCAGGGTTGAATAAAGTACTTCTTCAACTTTTTCTCTAGTAATTATTGTCCTCACGACCAAACTTGCCTTCTCTCAAAGGCAGTGGCCACAATAGCACATCCAACTTTTATTTAGGAAGACATCTTTGTCCTTTTTCAGAGTGTGAGGAGCACAACAGCCTCAAGGAGATGGTCCTGATGGAGGGGCTGTGCTCTGAGCAGGGGCGCCGGGGCTCAATGCTGGCTGGTTCCTCCAAGAGGAAGCCCTTGGAGAACCAGCTAGGGAAGCAGGAAGACTTCCGGGTATATGGAAAGTCAGAAAACATCTTGGTCCTACGAAAGGACATCAAAGATCTGAAGGCCCAGCTGCAGAATGCCAACAAGATCATTCAAAACCTCAAGAGCCGGGTCCGGTCCCTCTCGGTTACAAGTGATTATTCGTCTAGTCTGGAAAGACCCCGGAAGCTGAGAGCTGTTGGCACCCTGGAGGGGTCTTCATCTCATAGTGTCCCTGATGAGGATGAGGGGTGGCTGTCTGATGGCACTGGGGCTTTCTATTCGCCAGGGCTTCAGGCCAAAAAGGACCTGGAAAGTCTCATCCAGAGAGTATCCCAGCTGGAGGCCCAGCTCCCAAAAAATGGACTAGAAGGGAAGCTGGCTGAGGAGCTGAGATCAGCCTCATGGCCTGGGTAAGGATGACACTGTTTGGGCACTTTCTGGATTGAAAATGTGTAAGTTCGTGCTTGGTGTAGGGTAGCTCAGGCAGTTGGAAGAAAGAACATGTGTGGGTATTCACAAGGACACTGATTTAAATGGCAGATATAGGTCTGCGGAAAAGACAGGTAGGCAACCAGGAGGGCATAGGATGATGTCCTAGTATCTGGGAGATACTGGGTCTCAGGGATTTCCTCTTAGGGATGTATTAGTAAAGTAATAGTGTATATGGTATAGTATAGTAGTAATACTGGAATCAGACTTCCTAGCTCTGATGCTTACTACCCATGCAACCTTCTTAACCTTTCTGTGCCTTTGTCCTTACCTATTAAATGAAGATGATAAGAGAACCCATCTCAAAGAGTGGATATTAGGTTTAAATGAATTAATACAAGTGCTGGCCAGGCGTGATAGCTCATGCCTGTAATTCCAGCATTTTGGGAGGCCGAGGTAGGCAGAACACCTGAGGTCAGGAGTTCGAGACCAACCTACTGGTTTAGTAGAGTTTCACCCCATCTCTACTAAAAATACAAAAATTAGCTGGGCATGGTGGTGCACGCCTGTAACCCCAGCTACTTGGGAGGCTGAGGCAGGAGAATCACTTGAACCTGGGAGGTGGCAGTTGCAATGAGCCGAGATGGCACCACTGCACTCCAGCCTGGGTGACAGAGCAAGACTCTGTCTCAAAAAAAAAAAATTAATACAAGTGCTTAGAATAGTGCCTAGCATATATTAAGCTCTCAATGCTATTTGCCATAGTTATAAGTGTTATTGATACTTTGTGTTGAAAACACAGACATTCATCTTGTTATGTGTCCTGGTTATCTATTGCTAAGTAATAACCACTCTAAAACCTAGTGATTTCAAACAACATTTTATTATGCTTCATGGTTGGTTCTGTGGTTTGACGGGGCTCAGCTGGGTGGCTGTCACTTAGGGTCTCTTGTTTTGGGTTCCATCAATTGATGGTATGAGAGTTGATGTGATGGCCATCATTGCAAAATACAGTCAGCCACAGTATCATAACACAGGAGAAATTCAGGCATCAGGTGGTAGTTAAAACAGAAGACATGAAAAGTCCTATCTAGACTTAGGATGAAATGATTCTAATTATTCATTGAGTAACTGCTGTGAATCTGCGTGATACTGGTGCTGTAAGGAATATAAAATGCAGAACTATCTTTATTCTCACAGACCTTATGATTTATCTAGGGACATAATTAACATGTATATAACAGTTGAAGAACAGTGGCATACTAAATTTTATGTTTGTTTGTTTGTTTTGTTACGTAATCTCACTCTGTCGCCCAGGCTGGAGTGCAGTGGTGCCATCTCGGCTCACTACAACCTCCACCTCCCAGGTTCAAGCAATTCTCCTGCCTCAGCCTCCCGAGTAGGTGGGATTACAGGCATGCACCACCATGCCCAGCTAATTTTTTCTGTATTTTTAGTAGAGGTGGGGTTTTCACCATATTGACCAGGCTGGTCTCGAACTCCTCACCTTGTGATCTGCCCACCTCGGCCTCTCAGAGTGCTGGGATTACAGGCGTGAGCTACCATGCCCGGCCCATACTAAACTTTTTGATGCAACATTTTATCATGGTAGAATTTACTCTTAAATACCTCCTATGGCTTATGTGCCAGAATTCAGTTTGGTGGTTCCTTAGAGATGTGCTCATAGAACTCTCTACAGAAGGCCCCATAGCTTATCATCCACTCTTTCCATACTTACTCTTTCCTCTTCTGTCCTACATTAGGAAATATGATACCCTGATTCAGGATCAGGCCCGGGAACTATCTTATCTACGGCAAAAAATACGAGAAGGGAGAGGTATTTGTTATCTTCTCACCCAGCATGCAAAAGATACAGTAAAATCTTTTGAGGATCTCCTAAGAAGCAATGACATTGACTACTACCTGGGACAGAGCTTCCGGGAGCAACTCGCCCAGGGAAGCCAGCTGACAGAGAGGCTCACCAGCAAACTCAGCACCAGTAAGTTGGCCACAGGGCTTTGGAATACTGTCAGTCACCCCCACAGTTCCAGCCCCTGGTGGCCACCACATCTCCACTGCAATTTTTTAACTTAGCGTCCTGTTTGTATTTCATTTCCTGGGGCTAATACAGGATCAAGACTGCTCAGTGGGGAGCATGAAGAGGAAGACACAGGGCTGGAGATGCCATGGTTACAACAATAGAAACTTCACCACTCATAGAATGTGACCTGTGGGGCAAGGGCAGCATCTATCTGGTGCTAAGAGGGAGTAGGGTACATGAGAAGGAAGGGCCTTGTTATAGGAGGAAGAGCCCTGAACTAAGAATTACAAGACCCAAGCTCTAGCCTGGATGCTGCCGCCAACTTGCTAAATGCTCTTTCCTTGTGGTGTCTCCATATGGCATGGTAATGTACATGCAGGTACTCCACATACGGATAAAGCGCCATGCTCTTTTGTACATGGTTTAGGCACTGGTTGCAGTAGTTCAATGACTACATTGGTTATTATTGGGGTCCTCTACTCAGAATTTCTAGAGAATATCCAAGGGAGTAAAGTAGGATCAGACTTGGGAACCACGCAGCTCACCTCCTGGTGCAGGTGCAGAGGTGGGGCAGGGCTTCTTGTCATCTCCTCAGAGCCCTGTGCAGATGCTGCATGAAAGCTGTGGTGGGACATATGTACTGGGGAACTAGTCTACAGCAGGACATGGAGGCTGGAGCGTCCAACAGGGCAGCTGGGCAAGGGCCTCATGATTAATGGAACAAAAGACATTTTAAATGTTTTACCCTGATTTGGGACAGAGGAAGTCATCATGGTGACTGACAGGTCAGGGACAGTGAGGTCACTTCTCTAGAGACCCAAGCTGAGGCCTCCCAGAATAACTGTTCTGGATACATGCATGAAATGCTCACTACTCTGTCTCCAGATAGGCTCCTGTGTTTGTAATGCGGGAAGTGGGACTAGCCTAATTTCTTACTGTTTCTTTCTAAATTTGGTTTGCAGAGGATCATAAAAGTGAGAAAGATCAAGCTGGACTTGAGCCACTGGCCCTCAGGTAATTCAGAGGAGAATCTGGTAAAGAGATTGGGACTGAGGCCCAAAGGGTCAAGGATGGCGGCAACTCCAGAAATCAAGGGGAATAAAGGAAAGTGCTGAATGTATTGAATTCATGCATTCATTGAACACCTCACTATTGTTTTTAACTAAATTCTTTCTTCTCTTTTGGTTTAATTACATTGGCACATAATTGTCCAGGCTTAGTAACCTAGAAACAATCTAAGCAAAAAGTGAACTAACTAGGTTTCAAGAGTCTTCTGCCCCTCTAAGGGTCCTGCTTTCCTACTGTGTGTTTAATAAGTAGGATGAGCTTTTTCCAAAGTTGGCCTGGCCCAAGTTGGGTTGACAGCTAGTTTAATAGTCACTCAATTGCCTTGGGGGAAAAAAGGAATCATATACCAGGACATGGTGAAAGAGGCCTAGATGGTGTAGATCACCAGGAGGGTGCAGTGCCTCAGGAACCAGTTCTCAGTGAGTTGCTTCATATAATGATCAATGAAATACGACTCAAAGTCAATTGTAGCCACTAGTTGGGGTTCTTTGGGTCATGATTGTGTCTCAGGCTTCATAAATGCTTCCGAAAATATCTGTAGTGAAGGACACAGTGTTGTTTTTTGTTTTGTTTTGTTTTTATTTCTAATCCATCATAGAAACATACATGGTCTGAATTCAGTTAACTACATGATTCCACTTACCATGCTCTTGGATGTTGAGACAATGGTTTGCTCTGTGTTTCTCAATGCTTGCTTTCAATTGTTATGCTTGTCTTGCTGGAGATGGTAACAAACAGTTCGCAGGCTGCAACTGTTCCAGGGATCATACTTTAAGCAGCAGTGCCTTCAAAGGAGGGCGAGCTGTGTCTTTGCTTGTCCTCAGCATATTATGTGGCCAGAGCACTGGGTAGCTATTCTGTCTCCATCTACACCCCACCTACACTCCATCCCTAAGCAGAGGTGGGTTATTTCCATTATTCTCTGCAGGCATGGTCCCCTTGGCTTACTTGGCTTTTCTTATGAGCCACAGTCAGGACAGGTTGGTTTGGGTGACCTTGGTTTTACCTGTTGTCCCCCTTCTCCCCACCAGGCTCAGCAGGGAGCTGCAGGAGAAGGAGAAAGTCATTGAAGTCCTGCAGGCCAAGCTGGATGCTCGGTCCCTCACACCCTCCAGCAGCCATGCCTTGTCTGACTCCCACCGCTCTCCCAGCAGCACCTCTTTCCTGTCTGATGAGCTGGAAGCCTGCTCTGACATGGACATAGCCAGCGAGTACACACACTATGAAGAGAAGAAAGCTTCTCCCGGTCACTCAGGTAGCCTCCACTTTCTGGGTGGTACCGTCTTTGTCTAGGCTGAGTGGAAACTTCAGGAAACAGGCCTTATAGCTCCACCATGGTGTGCATCAGGCTGAACATGGCTGTGGGGCCAAGTACCATGCACAGGCACCAGTGGATCAGGATCTTTGCTCTGCTCCTGACTCTACGCATTACCTCTGTCACCCCGGCCTCCATGGGCATGTACATGCTGTTGGGCACAATGTGAGCCATTGTGGGGAGAGTGAGAAGATCACGGCAGACTCTTCTTCGGTGACTCTGTCGGATAGATCTTCTTTAGGATGGAAAACCTCCTTCATCTCTCCTGCAATGATCTTGCTACTTACTCCTGAGCAGTGTTCCCTAAGTATATGTGGGTGTCCACAGATGCTGCTGGTCTTGCCTGATATTTTTGGAGTTGCCATTTTCATGTTTCAGAGCTCAGAGCACCACTATCATCCCTAAGGTGGTTTGCCTCGCTATAGGAGCTGTCTGCAAGCAAGAAAATGAACAACTGCTAACAGTGCTTGTGCTTGGTTCTTTCCCTGAAAGCAAGACTCTAGCCCTGGTATCCCTGGGTAAATATAAGGCCAGGATTCCAGTTCTCTGTAGAACATCAAACATTTTCTTTCATTCATGGGTTTTATAGATTCCATCCATCATTCGAGTCATTCTGCTGTGTTATCTTCTAAACCATCATCAACCAGTGCATCTCAGGGGGTTAAGGCCGAATCCAGCAGCAACCCCATCATCTTGCCAACTCCCCAGAATCCCCCCAAGGAGGCCAACCAGGCCCATTCAGGTATGCAACAGCCAATGGGGCAGAAGCCTCATCTCCTCTTTCTCTGCTGCCTGTTTGACTTTTCTTCAAGGACAGAGGTTTGGACTGTTAGGGGCCTAAATGCATCAAAACCTAGACAGAATCAAGAAACCATCCTCATTCGCCAGTTGTGTCTGATTTAAGAAAATATTTTAGAAAATAAGTAATCCACATCAGATTTTGATCTGCATACCGGCTTTGACCAGCAGTTGGCTAATCATTTAAAAAGAAACATTTTTATTGGTTTTCTCTCATTTTATCCTGGGAGCAAAGAGGCAAAATATTTCTCCCAGGATTACGACAGCCATAGGATGAAAAGAAATTCACATCTCCTGATCCACTGTGTGTGTTACCCATTAAATCTGCATGGTGATTCTCTGCAAGAGGTAGTGCTACTTAGTTCATAGCCAAGGATGCTGAGAACAGCCTCAGACAAGGTTCTGTTCATGGTACGTTACCATTAATGGATGTATGAATGGATTGGCAGTCCTTAATATGTACATAGTGCATATCTTGGGGGCAGTTAAAGGGGTGCATTTCATTTACAAGTCCAGCTTAGTTGCCGGAGGGTACACTGCTCATTCACAGCCCTGTACCAGGGATGGCAAGGAAAAGGCAAACCTTGTCTTCACCTCCTACCTCTCACCATAGCTGGATGGCTGCCTTCAGTGTGGTTTGTTGTGAGGTTTGACTTGAGTAGAGATGCTCCCAGAAGGCGCAGTGCTTTCTTCTGCTGCCTGCATTTCCCTGAAGGCAATTCAACCAAAATCTTAAGGTAGAGGAAGTGTTCCAGTGCTTCCTGAGCCTGGTTTCAAAGTTTCTAGGCCAGAGTGGGCAACAGCTGGACAAGAATCATGAGGAAAAGCTGTGCTTCCAGAATTGTAGACATCTGCTTAAATGTTTTGGGTTCAAACGGAGCAGAAGATGAAGAAGAAAGGATTTAAAAATCAGAATGCCTCCTCAAAGAATGCCTGGGCTGTGTTACCTGGTGATTTGAGTGTATCTGCAGTATTGATCTGAAATGGTGTCAGCACCATTGGGATGTGTTTTAGGATGTAATCATTGTCTTCTACATTTGACATTCTCTACGGGTCAGCCTTGGTTTCTGCTCCCCCTCCATTGGCTACCTGCCCTTTAATTGCTTTTAGGGAAGAGGAAACAATTTTAAACATTGAGACTTGCCAAGGTTTCTAAAAACCTGTCTGTAGATGGGCTGCCTAAAGATCACCAGGGAAGACTTTTTTTAATGCAAATTTTCTGTTCCAAAAATTTATAATTCTGTAAGTCTACAGTAAGGCCTAGACAGAATCAAGAAGGCCTAAAGAATCTACATATATTGAGAGTTTTTGCTATGTGATTTAAATGCCCAGGAGGGTTTACAGGCCATTTTGTCTAAGCCACTCTACCAACGCATCTGTTTTTACTTTGGTGAATGAACGCGTTGATTTGGAATTCTGAAGTTTGTTTCCATCAGAGTCCTGAACTGCATGCACTAGTAATGAAAATTCCCCACAGCCTTTGTTCATATCTCTCCTACTCAGGATGGGACGCGATGCCATCAGAGAGGAGTTCTAGGTAGAGAAAGAGTCTTGTCCCAGGGCCAAGGACTGATATATGCTGGGAGCAAAGCCCCGCGGGCCCTTGAGAACATTCAAGCTCTCTGACTTGTCCATGCCTAGGATTGCTGGGGTGGGTCTCAATAATGCCACCTTACCTTCTTTAGCCAATTGCTTTCAAGATGAACATAGAGGATATATGCAGGATAGCCCTGGCAGGGGAGAAGAGGGAAGGTCAACCAGGCCAGCCTCTCTGGTAGCAATGGTCACCCTTGGCTATCTTATCCTGTACCACACTAAGGTAATAGCCACTACACAGGGTGCTGTCTGGTCAGGGAATGGTTTGACCTTCTCAATCTTTTACCCATTCTTTTCTCTCATTTTCTCTTGATGATGTATCTCTTTTCTCCCTAACTTTCTGTTCCTAGGCTTTCATTTTCACTCCATACCCAAGCTGGCTAGCCTTCCTCAGGCACCATTGCCCTCAGCTCCATCCAGCTTCCTGCCTTTCAGCCCCACTGGCCCTCCCCTCCTTGGCTGCTGTGAGACACCGGTGGTCTCCTTGGCTGAGGCTCAGCAGGAGCTGCAGATGCTGCAGAAGCAGTTGGGAGAAAGTGAGCACTTCTGCATTTGTGTGCTTGCGAATGGCAGCCCCACACTGTGTTGCTCTGCATGGCTCGGGCTGGATGGCAGAGTTTAAAAAAGCAACACAGGTACACGTTACAAATGGAAGAATGAGGGAAAGCTCTGCTTGCTTATTTTTTGGAAATGTATTTCCTGTTATTTCTCTGGTGTGTGTGTCTCGTCAGTTAACAGGTAGATACGTTCACGAGGCTCTAGAGCTGGTGCTCTCACACTGTACACACCGCTGGATACCACCAAGTATGCCGAATCCCTGACAGACTGGTGGTCTGCTCACTGGTAGGGGATGGGAGAGAGATGTTATGCTTTGCCTATACAGGATGAAGTGGCCAAGAAAAAGATGGCCACATTCAGTGGGCTCCTTTGTGTGGCTATTAGATTTTTCTGCTGTGAAATGCTGTTAATCAAGTTCAGTTCCTGACATCATTAGGTTGGAGCAAAAAGGGTAATGGTAGAGGGATTCAGAAGAGGAGATGATGAGCCACTTTTCCTACTACACAGGGTTCATCCCTGCCCTGGGACACGTGACACGTAGGCAGCTTAGAACAACAGCACCAGCCATGGCATCTGACTGTGAATCCCATCCTCTGACTCCCAAAGATAATTGACCTTATGTAGTTATGTAGACTGTGGACAGTCACCTTTTAGAAAACGCTTGGATATACTTGTAGGCTGGATGCTCATCATAAATTTAGTGTGCTAGTGGTCACTGATAGCTTAGAAAAAAATGACAAACCTTCACATGAATTTGCTCTCTCATAGCACCTTAAGCACAACAGTTAGGAGGCAGTTTGAATGAACTTAAACTCATTTGTCAGGTGCTTTCTATGCCTGTAAAGAAGCTTAGGTGAGCCAGATAGACTGAAACCATGCCAGCAGTTTCCACTAATGCAAGACAACAGCCAAGAATTTGCATCCCCCTCCCTGTAGCCCCAGATGTCATCATGTGGACCAGCCTATTTCTTTCCTTCTTCCTCTTTTTTGTTTTTTGAGACAGGGTCTCACTTTGTCACCCAGATTGAAGTGCAGTGGCACGATCTCGGCTCACTGCAGCCTTGACCTGCTGGGCTCAAGCAACTCTCCCACCTCAGCCCCCCAAGTAGCTGGGATTACAGGTGTGTGTCACCACACCTGGCTAAGTTTTGTACTTTTTATAGAGACAGGGTTTCACCATATTGCCAAGACTGGTCTAGAGCTCCTGAGCTCAAGTGATTGGCCCACCTTGGTTTCTGAAAGTACTGGGATTACAGGCATGAGCCACTGCACCTGGCATAGCCTATTTATTTTGTCAACCTAGGAAATGGATATTTTGTCCAGTGCAGGGAACTCTAAAGCTCAGGAAAGTGAAGTTACTTGTTCAAGGTCACTAGTAAGTGGGAGAGACGTGTTTGAATCTGGTCTTCTGCTCCAGGTTTCATGTTTCTGTTATATCTTTTCTACTTAGGATGGCTTTGTCACCATCCTGCTTAGAGTATGGGGCTGAGCTCAACTGATCAAACTCCGGGGACTCCTTGCAATAATTTTTTCCCTCTCTTTAGAGACCAGTAGGAGATGCTGGTGTTTCCGACCTAAAACTTGTTACTTTAGCAGTTCTGGCTCCAACAATGGATGGGCAACAAATGTGCCCCATGACAAATGGCAAGAGTATTTTCTAGCTGCCATTTCTTCCCCTTGCCTCCTTTTCCTTTATCTTTCCACATTTGTCCGTTTTTCTTTGCCCAAAGGGAAGGATGGAAGGAGAGCACTGTCCATGAAAAAGGGTAGGGTCTGTTGTTTGGGGTTAAATTGGAATTACATCAAGTCTGAGGCCACTGACCAGAGTTCGAATGGTCCCTGCCTAGATGAGGAAGACTGTAGCCCTTTCTTTCTCCACCTGAAGTCAAGGTCCTCTCCAAGGGACCATTGCTTATCCAAGCTCATCGTTTGCTTTGAGCCAAGTTTCCATGTGGACAGTAGTGCATGGTGGCCTCTCAGGTTCCTGGGTTAAAATCTTGTGCAAGAGTCTATATGGTATCTTTGCATGGTTTAGAGCATGTACTGTGTATTGTGTGGCCAAGGGACTGGAACATGAGAATACCGATCACTGTTACTGATAGACTTAAAACCTCACATGGCCTTGATTAAAAAGTAATCTGACTGTCTACAGCCACTGATTTCCCCCTTTGCCTTGTGTTTGGATGGGGTTGAAGGCAGTTTGAAAGAGGTAGGAAATCATGTATTTGTTGCATCTCTTCTAAAATGTAGGTGCTTAAATTTTTAATCTTCTTCCTTAACTAAGAGCTCCTAATGAACATCTAGTATTTTGCAAATTGGAAGAGAGACTCATGACAAGAATTCTCAAACTTCTGCCTATTAGAATCACCTAGAATGAATTTAAAACATCCATTGTTCAAGATGTATTCCATATTGATTAAGGAAAAATCTCTGGAATCCAGGAATCAGTATGTTTCCATACTTTCTCAGGTGATTCCAATATGTACCCAAATTTGAGAACCAGCTACAAATGGGGCTAAAAACTGGCAAGTGGCAATTACACTAACCCCTCCTAAGAGTTTGGTTTGGTTGGAAGAGACAATGACCTCACTTGCTTAGGAGCAGCTACCTGTCTATTCTGCTGCCCATGTTCATAATCCCTGAAAGAAAGCAGGCTTCTGAATTTTCTCCTAAACTGTGTCTCTGCCCACCTCTTTCCCCATCTCCCCTACGCTAGGCCTCTTTTTACAGAGAACTGGAGATGATGGGGCTCAAGGGAAAGGCCTATGATTTCAAAGGCTCTATGAAAGTATCAGCCTATGAAATGAAAGGTCCTACCTGCCTCTGTGGAATAGTATTCAGTGATTCTTTAGACAGGAGTGATGACATTTTGCAGCTCCTTGAGACATGTTAGATGGGATCCAAATGAATACTTGCCTTACATAGACCCTTCCCCAGCCTCAGCAAAGAGTTCTGCAGTCTGGAGGAACTAGGGCCACCATATCCAGCTTGACTTCATGTCCCCTTTCTCACCTGAAAAACTCCAAGGTGGAACTGACATATTGACTGGTTAGTTTCAGGGGAAGGCAAGTACATTTAGACAAACAAATGTTCGTGTTCACAGGTAAGCTCAATCCTGTATGCCATTGCTCTCACAACTTCTAACTGTGGGAGTGAATCCTACTTTTAGAACTTTCCTTGGAGTCTGTCATGAAGGATTATAGTAGGAGCCAGGAGTGGGGCCACTGGACTTTTCCATTGTGTATACTGATGACTTTAATGAGCGTTACAACCTCTAGGTTAGGAGCCTTTGTCTAATTAGTATACCACAGTGAACTGGATCTCTGACATTCCACATGTCTCCTTTTAGTCTCTATTCTTAGCAATCACACACTTCCTTGCAAATCCTTCCCTTCTGACACCTCATTTGCTTCTTACTCATGTTTCTTTCTGCCCAGGTGCCAGCACCGTTCCTCCTGCTTCCACAGCTACATTGCCGAGCAACGACTTGGAAGCCGGCTCTTCCCACTACCTCAACTCTGCCCAGCCTCACTGTCCTCCAAGAGGCACCATAGAACTGGGAAGAATCCTGGAGCCTGGGTACCTGGGCAGCAGTGGCCAGTGGGACATGATGAGGCCTCAGAAAGGGAGTGTATCTGGAGACCTATCCTCAGGCTCCTCTGTGTACCAGCTTAACTCCAAACCCACAGGTAAAGCACAAAGCAGAGACGGCAGCCTTTGAAAAGAAGTCTCATTTGGAGTCTACTCTTTTCCTACTCAGGCAGGTCTTTGATTCCTCCTCCATCTCTGGCTCACAGAGTAGGTATAAAATGCAAGAGCTGTATCAGGGCTCAATCATTTCCAAGTAAATTTCTTTATTCTCCTGCCCAGGACCTCGGTGCTCTGTAGGGATATGGGAAAGTCAGGGACCCACCTCTTGTGCTCTCATACTCATGTCCTTCCGTCTCCCTGCAGCCTGGCCTCTTTGCAGCCCACTCTCTTAGACCCCTCCAGAATGCCAGGCATAGATGGGACTTTCTTCCATCAGTCAGGACTTGTCACAGGAAAGGGTGCAAGGGTGCAGCTCCCCGACCCTGCACATATATCCTGTGCACAAAACTCAGTCACAGCAAGTGGAGAGGTATAGCTAAGTTCATAAATGCTAGAATGCCACTCAGTTCCAACAGTAAGACAATCGTAATTTTCGGGAAAAGACTGAGCCCAAAGCAAAATGCTGCAGTTAATGTCTTGTGTAAGCATCCCTCTGACTTTTCTGCATCTTTTTCCTTTGTTTGGCAGGGGAGGGGGTGTCGTCCCCTCTCTAATTTGCCTTCAGATCTCTAGATCCTTCCAGGCTAGTCTTTCATCTTCCATATTAAAAGCGATTTCCGGGACGCATTCAGTGTCAGTCATTAACCACATAGGGTGAGTGTAAGATCGCATACTTTTACTTTAGGCCTTCTTTCTAAGGGTGGGAGGAACGTCTTTGTCCCTTGCTAAAGAATGCTTGTCATGTGTCAGTAAGAAGAAAGGTAGAGTGAGGGCTCACCTATCATCCTCATAGTCACACCCAGGAGGTGGCCATACCTTTCCGGATACTAGACAGGCCTTGTCCAGAGCCCTCAGTTATTTTTCTAAAATATGTGGAACTCTCACAAGACCCCTGTGTGGAAGGAGCCCCATGGAGATTTTTTAGCAAGTGACTGTTAAGTGTTTGAAAGCACATTTACTCTTTAAACAAAACTACCATTCCTTTGGGTATCCATGTGAGAGGACACAGTTGGAAGAAGGCTAGTGATACTTACATGTCTTTCTGCAAGACCCCTGGCTGAGCCCCACCCCCATCAGTAACCAGGATTCTCCATCTCCCACCTCTCTCCATGTCCTGGTGGTTTGGCTGCAGGGGCTGACCTGCTGGAAGAGCATCTTGGTGAAATCCGGAACCTGCGCCAGCGCCTGGAGGAGTCCATCTGCATCAATGACCGCCTACGGGAGCAACTGGAACAGCGGCTGAGCTCTGCTGCTCGTGGAAGTGGTAGGAGAGGCCCAGACCTTCCTGTTTCTGGCTCTATTTAGGGACCTTTAGGCAGAGCTTCACAGATATTCTTTACTTCACTTGCTCCTTATGAAGGGTCCAGCAAGCGAGGTGGGCAAGTACTGTTATCCCTACTTTCTGAATATATCTGAGTTTAGAGAGCAACTCTCTTTAAGGCAGAACTAGGTCTGGTGCCCAGAGTCACCTGACTTCTCACCCCATCCTTAATCTGCTTATATACTGCGTGCTGATGTCTGTGCCTTTGTTGTGTGATTGGTAAGTGGTAGAGCCAGGTCTGTAAGGGTCCTCCCAACTCCACCCCTGGCTGCTTTACCAAGGTGGTCTCTCTCCTTACACTCTTCTTCCGAGCTGCTGTCACATGGAGACCAGTCTTTCCATATGTTGTTGTCCGGCCTATACCACAGCAGCAGCTGTTTAGGGAGATTGAGCCTCCTGCACCATTGCAGTTATGACATGTGATGATGCATGCAAAGAATCCACTGAGAAGAGGCACACAGAAAACATGTACCCAGCCCCCCATGCTTCATTCTGGGTCAGGCCTTGAGTCCTTGGGGTTTTCTGCTGGGTTGGGGCAGTATCTTTGAGAGATAAAGAATGGGAAACTTTTGGAAGCTTCTGTTACCCAAATGTGTACTTTCTGGGACAGGATCCACCTCAAACTTCTGCAGTCAGGGCCTGGAGTCCATACCTCAGCTCTGCAATGAGAACAGAGTCCTCAGGGAAGAAAATCGAAGACTTCAGGCTCAACTGAGTCATGTTTCCAGAGGTACGTGGTCAAAACCCACAAACTGTGGTCACTCTTAAGTTTCTTTCTTCCCTGACTACACTAATCACCAACTGGAGAAGCAAACAGAAGAAGGTAAGGTAACAGAGCTGCTCAGATCCACCAACCCAAACTTACAGCTATTCTCAGTCTAAAGAAGGCTGCTTTCTAAGATGTTCCAACTATGGGCCCCTCAGACTCCTAGTCCCTGGAACTAAAGAGCTCTAGGAAATCCATCATTTCTGCACAAGCCCACCTGCGTATATCCAGAGTCACGAGCTATCAATCTGGATACCAGTCTGGTATCTATTCTACCTCCCTTCACTCACAACTGTTTTGGAACCAATAAAGGAGGGAGTGCAAATGCCTATCTTCCTTCTCAAGCTTCTCCAGACTTTACTGCAGCAGCATGTGTCACTTCTGGTCCTGCTCTGCAATCCCTCTGCCTCCTCACCACATCCCTCACTCATACACTCAGGGCTCCTCTCTGGTCAGTACTCCTATGATTCCGTGCCAAGTGGCACGAGCAAATGCCCCCCAGCACTTTTCCAGCCCTAGCCAGGGGGCGCTCACAGGTGGGCATCATTTCTCGTGTGGCTGGGAGGCTGCTGACCTTGGTGTTAGTCTACTTGATGAGATCAATGTATTATTAATAAAATATTGAACAGCCATAAAAAGACTGAGAGTAGTGTCCAAAAGGATTAAGCCCAGAATGAAGGAATGTTTGTGGAAAAGGAAAAAGCCACCAAGAGATATTTCTAAATTAGTCACCTTAATTAATTAATTAATTTAATTAATTGATTTCTATATTAACAAGAAAATTTAAGAGGAAAGGTCACTGCTGGGGGATGATAACAAAAGTCAACAGATAAGAAAGAAGTCAGAACTACTAAACTACCACTGCATGCTTGGAGAGAATAGAACAGACCTCACAGGTGAGAAGACAGTAAGAGATTTAAATGAGTACAATTTGCCAGGTTCAGGTGAATCTTCCCCCAGAGGATTTACTGAGCCTGCAGCTGTATTTTCAGAGTCCCTTCAATAATCTTTGACAACTTGTGAAGATCAGAGAACTGCTGCAAGTTCCAAAAAAGAACAAATATCCCAGTTTTCAAAATAATGAAAATGATGTATTCCAAAAAGAAATCTTGATGTTGATCTTTGTCAAAATTCAAGAATGGATTATTGAACAGATGGTGTGTCAGTACCTGGAAAATGGTGAGCATTAGAAACCAGAATTTCTCTAAGAGCAAGGTAGGACACATTAAATAAGTGGAATGAAGGGTTTTGCAAAGAGAGAGATGCACTATTCTCCAGGCTGCGGGGTATGTTGAGCCAGTATGCTCTTCCCCACCAACATACGAACTTCCTTCCCTGCTCCTTAGCTTCATTTCAGGGTGTATGTGCTTGGGGTCATCTTTCTGCTGAGCTCTGGCCCCATCATAATAAATCAATCCTCCTGTGTTCCTCTCACCAGAGCACTCCCAAGAAACGGAAAGCCTGAGGGAGGCTCTGCTGTCCTCTCGATCCCACCTTCAAGAGCTGGAAAAGGAGCTGGAGCACCAGAAGGTGGAAAGGCAGCAGCTTTTGGAAGACCTGAGGGAGAAGCAGCAAGAGGTCTTGCGTTTCAGGGAGGAACATCTTTCCCTCCAGGAAAACGACTCCAGGTAAGAGGGGACCCATTGACAGAGTAGGAAACATTCTTCATTCCTACATTCATTCTTACATTAGAAGACGGGATATTGGCAAGACAATTGATGTCCTCTTTTGGAAACCTCAATGTTCCCTCTGCTATTCCTGATTTTTGTGTGTCGGGGCAGGGGGTGCTTTGAGCAGAAGAAAGGACTTCTCTGGGAATGCCTTGTCACTCCCAAGTTGAGAGAGTAAAACTCTGTTGTAGAAGTCTTCAGTATATCAGAGACTTGAAAAAGAAGGGTTTCCATGCTTCCAGATAGATATAGGACATTAGTCTCACCATCACCTAGGAAGCTTCTTTACTGGCTGTGATGCTTGGTCCCAGCATAAGCCCTGTAACTGCTTGTCAGAATGCAAAGAGCACTGTAGGAGCAGTAAGGAGACTGCTGGTGTGTCTGTTCTGCTCTGAACTAATGTAGGTAATGGTGTGTTTTCAAGCAAAGTTACTTGACCTCCCTCAGCCTCCATTTTCACATCTGCAAAATAAAAGTGATGGTCTTCATGACCCCCTGAGTTGACATCTGGCTCTCAGCTTATTGCTTTCGTGTGGCTGAGTGGCTCTGCCATCTCAGTGGGTCTTGCCTCTCCCTGGTCAGACTGCAGCACAAGCTGGTCCTCCTGCAGCAACAGTGTGAAGAGAAACAGCAGCTTTTTGAGTCCCTCCAGTCAGAGCTACAAATCTACGAAGCACTTTGTGGCAATTCCAAGAAGGGGCTGAAAGGTATGTGTTCTTCTCCCCTCACCCCATGAGCTTTTTGCCCTCGCATAGGATGCTAGTGAGGTCTTTCCTTTGGGAGTTGTGGAGATCATGGAAGCGACAGAATTCTGTCTCAGAAACCCCCACCTGAGCCTGGGGCTCCCAGTAGGAACTCTCATACACAAAGCGCAAGGGGACAGGTTGGTGGCATGAGCAAGATCCAGCCTGATCATTCCTAATTACTGTAAGAAAATCTAGACATTCCTATCAATGTCTAGATTATAACATTTTTTAAAGCAAAAGAACTGTTCTAATGTATCATCATTTGAAAAGGCCTTTAATATTGTTGGTAATACATACTGACAACCCACTCAGCCCAATGTAGCAGGCGGTCTGCTCCCACCCTGACCCTTTCCCTAGTGACATCTGGCTCTCAGTTTATTTCATTTAATTTTCATAAATCCTGATTTAGTTTCCTGATTTTCTAAAGAGAAGGTGAACTGGAATTTGAAGAACTGCAGGGGCTTACCAGGCTGGGTGAATACCTTAAGTACAAAGTCATGGTGAGTGTTGAGTCAGTGGGGACCAGCCGGCCCACAGGAAAAAATTAAAAGACACGAAAACAAAAAAACCTTATAGAAATACCACTAATAGGACCTAAATTTCAATCCTGGACTTAAATAATAAGGACATTTATTGAAGACTTTGCTGCCTGCTGAAACAATAATCTAATATTTGAGAATTTTGATACATTTCTTCATTCTTTTTTAAATGGAGAAGGGTACTCAAAACATAAAAAGTCACAGCAGGCTGAACAGAGGACTGACATCAATGTCATGAAATTTAGCAAAGATAAAAAGCAAAATCCTGAGCTTGATTAAAAATATCAGTGGTAGAAGTATAGGATGAGGATAGAAATACAGGACAGGCAGCAGTTCATGCACTTGAGGGTTTGGGGTTTGGTAGAAACATGTTCACACAACTAAGGTGTAGGCCAAAGTTTGCTAGAAATGCCAGCTCAAACTGACATTACAGTAGTGTAAGTGTGATGTTCACCTGTGGGGACCATGTCTAAAAGATTGTTAGATTAAGGGGCACCATCTTTGAAAAGGGCATTGACACACTAGGGAACATATTGAAGACAGGGCGCACAATGGTGTGGACCAGAAATCTCCAACTGGTCAAAGAAACTAAAGAAATTTAGGCTTTCAAAAGATCTTGAGGACATGAGAACTGCCTTCGGGTATTTGAAGAACTGTCGGGTGAAAAGAACTCATATATTTTATGTCCCTTCAGAGGGCTAGACAAAGGGTGAAGGGCAGTGGAAGTTAGATTCGAATTATCATAAATTCTGATTTAGTTTCTTGATTTTCTAAAGAGAAGGTGAACTGGAACTTGAAGAAATACAGGGGGCTCACCAGGCTGGGAGAATAGCTTAAGTACAAAGTCATGGTGAGTGTTGGGTCAGTGGAACCAGCCTGCCCACAGGAGAAGCTTTGGGTTGGGGGAGTGAGAAGTCAGGATGGAGGAGCAGAGTCACCAAATCTTGAAAGCTCACAGGTCAGGGTGAAAGTTGACATTCTCTATAGTAGATAATTAAACTAAGTCTGTTCTTTTTCAAAGAAGATAAGCATACGATGAAAACGGAACTTTAAGATGCTAAGTCTCAGGGGATGTCCTGGAGTTGGGAGACATTAGAATCTGGGAAACCTACTGGATGGGTCTAGTGCTATTCTGGCACATTAAGAGATGACAATCTAATATTGGGTGCTATTGGGAAGATGAAAGGGGGTATAGATCGATTTTAAAACATCTCTTTAAAAAATAAGCAAAATTTAGTGAGAAGTTGGATTGAGGAAGAGAGAGAGGAACATCATAAAACTTTGGGCAAAATTCAAGAGTAGATTATTTACCAACGTCTCTAAAACTACTTCATCCTGAGCTACCTTTCCTTTCATGCTTGTCTCCCTGCCTTTTAGGACTCATTTCAAAGCTGCAACTACTAAAGTTTCATAATCTCTTATCTGTTATTTCAAAATCCAGTAAGATCTCCAAATTAAATTTTTCAAATACTCATTTAATGACAAAATCTAGATGAACTGACAAGAGGATATTCCTAAGTATTTATCTACTTAGAATATTCACATAACTGATTACAGAAATAGTTATATGTTTGATTAAGGATTGTGGCTCACATGCAACTGGGTACATGTTATATATGATATATGCACCCTGTCGCCTTGCTAAAAACTAAACAAATTTTACCTTTCAAAATATATTTGGCATTAAGGTTTTCAGATAAGGGATTGTGGCCTTGTAGAATATTTCTTAGATCTCTTCATCCCCAGTACAAAGGAATAGACATGTAGTGAATGGAGGTAAATATACATATATTTTTGTTATATATGTGTGTGTATGTGTGTGTACATATATATGTACATGTGTATATGTACATATATACACCTATATAGTATGTATATACACACAACATATATACACACTATATGTAGGCATATATATGTACACATACATACACACACACATACACATATATATAGAGAGAGAGAAATTGAAAAACTCAGTTATAATCCCTCGTCTAAGGTGCCCAACTCACATTCTCACACACTACCAAAAGACCTCCTTCTCCTCTTTCATTTTTGAGAGTGAAGACTGTCAAATCTCTCCCTCATACCCTACCCTTCTCTAGCTCAATTATCCTCATCTGTCAATCAAATGCTGTTTAGGTGCATGTGTCTAACTTAAACCACAGGGAAGTTTCAGACTGGATGTGTGCCAGCTCAGTGCCATCCCCAGGCCATACACAGAAATGGTGACATCTCTATCATAGATGGGTTGCATAAGACTCAGATGATAGTGGGATCCTTGGCAGAAAAGAATGTCACAGAGGAGGGTTCTGAAAAGTGCTTGGAAATACTTGGGTCAATGTTACCAGACTCCTCTTCTCTCTCAGCTTACAGCCTGGATGCCTGTCATCAAATCCCTTTGAGCAGTGACCTGAGCCACTTGGTGGCAGAGGTACGAGCTCTGAGAGGGCAGCTGGAGCAAAACATTCAGGGGAACAATTGTCTGCGACTGCAGCTGCAACAGCAGCTGGATAGCAGTGCTGGCAAAGCCAGCCTCAGCCCCTCCTCCATTAACCAGAACTTCCCAGCCAGCGCTGACCCTGGAAACAAGCAGCTGCTCCTCCAAGGTAGGAAGGAAAAGGGACTTAGAAAGCCCTCGGCCAGTGGGGAGATCACCATGATGTCTGTGGCAGAAGGTACAATCTGCCTGGTCCATGCTCCTTGGGGTCAGGTTGAAATCAGAAATGTTCTAGTTTAGCAGCCTGAGTGAAGCATGGGATTTAGGTCAGACCAGGCTCCAGATTCTGAGTTTACCGCTTTACAGGTTGTTTGATTTGGACAGGGTGTTTAAAGTCTCAGAGGTTTAAGCCTTAGTTTCCTCATATTTAAGATGAGGATAATAATAATATATACCTTATATGATTTTGAGCATTAAATGAAATCACTTACAAGTGCTTGGCACACTAAGAATTGCTCAGTAATTAGCAGCTGTATATGTTCATATCGTTTTCTTGGATTTGCTTAGTGCTTTAGTATTAGCCAAGTGTTTTCACATATACAATTTCATCTGCAGTAAAGCAGGTTTTGCTATCTCTGTATTTCACATAAGAAAACGTAGGTCTTGAGATATTAACAGACAAGCGAGGGTTTAGAGAAGTTGTAGACAAAGCCAGGATCAGAACCAGGTGTTGTGATTTGCAGTCTGTGTTCCTTCCAGCTCATTGTGCCCTGTCTCCGTATTGCCCACCTCCCCAAATTCTCTAGTCCCCCTTTCCCTCATAGGTGGGGAACTCAGTGTGTGGCAAAATGTTCCTGCCCCTAAGGAAACAGAGCTCTGGGGAAGTCCTGGATGGTGGGTGATTTATTTCGGGTGGCCATCATTCGCTTTCTCTACCCTACCCCTTGCCTGCCTTTTCAGATAGGCGTGTTTGACCAGGTCCCCTGTCTCTTCTCAACATCCCCCATCAATCTCACTTCTCCCAGTTTTCATTGAAATGTCAATGGTGTCCCCCTAGTCTCTTTTTTTTTTTTTTTTTTTTTGAGACGGAGTCTCCCTCTGTTGCCCGGGCTGGAGTACAGAGGCCGGATCTCAGCTCACTGCAAGCTCCGCCTCCCAGGTTTACGCCATTCTCCTGCCTCAGCCTCCCGTTTAGCTGGGACTACAGGCGCCCGCCACCTCGCCCAGCTAGTTTTTTGTATTTTTTAGTAGAGACG
Source organism: Colobus angolensis palliatus (assembly GCF_000951035.1). Taxonomy (NCBI): domain Eukaryota; kingdom Metazoa; phylum Chordata; class Mammalia; order Primates; family Cercopithecidae; genus Colobus; species Colobus angolensis. The sequence continues at coordinate 28,310 of NW_012113586.1, read as the reverse complement.
GTGTTTCACCATGTTAGCCAGGATGGTCTCGATCTCCTGACCTCGTGATCCACCCATCTTGGCCTCCCAAAGTGCTGGGATTACAGGCTTGAGCCACCACGCCCGGCCCCTCCTAGTCTCTTAAATCTTTCAATTTCTACTTCCTCTGTCCTTTTTTCCTTTTAATACACCATTTAGTACACCATCTCCACTCACCTCCATGGCCACACCTTCAATTTCATTCAAATCAGGGGCCACTTCTGTTCAGTTTCTCTAAAGCTGAGTTTTCAAACTCTCCTGCCAACTATTTCTGGGTCATGTTAATCTTTATGTTTCTCTGGTTCTTGTAGATGCTCATTTATCTGACAGTAACCTTATTTGTCAAATGAAGGTGACAATAACACGATTATGCTGTTTTGGCAATTCAATAAAAAAAACACACGTAGGACACAAAGCAAACCGCCTGGCCGCCAGGAACTTCTCAGCTAACGTTAGGTGGACGCCTTGCCCTCCTCTGGGCTGCCCTGATGGTTGTGGTGTTCAGTTATGTCTCCAACTCTTCCTTCTAACCAGGCCTTCCACTCTCACTGGCTTCCCACACAGCAGCCAAGACTCAGCCCTACTGGCACAGTCCCTGCCCCTCATTCTCCAGCACCCCCGAGGCCTGAGCTGGAAAGCAGGCACTGGGCCACACTTGCCTGAGCAGGACCTTTTCTACCTTCTTTGTGATATTTTCCAATTCCTCCACCATACGGTTGCTTTTTAGTCTCCAGCAAGACAACGTTAACCCACCAAGCCTTCTGTCTCCGTTCTTCTCATACAAGTCAATTTTTTTCAGTATTAGCTCATCAGAATGATGACTAGAATGTTGAGTTTAGTCCCCCATGAATCCATTCATTCCTTGGTTCCTTGATTCTACATTTTAATATGTACTATGTATATTTATACATATTACATTTAGTTACAGGGCATCATATTAGATACCACACACAAATTATACTCAAGACTCGGTTTATAAAAATACACCTAATAATTTTTGAAACTAGCGGTTTCTTTCTCATGGAACACCCCTCAGTCAAAGGAATATCTTTTTGTTCTGAAGAATGGAAACATTCTGAACTCAGTGACTCACTGGTTTTTGCTTTTGCTTGTGGAGTATGGATAATTCTGTAAGAGGAGAGTCCTGTCACCTTACGCCTCAGTGGGGATGGCTAGGTGTGCATGTGCTTCATGTGCTGTTATGTTCCAGGGCTCCTGAAAACTATGGTTGCCTTTACCCCCTAGATTCAGCTGTGTCCCCTCCAGTCCGGGATGTTGCGATGAATTCCCCAGCTCTGGTCCTCCCCAGCTCTGCTTCCTCTACTCCTGGCTCAGAAACGGCCATAATCCACAGAACAAATGGTAAATATGGCAACTAAAGGGCCCAGGGACTGATGATGGAAAGTGATTAATGCAAATAATCTTTTGTTGTCTCTAAACATATTATCTGTATTTAGAGAGTTTTCTCTGCATGCCCTGAGGCCTTTAGCCCTACTCACTGCACCTTCTGTGGCTGCCTTTCTTGCCATTGTTCATCCTCCTGTAGTTTACCTACTGCTGTTTATGCTTCATTGCACCATAATCTCTCCATTCTTGAAAATGTTCTCTGTATCCAGCTGAATTTTCTTGTCTGTGTCTTCTCTACCCAGAAACTTATTATTTATTATGATTTGTCCTATTTCATTTGCCAATAAGAAAAAATTGTCCCCTGGCAAATTTATCATTAAGAGATAATGTAAGAAAGATTATAAAAATATAGAAGCCAGAAGATCTCTTATGGACTTTGCCCCATCCTTGTACATTCCAAGGCTTCCTTTCTTGTTCCCAGCCTCTTCCTTTTCTTGTCCTCTACCTCTTTTGAGTTGGAGCAAACTGACGATATCATTATGAATAACAGAAGATTCTGTTGTGTCATTTTCTTTTCCAGACTTGGGCTTGGATACTTCTCCAGTAATGAAGACCCCTCCCAAGCTGGAGGGTGATGCTACTGATGGCTCCTTTGCCAATAAGCATGGCCGCCATGTCATTGGCCACATTGATGACTACAGTGCCCTACGACAGCAGATTGCGGAGGGCAAGCTGCTGGTCAAAAAGATAGTGTCTCTTGTGAGGTCAGCGTGCAGCTTCCCTGGCCTTGAAGCCCAAGGCACAGAGGTAATCACACCTGTAGCTTTAGGTGTACTCTTTCCTTGTGTCCTTTCTTCCTTTGATGTTAACTCCTTCTCCCACCATTTTTGTTTTTTGTTTTTCATGCTTTGCATCTCTCAACAGCTGAGGCTTCCTCTTCCATGTATAGCAGCCAGGCCCTGTCTTCTCTGTCTCCTATTTTCACTGT
>NW_012113586.1:21745-24832 GCF_000951035.1 Colobus angolensis palliatus | reverse complement strand
TGGATATTAGCCCTTTGTCAGATGAGTAGATTGCAAAAATTTTCTCCCATTCTGTAGGTTGCCTGTTCACTCTGATGGTGGTTTCCTTTGCTGTGCAGAAGCTCTTTAGTTTAATTAGATCCCATTTGTCAATTTTGGCTTTTGTTGCCATTGCTTTATGCAGGCACATGACCATCTGTGGGCAGAGTTGACACAATGGGATGGACAGAACCTGAAGGATTTGCAGGTGTATGGCCCCCACATGTGGAAGGGGCGAGAAGACTGGCAGCCATGGCATTTCCTTGTGCAGACTGCATGGGGGAGGGAAGGCAGTCAGCAAAGCTTCTGAGAGCGCCTTGCCAGTGAGAGAGATCAGGCACCAGTGGCTGTGCTGTCTGAGCTGCTGGAGACCCATGGATGCATAGGGACAGCCCTGCCTCCACAGAGCCTCCACTCTAGTGGGGAAGACACATACTGAAGTAGATCACCACAGTACGGGGCTACAGACACAGCATGAGAAGTCATCCTCTGTGCTGTGAGGCCACCAATGCAAACGTGGTCATTTATCTCAGGCAAGGAAGGTAACAGGTTCATAGAGGACATAGCAAGGGGGCTGAGTTTTGAAAGCCTTGTAGGTTCTGCAGGTGGAGGGAGGCATACCTGGTAAAGGGACCAGCACTTTAGTTCTGAAAGCTGCAAATGGTTGTGCGAGGGCTTCACAGTTCAAGCAGGCCCATGTTCTGTGCCTCACTCACAAAGGAAGCTGGAGCCCATGCGGGGGAAGAAAGTAATCTCTCCGCTCCTGTGGTGTTACCTTTCCCCAGGTGCTAGGCAGCAAAGGCATTCATGAGCTTCGGAGCAGCACCAGTGCCCTGCACCATGCCCTAGAGGAGTCGGCTTCCCTCCTCACCGTGTTCTGGAGAGCGGCCCTGCCAAGCACCCACATCCCTGTGCTGCCTGGCAAAGTGGTAAGATGCCAGTGTCCTTTCTTGGTTCAAACCCAGTTCTCTCCTGCCCTCCAATACTGTTCTGTCTCCTCAATGTCACAGCTTTTCCAGAAAATTGGGAGCCACATACTGAATTGGGATAGACAGGACCTTAGAGGAGTGTCCCTGGAGGGACATCTCTGACCCATGGTGGCTGCTTTCATTGCAGCTCTTAATACATCCCATTTCCCACCAGCCCCCTGGCCCCTAGTAGGAAATCAAAGAAGAAAGGGAAGGGGTGTGGAAAGGCGGAGACATCATAACCCTAGCAATCCATAAATGTTCAGTTTCTTTACCTCTCTGAAGTTTGGCTGAGCTGAAATTCAGTTAAAGCTTCAGCACCCATCTCCCACCCCTCAGGTCCCAGGGTCACATGATCACAGAATGCTCCCATGAGATTGAGCCTTTTTAGCCACTGCCTGGAATCCCAGCATATCACTTCACCTGGCATCTCTGGACCAGGCCTGGGGAAAGTCAGCCACCCCTCAGGATCTGCTCAGAGCTCAGGCTAACTCTGATTGGCAGACCCTTGAGGAGACAGGTTTCAGGATCCCCTCCCCAGGGATTCTAGCTCCAGATCGATGTCACCAATACCTTTTGGATCCAACTATGCTAATTTCAGGGAGAGGGTGTTTTGCCATTTTCATGTTGGCACAAATATTTACAAACTTGCAAACTTTCCTGAGTCCAGATCTCTCTCCCCAACATAACGTTTCTGAACTCTCAATCTTACCTGTGAAGGGAGAGTGACAGAACTGATATCAGAACTAAAGCAAGGTCCTCTTCAGAGTTCGGAGTTTTATTCCAGCCTGAAGCGAGATTCTCTTAAGCTACAGGTATGTGGGCCTGTGCTAGTCTACATGGGAAATTCCAGAGTCTCAATATTCCTACCTAATAGCCTCATCCTAAACTGTCCTCAGCTGGAAGTATTCGAGGCTGTGAAGGAGGAAATCCAGTTCAGGAGAGTGGAGAAGATTGTAGAATCCTTTGAACTGGGAAGAGGCACAAAGCACAGGGTGCTTTAGGCCTTTTGCCTCTTCAGTAAGAGTCTGTCCCTGTTATCCAGGGAGAATCAACAGAAAGGGAACTTCTGGAACTGAGAACCAAAGTATCCAAACAGGAGCGGCTCCTTCAGAGCACAGCTGAGCGTCTGAAGACCGCGAACCAGCAGAAGGAGAGCATGGAACAGTTCATCGTCAGCCAGCGTAGGTTCCCTGAGAGGGAATGGGGGAAGAAACGGGCAGTCTTCTCGATGCCCCACTTGTGCTGCAGGGGAGCAGTGACCGGGGGGCTTGGAGATGTTGGGAGTGGAGACTGATTTGATGTCCCTAAACCTCCTGTGCCACGAGCAATTGTGGATGCAGAGGGAGGGGAGGACAGGGGGTGGATAGAAAGAGACTCCAAGCTGAATGACCAGAAAGAAATAAATGCTTTAGAATTCTCATGCTAAGCAAGTAGGGTTAATTTCTGCTGGTGATTTCTACTCTGTGGTGCTCTTTTGTTGTTTCAGTAACCAGAACACATGATGTTTTAAAGAAGGCAAGGACTAACTTAGAGGTAAGGAAACTACTGCCCCAATCAGAGGCACCAAGCCTATCTCCAACCCATCACCATCCATTAGCAGATCTTGTAGGTGACGCTTGGCCTGCTTTGGCCTTCCAGGAGAAGATTTGGGTCCACTTGCAACATCACAGGTCCTCAGTGAGCGTCCTGCTAGTTTCTGTTCCCATCACCCTCCCACCCCGTCAGCTCCTGCCCCTGATGACAATGACACATTGTCATCATCTCTCCTTTTTACTCCAGTTTTTCTTCTTTGATGCCAAGTCAGGAGACTGGAGAAATGCAATTCAGCTGACTCTTGAAATCATTAGACATTTGGGAGTCTGCCTCGGAATGAGCTTTTGGTAGAGGGATCTTGAGGCCAGTTATGTGTTCTACTCTTCATGAAAAAGTAAAAGGAATTTTCACCCTAGTGAACTGATTTCACTGCACACTCCTGGGTTAAGAACAGCAATTTGATTTTGCTGTATCTTTAAGCAACATGACAAAAGAGATCTGTTGGGTCTCATTCGTCTAAAAGAGAATTTGTTAGTGAATAACAACTGAACCTTCAGGGGAAAAA
>NW_012113586.1:17579-21425 GCF_000951035.1 Colobus angolensis palliatus | reverse complement strand
TTCCCTTTTGTTTTTCTCTGATAATTCTTCTCTTTCCTGAGCCTCTTTAGAGCAGCACTTACAGGATTGCCTCTGTAAAGCCTTATTCCTGTCCCAGAAAAGGTAACCCAAAAAGTCTCTAGTATCCACTAAAAGGTAACCCAAAAGTCTCTAGTATCCACTAGCTTTCTCGAGTGTGGAAGCTTTCCCCTCCACCTCCCATAGATCACTGGAGAGGACCCGAGGCCTCGGTTCTAATCCCTGGCTTATCACTAACTGGCGTGTGGCTTCGGCTTGTCCCTTAGTCTCTGTGAGACTGCTGCACCCTCATCCGTCAAAGATGGACCTGGACTTAGTTGAGCTTTGAGGTCCTTGTGGACTTGGCCCCTCCACACACTCATTATGGCGACTGGACATAAACTTAAGAGAGGACTTCCCCGCAAAATGTCCTCTTCTTCCTACAACAGGCTGTTTCTATATGTGCATGTTTCATGCTAAGCACGTCTTTCTTGGGTGGAGATGGCAAAGGCCTCTTTCTGCTGAGACAAAGTGATTTGGAGAGTCACCTGGCCCCTAAAGAGGCAGCGGTAGGATCCAGCCACCCAGTGTGCAGTGAATTGGAGCAGGGATCTCAGCACACAGGGAGGTGGGGAGGCTCCCCCTAACCTTGGGCACCTGTTGCTTCTCCAGACTGCAGCGCATGCTCTTAGCTCATCCTCTTAACTGGCTCTCATCGTGCTCATGACTTTGGTCACCCCGTAGCTCTCACTCCAGCTTCAGGTAGCCATCAGTAGGGCCTGGCAATATACACTGATTTGGATTGTTTTATTTTTGTCTGCAGGTGAAATCCCTAAGGGCTCTGCCGTGCACTCCGGTCTTGTGACCCTTGCCTTCCAGGCACCATGCAAGAAGCGCAGCCACCAGAAGTCCTTAAAACAGCAGGAAAGGTGGGCCTGTCCCCCTTTTGCGCAGCTACCTATCTGCTGAGGAGCATCTGGGCCTCGTTCCTCCAAGTCCACCGGAGGGTCCAGAAGAGGGAGTCAGAGATGTATCCTGGTGGAGCTGGGAGAAAGCCAGAAAGCCTTTCTGAGAGCTATGGAATACCGTTAGCCAAAGTCCACTTGGCCCAGCACTAAGCAGAAGATGCGTAGTTTGCATAGAAGGTTTCGTGGTACTGCTTCTCAGCAGCCCCAGCAGCTTGGGAACTAGCAACAGCACATTTCTTGCCTCATCGGCTGTCCTAAGACGGAAAGCTCAGTGGATATAGGACCCTGATTCCGATGAATGGGGCACGTGGTCCCAATGCTGGAGCTCCTCTGGCAGGTTCTAAAAGCACACTACTGAGCAGCGGTGCCCTGCCGGACACTGTTGGCGGGGCTCAGTGAGCACTACTCAGATCCACACCTGACCCTGTTGGGTCAAGTCAGGCTGGGCTTTGGTCTGCACTGTAGCACCTGCGTTCTTTGAGTTCACGTCATGAATGTGGTGACTTCCCAGATACCATCTCAGGCTTAACCTAGCACATCCGATTTCTTTTCTTCTATGATATCCATATTGGACTGACCTCACTTCAAATATGCTGTCCCATTTTGTCATCCTATCTTACCTCGGGGAAATTGGGGACTGATGGCCAGACCAATTCTGTTGAAATTCTTGCATAGAGCAAACCTGTGCTCATTTTTAAGTGGCATGGGAGAGGCCCCCAGCCATAGTAAAGCCTAGTCTGTGTCTTCACAGTGCTGGTAGAATGTGTTGTGTGTATAAATGTATGATATAGATTTATATATGTTGCTATCGCCATATATTGAAGGCCAACATAACCGGTGGACAGGGTGGGTGACAGAAAATGAAAGTCTTTTTGGTGATTATTAAAGCAAAATGTGTATAAAGAAATAAATAGTTTTTCTTTCGCTGCTTTGTTTCCCATTTCTGCCCCAATCCCTTGACAGTATAAAGAACTGGAAAGGGAAAATGGGAAAGACAAACTGTGTTGAAGAAGTGCACAGTCTAACGCCTGAACTCTAACTTTAAAAGATTAAGGTTTTCCTTCTCTGTCATTTTGTAAGAATCCCCAGTCTGAAAATATGAAAGAATGCTTCTTAAACTTGGTGTGCCTTAGAAGCAGCTGTGGAGATTACACGCGCTACCTGCTGGTCTCCAATCCCACGAGATTTAGTTGGTGTGAGCCCTAGAATCTGCATTTTTTAATATAAGCACCCCAGGTGATTTCATTACAAGTGGGCTGCAGGCCACAGTTTAAAAAAACAGTGTTCTATAACATTGAATCAAAACTAAAACTAAGTTTAAGAACCTTGAATCAAAAAGCATGTCATTCCATAAACATGGATATAAAAATTTTAAAATATTCCTTGGGAAACGTTCTTAGCTACATGCTTTTGATCCCCAAGATTAAAATAAAGCTATCACTTCACAATTATTTACTAGAAACATTTAAAAAATAAAAACAGGTATAAGGTGGAGAAAGATGGTAGAATAGAATTCTCCAGCAATGGTCTCCCTGAAGGAACATCCAATTGAACAACTGTCTATGCAAGAAAACACTTTCACAAGAGCTAACCAAGTGAGAGATCACAGCACCTGCTTTTAACGTGATAACAGGGAAAGATGATTGAAGAAGGGAGGAAGGACAGTCTTGCATTGCCTATGACACCTCTCCCCCAGCCACAGGAAATGCATCTCCGAGAATCTAAGGGGTTGGGGACAAGGGGGAAAGTGTGGGACTTTATATTGAAACTTAGTACCAGTCTTGCCATAGTGACACACGGCACTGGACAGAACCCCACGGCACTTGATTCCAGGCTGGTGCTCACAAAAGAAGCATTTAGAACCCTGGGCCACAAGGGAATCAGCTGCCCCCCCGCAGGAAGAACCCACCAAGGTTCTGGCCAGCTTTATTACTGGAAATGTACTGGGCTTCAAAGTGACAGCAGTCCTTGGGCAAGCCCTGATGCTGCATAGGTCTGGAAGACCCTGGACTTGAGGTGTGAGCCAGTATGACGGCAGCAGCTGCAGCAGCTATGGGAATGCCTGTATCACCCCTCCCCACACTCCAGGCAGTGCAGCCTGAAGACAGATTCCTTTTGCTTGGGGGAAAGAAAGGGAAGTAAGCTAGGGGCTTTACCTGGGAATGCAGAGAATAATCCACGATCTCCCCCAAGTCCACAGGGCTGGGGACCTAGGAATCTGTAAGAATTGCAGTATACCTGGGCCTAGGGTGCCCTGTAGTACAAACATGGCTGCAGTGATCACTGGCTTAGGGAACCCGTCAGCCCACTTAGAATTCCTCTGAGGAATTCTAAGGTCCTCTGAAGGGCAGGTACAAACAAAACCTGACTGCAAAGGCTGGAATAAATACCTTATCCTTCAATGCCCAGATATTGACAAACATTGAATAACATTGAAGTCAATATGACCTCAACAAATGGACCAAGTAAGGCACCCAGTGACCAGCCCTGGAGAGATGGAGATGTGTAACCTCTCAAGGAATTCAGAATAGCTATTTTGATAAAGCTCAATGAACTTCAAGAAAACACAGAGAAACAATTCAGAAATATATCAGAAATTTAACAAGATTACTGAAGTAAGAGAAAAAAATCAAATCCTGGAGCTGGAAAATGCATTAGTGGGTCTCAGTAGAATTGACCAAGCATAATAAGCATGCAAACAAGCTATTTGAAAATACAGTCAGAGGAGAAAAAAGAAAAGAAGAATGAGAAGGAACACAGAATGCTTAAGAGATCTAGAAGAGGGCCTCAAAAGAGAAAATCAAAGATTCATTGGCTCAAAGAGGGGGTTGAGGAGGAGCAAAGAGTAGAACTCTTATTCAAAGAAATACATTTTTTTTTT
>NW_012113586.1:10882-11814 GCF_000951035.1 Colobus angolensis palliatus | reverse complement strand
TGACTTCCTCATTTCCTAATTGAATACCCTTTATTTCTTTCTCTTGCCTGATTGTCCTGGCCAGAACTTCCAACACTATATTGAATAGAAGTGGTGAGAGAGGGCATCACTGTCTTGTGCCAGTTTTCAGAGGGAATGCTTCCAGATTTTGCTCATTCAGTATGATATTGGCTGTGGGTTTGTCATAAATAGCTCTTATTATTTTGAGATACATTCAGTCAATACCTAGTTTATTGAGAGTTTTTAGCATGAAAGGCTGTTGAATTTTGTCGAAGGCCTTTTCTGCATGTATTGAGTTAATCATGTGGTTTTTGTCGTTGGTTCTGTTTATGTGATGGATTACATTTATTGGTTCGTGTATGTTGAACCAGCCTTGCATCCCAGGGATGAAGCCAACTTGATCATGGTGGAAAGCTTTTTTATGTGCTGCTGGATTTGGTTTGCTAGGATTTTATTGAGGATTTTTGCATTGATGTTCCTCAGGGATATTGGCTTAAAATTATCTTTTTTTGTTTGTCTCTGCCAGGCTTTGGTATCAGGATGACGCTGGCATCTTAAAATGAGTTAGGGAAGATTCCCTCTTTTTCTCTTGATTGGAATAGTTTCAGAAGGAATGCTACCAGCTCCTCCTTGTACCTCTGGGAGAATATGGCTGTGAATCTGTCTGGTCCTGGAATTTTTTTGGTTGGTAGGCTATTAATTATTGCCTCAATTTCAGAACCTGTTATTGGTCTATTCCCAGATTTGAGTTCTTCCTGGTTTAGTCCTGGGAGGCTGTATGTATCCAGGAATTTATCCATTTCTTCTAGATTTTCTAGTTTATTTGCATAGAGGTGTTATAGTATTCTCTGATGGTAGTTTGTATTTCTGTGGGATTGGTAGTGATGTCCCCTTTTTCATTTTTTATTGCATCTATTTGATTCTTCTCTCTT
>NW_012113586.1:7425-8649 GCF_000951035.1 Colobus angolensis palliatus | reverse complement strand
CTGCCTTTTATTCAGATATGCCCTGACCCCAGAGGTGGAATTTAGAGAGGCAGGAGGCCTTGCTGAGCTGCAGTGGGCTCTGCCCAATTTGAGCTCCCTGCCACTTTGTTTACACTGTTACCATAGAACTGCCTACTCAAGCCAGACATGGTGGCGGGCGCCTGTTATCCCAGCTACTCAGGAGGCTGAGGCAGGAGAATCACTTGAACCCAGGAGGTGAAGGTTGCAGTGAGCTGAGATCACGCCACTGCATTCCAGCCCGAGGAACAGAGCAAAAACTCCATCTCAAAAATAAATAAATTAATTAATAAAGATGGTTCATTACTTAACTCCACATATTATTATGTGAAAATGTATCATCTCGATTTTAATAGCAGATTTTTTAAAATTGCTTTTCTTTTGCTCACCAGACAAGCTTGGGTAGCAAATACCGGTCACCAACACAGATGAACCAATTTTCAAGGAGAGCCATGAACAGGACTACTATTATGTTTCCCCAAAAAAAACCATCCCTAGAATGCAATCTCTTCTCTACTTGTCACAAAATGAACACAATAGTCCACTATATAAAGTCCCAAACACATGAAAATGTAAATAGAATGAAGTCTGCTTTCCAAACATTCATTCTATTCAGACCCAGTCATGGGGACCAGGGATTAGCAAATGACTACAAAGAGGTTCAAGGGAATTTGGGGAAGCGACAAAATGTGCTGAAGTAGAAACTCTGCTGATGGCTGCACAATTCCATAAATCAGCTGAAATCATTGAGTCGTATGTTGACAATGGGTGACTTTTATAACAAGTAATTCTTTAAACGAACTTTTGGGTTTCCAGTCCAACATGGAAAGGGCTAGGCAGTCATCACTCATCCTCACAGCTAGCAAAAGGCTGAAGGAACTGAAAGTCAACCCTTCTAGGGTGGACCAGAGAATTGAAGTCACAGGGAAAACTGCCACCCTAAAAATGAGGAAGACAGGTGAACACACAAGGAGTTAGAGCTCACAGGAAGAGAAGCTACTGGGGACAGCAAGTGGGAGAAGATCTTAAATGGTATTGACAGATCACTAGAAGCTGAGGGTGGCCTGGTTAGCACATTAAAAACTCCTTGAGAACCAGACTAAGGGGGAATCTCACATATTTCCAAGTTTTACTACAATGATCTCAACCAGGTTCTCAAGATGAAGTTCTGAAAAAACCCCTGAGGTTTGGCACTACCAACTGCAG
>NW_012113586.1:0-1830 GCF_000951035.1 Colobus angolensis palliatus | reverse complement strand
CAAACAAGCCATGCCCCTTTCTTTCTCCCCCTCTCAATGCCTGCAGTGGTGGGTTCCATGGGGTAGTGACCTGAGATTTATGCATTATGGGACCTCTAGCCCAGAGCAGGGCCTGCTACCTAATAGTCACCCCATGAAAGCTCAGGGAAAGAAGGCATCTACCACAAGGTCCTGGGGAACCAAGAATTCCACTGTGACCCATAAATTCTAAGTCCTACAGGATTCTGGAATGGGAGCTGGGACAGGCCTTCAAAAGTGGCCACTCTTTTAACCCATTATACTGTCAACTGAGCCATGTTTCCCCATCCTGGACACATCTAGAGGGCACTGCCTAAAACCAGACGCATCTCCCGATCCAGGAGGGAGTAGGGGCCTGAGCCTGGGGAATGCAGGGGGACAGGGAGGGGATGAGCCAAGAAAGCTGAAGAGGAGAAAGCAGGTGAAAGGGGACAGCAGGGTGGAAACAGAGAGAAAAGGGGACAGACAATGGGGGATGAGAGGGGTAGAGCGAGGAAAGGGATGCAGATCTAGCTACTCAGGAAACGTCCTGGAGAGAACACTGTCCTCCCCTGAAGTAAAATCACTTCCACCTGACCACAGCACTGCAGGTCGTGGGCGGCACACGCTGTGAATATTGGTTCATTCATTTAACAAATACTTATTTCGTATCTGTTTCATGCCAGGCAAGGCCCTGCGATGTTTAGGGACCTTGGCATCTTCCCTTCACATCTGAGTCATTATAGAAAGAGGACTCTCTGACCCCATCGAGCCGGCAATGCCTCAGCATTTTCACCTGTTGGATCTGGCAGCTCTTCATGTCGGCCCACACCGTGTGAGGCTGCTCTTGGTGCACCGAACGGGGAAGTTTCTGCATCAGTGCCTCGGAGAGTTCACCGGAAGCCCTGGACAGTGGGAGTCGGTGGCACCCCAGCGTGGAGGCCAAGAGCACACAGCACTGAAGCTCCAGACACCCTCAGGAGGACAGGAAGGGACAATCGGCCGGTGAGAGCCTGGATCACCAGGAACCTTCGCCTGGGTCGAAACAGGATTTGCCTTCAGATTGCCTGTGAGATAAAAGAGAGAAATCAAGGTTAACATTGAGATTTGGGGCTTCAGCAACTTGAAGGATGGAGCTGCCATTTACGGAGACTGGGAAGACCCAGGAAAGAGCAGCTTGAAAGGTGGTGGGGAACTAGAGTTGGTTGGGTTTCCGTCATATGTAATCAACAGTCCTGACCAGACTGGGCAACATAGTAAGACCCCGTCTCTGGAAATGAAAACTGAAAAATTAGCCGAGCATGGTGGTGCACACTTGGGAGTCTCAGCTACTCGGGAGGCTGAGGCAGGAGGATTCCTTGAGCCTTCAGTTAGAGGTTAGTGAGCTATGATGGCACCACTGCACTCCAGCCTGGGGGGAAAAATAATAAAGCGTCCTGACTAAATACGTGAGTAGCCAGGGGAGTTTTCACAAAGTAAGTAATATTTGAGGCACATCTTAATGAACGAGAATTCCATTATTTCTGTTAGGGAATTAAGAGAGTGTGGGTGTAGTTAGTTAATGCTTACTGAACTATCTTTGGAATCTCATCTACTGCTCTATCTGGTCTATCTGTACACATATATTCTATATGTTGTCTTGCTGAGCTTTCGCTAGGCTATGCTACAGTAACAGAAGCCCCAAAATCTTAGCAGCTACACATACAAAGGTTTGTTTTTCATTGACATTTCCTTTTATGGCAGGTTGACTGTGACTCTGCTCTATACAAGCTATTTTATTTGTTAGATGGTGAAAACTGTGATACTTGGAGATTGCTGAATATGGTATTACTA
>NW_012113585.1:0-1212 GCF_000951035.1 Colobus angolensis palliatus | reverse complement strand
TGGTCGGGAGTTTGAGACTAGCCTGACCAACATGGAGAAACCCTGTCTCTACTAAAAATATAAAATTAGCCAGGCATGGTGGCGCATGCCTGTAATCCCAGCTACTTGGGGGAGGCTAAGGCAGGAGAATCGCTTGAACCCGGGAGGCGGAGGTTGCTGTGAGATGAATTATGCCATTGCACTCCAGCCTAGGTAACAAGAGCAAAACTCCATCTCAAAAAAAAAAAAAAAATTAAAATAAAACAACCTAATAATCATAGTCAGAGGATTCAAATTAACGAATTGATATCAGTGTTGGCATAAGTTTTTAATGACGTGTCTCAAGGCTCTCCCCTTGGCCTTCTCATAGTCCATATTTTACATAGATTTCTTGGATGAAGACATAGAAGGCAGGATCATCAGTTTATAGAGGATACAAAGCCAGGTGAGCAAAAAGTATCTTGAGACAAACAAAATGGAACCACAACATGCTAACACTTACGTGATGCGGTAAAAGCAGTTCTAAGATGGATGCTGCTATTGTGTGGATGTGGTCTCTCTAAAATTCAGGTGCTACCAATGTGACAGTCTTAAGAGGTGGGCTTTTAAGAGTTGATTAGGTCATGAGGGTTCCTCCTTCCTTGATAGGATTACTACTCTTATAAAAGAGGTTTCACATACCATTTGGCTAGCTTGCCCTTCTGCCTTCCACCATGTGGGCACACAGCAAGAAGGCCGTCACTAGACACCAAATGCCAGTGCCTTGATCTTAAACTTCTCAGTTTCCAGAACTGTGAGAAAATAAATTTATGGTATTTATAAATGACCCAATCTCAGGTATTTGTTATAGCAGCACAAAACAGACTAAGAGAGGTGTTTATGGCAATAAATGCCTAGATTAAAAAAGATTCAGCAGAACATTAAGTCTAATAATTAAATACTAAAAAAAGAAAAAAGGAAGATCTCAAATAATGTAACTTTAAACCCCAAGGAACTAGAAAAAAGAAACAAACTAAGCCCAAAGTCAGCAAAAGGAAGGAAATAATAAAAATTAAAGCAGAAATCGGGGCCGGGCGCGGTGGCTCAAGCCTGTAATCCCAGCACTTTGGGAGGCCGAGACGGGCGGATCACGAGGTCAGGAGATAGAGACCATCCTGGCTAACACGGTGAAACCCCGTCTCTACTAAAAAATACAAAAATCTAGCCAGGCGAGGTGGCGGGCGCCTGTAGTCC
>NW_012113584.1:0-1676 GCF_000951035.1 Colobus angolensis palliatus | reverse complement strand
GTACCAGGGCATAGGACCTCATTTGGAAATAGGGTAGGTGTAATTAGTTACGATGCTGATGCAGAGGTAATTAGTTACAATGACGTCATGCTGCAGCAGGTGGGCCCTAGTCCAAGGACAGGTGTCCTTATAAAATGCATGAGGGCTGGGTATGGCACAGTGGCTCAAGGCTGTAATCCCAGCACTTTGGGAGGCCGAGGTGGGCCGTTCACTTGAGGTCAGGAGTTCGAGACCAGCCTGGCCAAAACATGGTGAAACCCCATCTCTACTAAAAATACAAAAATTAGCCCGGTGTGGTGGCGGGTGCTTGTAAATGCTGCACTCCAGCCTGGGCGACAGAGTGAGACTCCATCTCAGAAAAGGAGGACTACGTGGGGGCTGGGTATGGCATGTTGGCTCACAGGTGTAATCCCAGCACTTTGGGAGACTGAGGCAGGAAGATCGCTTGAGCTCAGGAGTTCAACACCAGCCTGGGCAACATAGTGAGACCCCTGTTTCTACAAAAAATACAAAAATTAGCTGGGCGTGGTGGCTCACGTCTGTATTCCCAGTGATTTGGGAGGCTGAGGTGGGAGGATCGCTTGAGCCTGGGAGGTTGAGGCTGCGGTGAGCGATGATTGTGCCACAGTACTCCAGCCTGGACAACAGAGTGCAGCCCTGTCCTCCAACCCCCGGGAAAGGCCATGTGGAGGCAGAGGCCAGGCGTGGTGGCTCACACCTGTAATCCCAGCACTTTGGGAGGCAGAGGAGGGAGGATCACGAGGTCAGGAGATCGAGACCATCCTGGCCAATATGGTGAAAACTCGTCTCTACTAAAAATACAAAAATTAGCCAGGCGTGGTGGCGGGCGCCAGTAGTCCCAGCTACTCGGGAGGCTGAGGCAGGAGAATCACTTGAACGCGGGAGGTGGAGGTTGCGGTGAGTTGAGATTGTGCCACTGCACTCCAGCCTGGGTGACAAAGCACGATTCTGTCTCAAAAAAAAAAAAAAGAAAGAAAGAAAATGGAGGCAGAGATTGGAGCGATGCAGCCAAGGAGTCAAGGACTTCTGGCCACCAGAATCTGGAGGGCAGGAGGCATCCTTTCCTGCAGCCATCTGAGGGAGCCTGGCTCTGCTGACGCCTTCCTTCAGGCCTCCTGACCTCTGGAGCTCTGAGAGGGTCTCTTGAGTAGCGTGGTGCCTGGCTTACACCCGTATATCGTGACCTGCCCCGTGACTAGAGCTGGCATTGGCAGGTCGCTGGCGGTTTCCAGCCCTCAGCTCCCACAGTCGGGACGGTCACTGGTTTGATTTCCAGGTCAAGAAAACACCCCTGGCCAGCCCTGGGGTGAGCCGTGGTCTCGCCGCCCCTGCAGAATCTGGCCTGTCGAGTTCTGCTTTCAGGAGGGGTGGCAGCTGGAGGCCCTGCCGGGAGGCTTCGTGTATGGGTGGACGGCCTCTTGGTGGTGCCAGTAGCCAAGGAGTGTCTGGGGCGGAGTGAGGCAGAAAGAGGAGTGGGGAGCTGGGAGTCCATCTGGTGGGAGCAAGTTTTCTTCTTCTTTTTTTTTTTTTGAGACAGGACGATTCTCCTGCCTCAGCCTCCCAAGTAGTGGATTACAGGTGCCTGCCACCATGCCTGACTAATTTTTGTATTTTTAGTAGAGAAGGGGTTTCACCATGTTGGCTAGGCTGGTCTC
>NW_012113583.1:0-1219 GCF_000951035.1 Colobus angolensis palliatus | reverse complement strand
CAACCTCAGCCTCCCAGGTTCAAGCGATTCTCATGCCTCAGCCTCCCGAGTAGCTGGGATTACAGGGGTGCGCCACCATGCCCAGCTAATTTTTTGTATGTTTAGTAGAGACGAAGTTTCACCATGTTAGCCAGCCTAACGAACTCCTGATCTCAAGTTATCCAACCGCCTTGGCCTCCCAAAGTGCTGGGATTACAAGCGTGAGCCACCGTGCCTGGCCGAACAAATGTAATTCTGACATGAATGTTGGTTGATATTTTCATTTAAGTGAGAAACAATGATATCAGAACTGTATTCATTTGTCCACAATGTGAGTGATTTCTATTTTTTTTTAATGGAGTCTCACTCTGTTTGCCCAGCTGGAGTGCAGGGGTGTGATCTCGGCTCACTGCAACCTCTGCCTCCCGGGTTCAGGTGATTCTCATGCCTAAGTGTCCTGAGTAGCTGTGATTACAGGCGCACAGCACCACGCCTGGCTAATTTTTGTATTTTTCGTAGAGACAGGGTTTGGCCATGTTGGCCAGACTGGTCTTGAACTCCTGGCCTCAAGTGATCCGCCAGCCTCGGCCTCCCAAAGTGCTGGGATTACAGATGTGAGCCACCGTGTGTGGTCGATTTCCTTGCTGAATAGGTTAGTGGTTTTCAAACTCTGGAAGACTGTTTTCTCATTTTTTGGCATGACTCACAATCTAACAGCTATAGATATGGCACACCTTTGAGTTTTATCTGCATTATTAACATTGTTTCTATTGCTTTCTTTCCTGTAGATAGACAACAAAAGAGTAGATCAAGCCTGATTTATAGCATTTGCTGATTTCTGAGTTGTAAGTATTCCCACCATGGCTGATTTCAAGCCGTTAACTTCAATGTGATGTTGGGAAGAGACACAATTACACACTATTATATAGTATTTCAACTCTACAGATACTGTAGACATAAATAATCTGAAGAGCACAAGTAATAGTAAAATGAAGGCTGGGCACGGTGGCTCACGCCTGTAATCTCAGCACTTTGGGAGGCCGAGGCGGGAGGATCAACCTGAGGTTGGGAGTTCGAGATCAGCCTGACCAACATGGAGAAACCCCTCCAGTCTCTACTAAAAATACAAAAAAATTAGCCGGGCGTGGTGGCACATGCCTGTAATCCCAGCTACTTGGGAAGCTGAGGCAGGAGAATCGCTTGAACCCGGGAGGCAGAGGTTGCAGTGAACTGAGATCGT
>NW_012113582.1:0-1255 GCF_000951035.1 Colobus angolensis palliatus | reverse complement strand
ATCTTCTGCTCTCAGCCTCCTGAGTAGCTGGGACTGCAGGCATGTGCCACCACACCCAGCTAATTTAAAAAAAAAAAAAAATTTTTTTTTTTTGAAGAGGAAGTTTCACTCTTGTTGCCCAGGCTGGAGTGCAGTGGCATGATTTCAGCCCACTGCATCCTCCGCCTCCTGGGTTCAAGGAATTCTCCTGCCTCAGCCTCCTGAGTAGCTGGGACTACAGGCATGTGCCACCACACCCAGCTAATTTAAAAAAAAAAAAAAATTTTTTTTTTTTGAGATGGAGTTTCACTCTTGTTGCCCAGGCTGGAGTGCAGTGGCATGATCTCAGTTCACCGCAACCTCCGCCTCCCAGGTTCAAGCGATTCTCCTGCCTCAGCCTCCTGAGTAGCTGGGTTCATAGGCATGCGCCACCACCCCCAGCTAATTTTGTATTTTTAGTAGAGATGGGGTTTCTCCATGTTGGTCAGGCTGGTCTCGAACTCCTGACCTCAGGTGATCCACCCGCCTCAGCCTCTCAAAGTGCTGGGATTACAGGTTTGAGCCACTGCACCTGGCCAACTTTGTTCTTTTTCATGATTGTTTTGGCTAATTTGTGTCCCTTGCTTTTCCATAGAAACTTTAGGATCAGCTCATCAATTACTGCAATGGGCCAGCTGTGATTTTGATAGGGATTGCATTGAGTTTGTATATCACTTTAGGTAGTACTGACATCTTAACAATTAAGTGTTCCAATGTGTTAACATAGGATGTCTTTCTATTTATGTAGATCTTTTAAAATTTCTTTCAACAGGCCTGGCATGGTGGCTCATGCCTGTAATCCTAGCACTTTGGGAGGCCGAGGTGGGTGGATCACCTTAGGTCAGGAGGTTGGAGACTAGCCTGGCCTACATGGTGAAACCCCATCTCTACTAAAAATACAAAAAATTATCTGGGCATGGTGGCGGGCACCTGTAATCCCAACTACTTGGGAGGCTGAGTGAGGCATGCGAATCCCTTGAACCTGGGAGGCAGAGGTTGCAGTAAGCCGAGATGGCGCCACTGCACTCCAGCTTGGGTGACAGAGTGAGACTCTGTTTCAAACCCCATCTCTACTAAAAATACAAAAAATTATCTGGGCATGGTGGCGGGCACCTGTAATCCCAACTACTTGGGAGGCTGAATGAGGCATGCGAATCCCTTGAACCTGGGAGGCAGAGGTTGCAGTAAGCCGAGATGGCGCCACTGCACTCCAGCTTGGGTGACAGAGTGAGACTCT
>NW_012113581.1:0-1497 GCF_000951035.1 Colobus angolensis palliatus | reverse complement strand
ATGGCCATTTTCATGATACTGATTCTTCCTATCCATGAGCATGGTATGTTCTTCCATTTGTTTGTGTCCTCTTTTATTTCATTGAGCAGTGGTTTATAGTTCTCCTCGAAGAGGTCCTTCACATCCCTTGTAAGTTGGATTCCTAGGTATTTTATTCTCTTTGAAGCAATTGTGAATAAGAGTTCACTCATGATTTGGCTCTCTGTTTGTCTGTTATTGGTGTATAAGAATGCTTGTGATTTTTGCACATTGACTTTGTATCCTGAGACTTTGCTGAAGTTGCTTATCAGCTTAAGGAGATTTTGGGCTGAGATGATGGGGTTTTCTAAATATACAATCATGTCATCTGCAAACAGGGACAATTTGACTTCCTCTTTTCCTAATTGAATACCCTTTATTTCTTTCTCCTGCCTGATTGCCCTGGCCAGAACTTCC
The DNA here is from genome assembly GCF_000951035.1 of Colobus angolensis palliatus. Lineage (NCBI taxonomy): Eukaryota > Metazoa > Chordata > Mammalia > Primates > Cercopithecidae > Colobus > Colobus angolensis. Next base: position 1,062 of record NW_012113581.1, on the reverse strand, counting down.
AACACTATGTTGAATAGGAGTGGTGAGAGAGGGCATCCCTCTCTTCTGCCAGTTTTCAAAGGAAATGCTTCCAGTTTTTGCCCATTCCGTATGATACTGGCTGTGGGTTTGTCATAAATAGCTCTTATTATTTTGAGATATGTCCCATCAATACCGAATTTATTGAGAGTTTTTAGCATGAAGGGCTGCTGAATTTTGTCAAAGACCTTTTCTGCATCTATTGAGATAATCATGTGGTTGTTGTCTTTGGTTTCATTTATATGATAGATTATGTTTATTGATTTGCTTATGTTGAACCAGCCCTGCATTCCAGGGAGGAAGGCCAGTTGATCATGGTGGATAAGGTTACTGATGTGCTGCTGGATTTGGTTTGCCAGTATTTTATCGAGGATTTTTGCATCGATGTTCATCAAGGATATTGGTCTAAAATTCTTTTTGTTGTGTCTCTGCCAGGCTTTGGTATGATGCCTGCCTCATAAAATGAGTTAGGAAGGACTCCCTCTTTTTCTATTAATTGGAATAGTTTCAGAAGGAATGGTACCAGCTCCTCCTTCTACCTCTGGTAGAATTTGGCTGTGACTCCGTCTGGTCCTGGACATTTTTTGGTTGGTAGGCTATTAATTATTGCCTCAATTTCAGAGCCTGCTATTGGTCTATTCAGGGATTCAACTTCTTCCTGGTTTAGTATTGGGAGGGTGTATGTGTCCAAGAATTTGTCCATTTCTTCTAGATTTTCTATTTGAGTAGAGGTGTTTATAGTATTCTCTGATGATAGTTTGTATTTCTGTGGGATCGGTGGAGATATCTCCTTTTTCATTTTTTATTGTGTCTATTTGATTCTTCTCTCTTTTCTTCTTTATTAGTCTTGCTAGCAGTCTATCAATTTTGTTGATATTTTTGAAAAACCAGCTTCTAGATTCATTGATTTTTTGAAGGGTTTTTTGTGTCTCTATCTCTTTCAGTTTTACTCTGATCTTAGTTATTTCTTGCCTTCTGCTAGCTTTTAAATGTGTTTGCTCTTGCTTCTCTAGTTCTTTTAATTGTGATGTTAGGGTGTCAATT
>NW_012113580.1:0-2357 GCF_000951035.1 Colobus angolensis palliatus | reverse complement strand
TTAGCCAGGATGGTCTCGATCTCCTGACCTCGTGATCTGCCCGTCTCGGCCTCCCAAAGTGCTGGGATTACAGGCTTGAGCCACCGCGCCCAGCCCAGGAAGGAATATTAAATATTAAGACCCTAGGAAAAGAATTGCATTCCTGGGGGGAAGTCTACAAATGGCCCTTCTGGGAACGTCCGTCTTATGCGGTTGAGATAACGACTGAAATACGCCCTGGTCTCCTGCAGTACCCTCAGGCTTACTAGGATTGGGAAATTCCAGCCTGGTAAATTTTGGTCAGACCAGTTCTCTGCTCTCAAACCCTGTTTTTCTGTTAGGATGTTTATTAAGACAATATGTGCACAGCTGAACACAGACCCTCATCAGTAATTCTAATTTTGCCCTTTGCCTTGTGATCTTTGTTGGCCTCAGAAGCATGTGATCTTTGTGACCTACTCCCTGTTCGTACACTCCCTCACCTTTTGAAATCCTTAAAAAAAATTTGCTGGCTTTGCGGCTCAGGTGGGGCATTAAGGACCTACAGATATGTGATGTCACCCCCCGCGGCCCAGCTGAAAAACTCCACCCTTTGTACTCTTTCTCTTTATTTCTCAGACTGGCCAACACTTAGGGAAAACAGAACCTACACTGAAATATTGGGGGCTTGTTCCCCCGATACCCAACACCATGGCTCACGGCTGTAATCCCAACACTTCCAGAGGCCAAGGCAGGAGGATTACTTGAACTTTGGAGTTTGAGGTTGCCATGAGCTATGATTGTACCAGAGCACTTCAACCTGGGTGACACAGTGAGAGCTTGTCTCTAATAAGATATTTAAAAAATACCATTTTAAAAGTGTACACTTTCATGGTTTTTAGTATATTCACTGTGTTGTACAACCACTACCACTACCTCATTCCAGAACATTTCCACCACCCCCAAAAGAAGGCGGTTACATCTCTTCACTGTAGTGCCAATTACTCAACCCCTCATCATCCCCTGGCAACCACCACTCAGGTGTACTTTCTATGTCTGTGGGTTTGTTATTGTAATTTGAAAGTTAATTGATGTTACTTTGATTTCATTTTGAATACAGTAAATATGAATCAAAACCCATATATATGGAGCATCTTCACAAGCCTCATTTTTTTTTTTTTCTTTGAGATGGAGTCTCACACTGTTCCCCGGGCTGGAGTGCAGTGGCACGATCTCAGCTCATTGCAACCTCCGCCTCCCAGATTCAAGCGATTCTCCTGCCTCAGCCTCCCGAGTAGCTGGGAATACAGGCGCCCGCCACCATGCCCGGCTAATTTTTTGTATTTTTGGTAGAGACGGGGTTTCACTGTGTTAGCCAGGATGGTCTTGATTTCCTGATCTCATGATCTGCCTGCCTCAGCCTCCCAAAGTGCTGAGATTACAGGTGTGAGCCACTGCACCTGGACTGGAAGTTATTTTTTAAAAATCAATTGTTTCTTTCTCTGTCATCCAAGCTGGAGTGCACAGGCATGATCTCAGCTCACTGCAACTTGCACTTCCTGTGTTCAAGTGATCCTCCTGCCTCAGCCTCCCAAGTAACTGGGAATATAGGCGCATGCCATCACATCTAATTTTTTTTTTCTTTCAGATGAAGTCTTGCTCTGTCCCCCAGGCTGGAGTGTAGTGGTGCAAACTCGGCTCACTGCAACCTCCGCCTCCCAGATTCAAGCGATTCTCCTGCCTCAGCCTCCCGAGTAGCTGGGAATACAGGCGCCCGCCACCATGCCCGGCTAATTTTTTGTATTTTTGGTAGAGACGGGGTTTCACTGTGTTAGCCAGGATGGTCTTGATTTCCTGATCTCATGATCTGCCTGCCTCAGCCTCCCAAAGTGCTGAGATTACAGGTGTGAGCCACTGCACCTGGACTGGAAGTTATTTTTTAAAAATCAATTGTTTCTTTCTCTGTCATCCAAGCTGGAGTGCACAGGCATGATCTCAGCTCACTGCAACTTGCACTTCCTGTGTTCAAGTGATCCTCCTGCCTCAGCCTCCCAAGTAACTGGGAATATAGGCGCATGCCATCACATCTAATTTTTTTTTTCTTTCAGATGAAGTCTTGCTCTGTCCCCCAGGCTGGAGTGTAGTGGTGCAAACTAGGCTCACTACAACCTCCAACTCCTGGGTTCAAGCAATTCCCCTGCCTCAGCCTCCTGAATAGCTGGGATTACGGGCATGCGCCACCATGCCTGGGTAATTTTTGTATTTTTAGTAGAGATGGGGTTTTGCCATGTTGGTCAAGCTGGTCTCAAACTCCTGACTTCAGGTGATCTGCCCGCCTTAGCCTCCCAAAGTGCTGGGATTACAGGTGTGAGCCACCTCACCCAATCCTTTTTTTTTTT
>NW_012113579.1:0-1912 GCF_000951035.1 Colobus angolensis palliatus | reverse complement strand
CAGGCATGAAGAAGATCATTTTTGCTCTCAGTAAGTTTCCAGTCTTGTCAGCAAGAAAAACACAGAAGCCCAGTAGTACGGTTTGACTCTGTGTCTCCACCCAACTCTCATGCCAAATTTCAATCCCCATGTGTCAGGGGAGGGGCCTGGTAGGAGGTGGTTGGATCATGGGGGCAGATTTCCTCCTTGCTGTTCCTGTGACAGTGGGTCAGTTCTCACAAGGTCTGATGATTTAAAAGTGTGTGGCTTTCTTTGCTCTCTCTCTCCTGCTTCCCCACGATAAGACATGCTTGCTTCCCATTCGCCTTCCGCCATGATTGTAAGTTTCCTGAGGCCTCCCAATCATGCTTCCTGTTAAGCCCGTGGAACTGTGAGTTCATTAAACCTATTTTCTTCATAAATTACCTAGCCTCAGATAGTTCTTTATAGCAGTGTGAGAATGGACAAATACACCTACACATTAGAGAAAAGTGTGACCGCTGGTGAGGTAGAGACAAGCACCAAGTTTTAAGGGAGTGCAAAGAAGGAACACCTAGTCTGTGGGGAAATCAGTTTTGATGGCCATCAGTTTTATTTCAAGTTTGTCTTTTTACCAGTGATATTCATTATGAACTGGATAACAAAACTAAGCTATTTTGTTGTTAATTCATAACTCATGAATTAATAATATTACTCATCACTGTCTACCTGGCAGACATTTCAGGATCATACTTATGTCCAGGTTGGCCACATTGTATTTCTAATCCATAATTCCAATCCCTCTGCATATCACAGATTAATTGCCCCCACTGCTGATGAAGCAAAGATCCAAGTGTGATCAAAACAGTGAGGGCAAAGTGTTCTGGCCCAAACAAGATCAAGATGCCGTGTTTTCCAATGCATCTGTGCTATTGCAATATCGTGTGAGGTGTCTGGCCAGGGAGCTGGGCAAGTCATGACAATCAGCTCCACAGTCCAGAGGTTCCCCAGACTGCGAGAGGAAACTGTGCCAGCCAAAGCAAGATTCCATGAAGCCAATTACTCCAAGGATGCTCATGAGGAGAAACCGACCCCACTGCAGTTGATATAAAGGTTTGGCCTTGGCACTCATCACATAGTAGATACTACCTCAATACTAATAGGTCAGAGCTCCCCTCTCTCCAGACTCGAGCTCCTCCTCAAAGGAGATGGGGATGCCATGAATGTGCTTTATTCAGTGTAAATGTAAAACTAAAAGCATTCCACTGTCCCTGCACCTCTGCGTACCTGCACGCCACTGGAATAGCGATAAAACAAAAGAGCAACATGCCCTGTTCCCTCTCATGAAGTCACACAAAGGGCAAAGGAGCCATCATTGCAGCCCTTGAAGAATCAGAGGCATGATGAAAGTGGTGGTTTTGTCATTTTTTTCCATCACACAGTGATTTTTTTTTAACTTCTGCACACTTTGTCATTAATTATAAATCTGCAAAGTTTGGTAGAGATATAAAAATGTATGCACATGCCCCTCAAAAGGGAAGGAAAAATTCCTTTCTCTTTCTTCCTTCCTTCTTTGTTTCCTTCCTTCCTTCCTTTCTTCCCTCCCTCCCTCCTTCCCACCGTCCCTCCCTCCTTCCCTCCTTCCCTTTCTCCCTCTATCACCCAGTCTGGAGTGCAGTGGTGCAATTACAGCTCACAGCATCCTTGACCTCCTGGACTCAAGAGATTCCCCATCCTCAGCTTCCTGAATAGCTAGAACTATAGGTGCAACACACATGCCCAGCTAAGAAAATTTCTTATAAGAAAAAAAAAAAGAAAGAGCTTCTGATTCAACAAACATGTCTCGAGCACCTACTGTGTGTCAAATGCCTTCCTGGGCATTTTAAAATATGAAACTTGAGAACCATATAACTTTTTGTTCAAACCAGGACACTTTGAAGTTAAAAGGGCACAA
>NW_012113578.1:0-1347 GCF_000951035.1 Colobus angolensis palliatus | reverse complement strand
GTCAGGCTGGTCTCAAACTCCCGACCTCAGGTGATCTGCCTGCCTCAGCCTCCCAAAGTGCTGGGATTACAGGAATGAAAAGAAGAACGATTAATGACTACACCAACTTTTGCTCTACAATAGGCAGTACAGTAAGATATAGAGACACCAAAAGCTTAAAAAGCAGAGAGACAAAAGTTGAAGTGTAGAGATTTTTTATTTTACTTTAAGTTCTGGAATACATGTGCAGAACGTGCAGGTTTGCTACATATGTATACAGTGCCATGGTGGTTTGCTGCGCCTATCAACCCATCATCTAGGTTTTAAGCCCCACATGTATTAGGTATTTGTCCTAATGCTTTCCCTCCCCTTGGCCCCCATCTCCCAACAGATCCCAGTGTGTGATGTTCCCCTCGTTGTGTCCATGTGTTCTCATTGTTCAACTTCCACTTATGAGTGAGAACATATGGTGTTTGGTTTTCTGTTCCTGTGTTAGTTAACTGAGAATGATGGTTTTTCAGCTTCATCCCCACAAAAGACATGAACTCATTCTTTTTTTATGGCAGCATAGTATTCCATAGTGTATATGTGCCACATTTTCTTTATCCAGTCTATCATTCATGGGCATTTGGGTTGGTTCCAAGTCTTTGCTATTGTGAATAGTGCTGCAGTAAACATACATGTGCATGTGTCTTTACAGTAGAATGATTTATAATCCTTCGGGTTTATACCCAGTAATGGGATTGCTTGGTCAAATGGTATTTGTATTCTAGATCCTTGAGGAATCACCACACTGTCTTCCACAATGGTTGAACTAATTTACACTCCCACCGACAGTGTAAAAGCGTTCCTATTTCTCCACAGCCTCACCAGCATCTGTTGTTTCCTGACTTTTTAATGATCGCCACTTTAACTGGCGTGAGATGGTGTCTCATTGTGGTTTTGATTTGCATTTCTCTAGTGACCAGTAATAATGAGTTTGTTTTTTCACATGTTGGCCGCATAAATGTCTTCTTTTGAGAAGTGTCTGTTCATATCCTTCACCTACTTTTTAATGGGTTTGTTTTTTTTCTTGTAAATTTAAATTCCTCGTAGATTTTGGATATTAGACCTTGTCAGATGGATAGATTGTAAACATTTTCTCCCATTCTGTAGGTTGCCTGTTTGCCGTGCAGAAGCTCTTTAGTTTAACTGGATCCCATTTGTCAATTTTGGCTTGTGTTGCAATTGCTTTTGGTGTTTTAGTCATGAAGCCTTTGCCCATGCCTATGTCCTGAACGGTATTGCCTAGATTTTATTCTAGGGTTTTCATGGTTTTAGGTTTTACATTTAAGTCTTTAATACATCTTGAGTTAATTTTTATATAAG
>NW_012113577.1:0-1064 GCF_000951035.1 Colobus angolensis palliatus | reverse complement strand
TTTTTAAAACAACCCTTTAAAAATGTAATGTGGCCGGGCGCGGTGGCTCAAGCCTGTAATCCCAGCACTTTGGGAGGCCGAGACGGGTGGATCACGTGAACCCGGGAGGCGGAGCTTGCAGTGAGCTGAGATCCGGCCACAGCACTCCAGCCTGGGTGACAGAGCGAGACTCCGTCTCAAAAAAAAATAAAAAAAATTAAGTGGTCAATAGTTTGTGTTCATGGTTAAATGTATCCTATGAACAATGTTTTTGTTTTTGTTTTTTAGATAGAGTCAAGTCTCACTCTATCACCCAGACTGGAGTGCACTGGTACAATCTCAGCTCACTGCAACCTCTGCCTCCCAGGTTCAAGCAATTCTCGTGCCTCAGGCTCCTGAGTAGCTGGGATTACAGACATGCACCACCACGCTCAGCTAGTTTTTATATTTTTAGTAGAGACAGGGTTTCACCATGTTGTCCAGGCTGATCTCCAACTCCTAGCATGTGATCTGCCTCAGTCGGCCTCCCAAAGTGCTGGGATTGTAGGTGTAAGCCACTGCGCCCGGTCTCTATGGAAAATTTTTATTGGAAAATTTTAATTTAGTAACATAAAAATTCATTGTTACTCAATGAATATCTGTCTAGCCACCAAGATTCCAGTGTGAATGTCTCCTCTATCTCATCATAATGATTTAGATGTGACCACATGAGCTATTTTTAAGCAATTATATGTTTGTGCATATGTATGTATTATATATTGTAGCATGTCAACTAGAGAACGTATTTGAAACTGACTCATTGAAAAAAAGTATTAAATCACAAAAACTGAGAATCAAAATCATGACACTTATCATAAAGGTAAAGAGGAAAATACCAGCTGGCAAAGGATACTTACAGAATATTGATGAGACAACAAGAAGATTGATAAGAACTGTCTGAATAACCTCAACTCCAGGCACAATTATAAATTAGGTAAGGATGGTTTGCTGTATCTTGGTGGAAGGCTTAAAAAGTCTGTTGTATATGTTATATATGTAAATATGTAATCTCTTTCTGACGTGTAGGTTTTTTTTTTTTTTTTTTT
>NW_012113576.1:0-2151 GCF_000951035.1 Colobus angolensis palliatus | reverse complement strand
AATAAATAAATAAATAAATAAATAAATAAATAAATAATAAAACTTAGCTAGGCATGGTAGTATGCACCTGTAGTACCAGCTCCTTGGGAGTCTGAGGCTGGAGGATTTCCTGAGCATAGGAGTTTAAGGCTGCAGTAAGCCACAGCCTGGGCAACATAGCAAGACCCCATTTCAAATAAATAAATAAATAAATAAATAAAACTTAGCTAGGCATGGTAGTATGCACCTGTAGTACCAGCTCCTTGGGAGTCTGAGGCTGGAGGATTTCCTGAGCATAGGAGTTCAAGGCTGCAGTAAGCCATGATTATGCCACTGCACTCCAGCGTGGGTGACAGAGCAAGACTCTGTCTCTTAAGAATTAATAAGATACAGTATATAAATATGACCATAATTAAATTCCTTCCAGTCTTCTGTCATCTTCTCTTGTCTTCTGTTTTTGGTTGCAAAACTCTGTTCCTTCTCTGCATCTTCTGTTGCCCTTAAAGTCTTTGTACAAATTCATCTTGCCTCTCCTTGATTTAGTCTCTTGAAGATTACTAGTTCCTTTGCCTTTAACCTTTCTTCCTACTGTAACTTTTTTTTTTTAATTTTTAATTCCTGCTTATAAAATTATCCTCTGAGAACCACCACCCTTTGGCTTCTCAATTTTAATTTGATATATGTGATCCTCAACTCAGGGATGTTGAGTTCAGCAAACTTTTGAAAGTCCTTTTGTGAACCAGATGCTATGCTAAGCTGACATTTGCTCCCAGGCCTTGAGATGCTCAGTCTCCTTGCTTTTTATTATTTTGGATGTAGGACTTTGATTTTAAAGAACATTAGCAGTTAGCACTACTTATTCATAATCTGCATTTTTAATCTACTACATTCCTATTCTAATCTTCCATTCCAAGAAGGCCAAATATATTTTGCAGGTCCATTCCTTCTAGTCTCACATGTGTAACTTAATTTTTATCCTCTAAATCCTAGGTTGCAAATTATCAGCCCTTGGGCAGAATGTAGCTTTTTAAATGTACTTTCTTATTTTATTTTATTTTTCATTTCATTTCATTGCATTTCATTATTTCATTTCATTTCATTTTTGAGACAGAGTCTCTCTCTGTCGCCCATGCTGGAGTGCAGTGGTGCGATCTTGGCTTACTGCAACCTCTACACTCCGGTTTCAAGCGATTCTCATGCCTCAGTCTCCCAAGTAGCTGGGATTACTGGCATGTGCCACCGCACCTGGCTAATTTTTTTGTATTTTCAGCATAGGCAGGGTTTCATCACGTTGGCCAGGCTGGTCTCAAACTCCTGACTTCAAGTGAACCGCTCTCCTTGGCCTCCCAAAATGCTGGGATAACAGGTGTGAGCCACTGCACCAGGCCTCTGTTTTTTTTTAAATTTTTTTGTAGAGACGAGGTCTCACTGTATTGCCCAGGCTGATATTGAACTCATGGGCTCAAGTAATCCTCCTGCCTCAGCCTCCCAAAGTGCTGGCATTACAAACGTGAGCCTCTGCACCCGGCCGATATTTTATTAAAAAAAAAAAAACAAAAACAAAATTATAAGTATAGATGGAGTTTCGCCATGTTGTCCAGGCTGGTCTGAAATTCCTGGACTCAAGCCATCTGCGTGACTTGGTCTCCCAACATGCTGGGATTATAGGCATGAACTGCCGTGCGTGGCTGATAGTTTCTTTTTCTGGCTGTTGACTGCTACTTTCTATTTGGATACATTCCAGGGTTGGTCAGGTCTGTTTTTCTTCCTTTTCTTTTAGAATATTATCATTTCTGATTGGAACCATCTCTTTACAGGCTACTTTGAAATCTGCTGCCCTCCCCCACTCCCCTTTTATTTTCTATTCTTTAGAAAGGGCAGCTCTTACATATGTCATATTTCCATGATTGAAAGATGTCATTACTTGTAAGATTTCATTATTGTTTTTAGAACAGTTTTTTTAAGGAGGGTTAGTAGAGAAATAACACACTGATTTGTAAGTATCATCCTGATTTTCACGAACGTTATAACAGTCACATTAGAATTAAGATACAAGGCCAGGCATGGTGGCTCATGCCTGTAATCCCACTGTAGGAGGCTAAGGCAAGAGGATTGCTTGAGGCCAGGAGTTTGAGATCAGCCTGGGCAACATAGCAAGACCCCATTTCTAAT
>NW_012113575.1:11151-12047 GCF_000951035.1 Colobus angolensis palliatus | reverse complement strand
CCTCAGTCTCCCTAGTAGCTGGAACTATAGGCATGCCTCACTGTGCCCAGCCAATTTTTATAGTTTTGGTAGAGACAGGATCTTGCTGTGTTGCTCAGGCTGGTCTCAAATTCTTGGGATCAAGTGATCTGCCTGCCTTGGGCTCCCAAAGTGCTGTTATTACAGGTGTGAGCCACTATGCCTGGCTCATATTTTTGTTATAGGTGCCCAAATGGAGTAAGGCAATGAGTTTTGCAATACATATCTTTATGGCAAAGTCGGCGGTCAGTTTTTATAAATTTTGCATGCATGCTTGAAAGTAGAGTTATTTATCTAATTGATGGTTTCAGGGAGCAATATTGTGTCTATTGAATCAAGTTGATTACTTGTACTGTTCAAATCTATATGCTATCATCTTTCCATTATTGAGTGAAGTCATTACCATTATGGTATTATATTTGAAAATTTATCCTTGTAATTCTGTCAATTTTTCCCAGTAATTTTTTTTTTTTTTTTTTGAGACAGGATCTTGTTCTGTCACCCAGGCTGGAGTGCAGTAAGTAGTACAATTATAGCTCCTGGGCTCAAGTGATCCTCCTGCCTCAGTCTCCCAAGTAGTCAGGACTACAGATACATGTCACCATGGCCAACTAACATTTTAGCTTTTTTGTAGAGATAGAGTCTTTCTGTGTTGCCTAGGTTGGTCTCAAACTCCTGGCCTCAAGTGATCTTTCCTCCTCGGCTTCCCAAAATGCTGGGATTATAGGCATGAACCATAGCACCTGGCTAATTTTTCCCTGTAATTTTTGATTATTTTATTTGTGTTTTTATTCTTTTAGGGGAATAGAGTCACTCTGTCCATTTAGCATTTACCCTTGAACTTCTGTGTGGTATAGGATTAGCACTGGGACACAAGA
>NW_012113575.1:8495-9361 GCF_000951035.1 Colobus angolensis palliatus | reverse complement strand
TTGTCACCCAGGCTGGAGTGCAGTGGTGTGGTCATAACTCACTGCAACCTCGAACTCCTGGACTTAAGCAATCCTCCCGCCTCAGCCTTCTGAAAAGCTAGAACTACTGGTACATGCCACCACACCCAGCTAATTTTTACTTTCATTTTTTTGTGGAGATAGGAGTCTTGCTGGGTTGCCCAGGGTGGTTTCAAACTCCTGGCCTCAGGTGATCTTCCTGCCTTGGCCTCCCAAACTGTTGGAATTACAGGTGTGAGCCACTGTACCTGGCCTAGATCGGTGAGTTTAAATACTGTAACTCTGCTTTGGTTATTCTGTTATTTGTAAAATTCAGTTGATTTGAAGATTTTGCTAATGAATAAGTGATGTAAGTTACATTCAAAGTGGAGAATGTATTTGTTTCACTCTCATGATTCTAAAATCAGTTTTGTAGGTTAAAATATATTCTTTTTTTTTTTTTTTTGAGACGGAGTTTTGCTATGTTGCCCAGGATGGAGTGCAATGGCAAGATCTCGGCTCGCGGCAACTTCTGCCTCCCAGGTTCAAGCAATTCTCCTGCCTCAGCCCCCCGAGTAGCTGGGATTACAGGTGCCTACCACTACGCCTGGCTAATTTTTGTATTTTTAGTAGAGACAGTATTTTGCCATATTGGCCAGGCTGGTCTCAAACTCCTGATCTCCTGTGATCCGCCTACCTTGGCCTCCCAAAGTGCTGGGATTACAGGCATGAGCCACTGCACCTGGCCAATATATTCTTTTTTTAATAATAAAAATGGGGCCGGGCACGGTGGCTCAAGTCTGTAATCCCAGCACTTTGGGAGGCCGAGACGGGCGGATCACGAGGTCAGGAGATCGAGACCATCCTGG
>NW_012113575.1:3208-3930 GCF_000951035.1 Colobus angolensis palliatus | reverse complement strand
TGATGGTCTCGATCTCCTGACCTCGTGATCCGCCTGTCTCGGCCTCCCAAAGTACTGGGATTACAGGCTTGAGCCACCGCGCCCGGCCTATTTTTTTATTTTTTGAGACAGAGTTTCAGTCTTGTTGCCCAGGTTAGAGTGCAATGGTGCGATCTCAGCTCACTGCAACCTCTGCCCCCCAGATTCAAGGGATTCTCCTGCCTCAGCCTCCTGAGTAGCTAGGATTATAGGCACCCACCACCATGCCCAGCTAATTTTTGTATTTTTAGTAGAGACGTGGTTTCACCACATTAGCCAGGCTGGTCTCGAATTGCTGACCTCAGGTGATCCTCCCACCATGGCCTCCCAAAGTGCTGGCATTACAGGTGTGAGCCACCACACCCGGCCTGTTTATTTTTGACACATGGTCTCACTCTGTTGCTAAGGCTGGAGTGCAGTGGTGCAATATCAGCTCACTGGAACCTCTACCTGCTGGGTTCAGGTGATCCTCCCACCTCAGCCTCCTGAGTAGCTGGGACCACAGGTGTGAGCCACCACACCTGGCTAAGTTTTCTATTTTTTGTAGAGATGGGGTTTCACCCTGTTGCCCAGGCTAGTCTTGAACTTCTGGGCTGAAGCAGTCGGCTGGCTTCAGCCTCCCAAAGTGCTGGGATTACATGGGTGAGTCACTGTGCCCAGCTGTGTTGTTTCAGTATATAAAGTTTAAATATATCAGAAAACAG
>NW_012113575.1:640-1062 GCF_000951035.1 Colobus angolensis palliatus | reverse complement strand
CCGGGTTAGCCAGGATGGTCTCGATCTCCTGACCTCGTGATCTGCCCGTCTTGGCCTCCCAAAGTGCTGGGATTACAGGCTTGAGCCACCGCGCCCGGGCCTATATTTGTATATTTTGTGCCTCCACTTGTGTAATAAGGAAAGGATAGACCCTTGCTTTAAGAAAGGAAGAAGAAGGCGGATGCGGTGGCTCACGCCTGTAATCCCATCACTTTGGGAGGCCAAAGCAGGTGGATCACCTGAGGTCGGGAATTCAAGACCAGCCTGACCAACATGGGCGAAACCCTGTCTCTCCTAAAAATACAAATTAGCCAGGTGTGGTAGCACATTCCTGTAATCCCTGCTACTGGGGAGGCTGAGTCTGGAGAATCGCGTGAAGCCAGGAGGCGGAGGTTGCAGTGAGCTGATATTGCACCATTGCA
>NW_012113575.1:0-590 GCF_000951035.1 Colobus angolensis palliatus | reverse complement strand
AAAAAAAAGGCATTGTCCAGGAGGAACCAATCAAAAGAGAGGGTAAGTTGAGGATACAAGTTCTCACTCTGGTTGTGGAGTCTACCTGGAACTGGCACCTTGGTTTCAGGCTTTAAACTGTCTTTGGCTTGAAGGTTGGGTTTCACCAGGGACCCATCTCTGTCTGCCTAAAAAATTTGTCTGTTTCCTGTTGCTATCATTTTTACCCTAGACCAAAAGCAAGATGGCAGCAACAGATCACGGTGCGCCTCTGCAGTTTGTCTGCTAGTGGCCACGGCCACCTCCTACTTCCACAGGTCCCACTCAAGGATTCTCAAAGCTGCAGGAATAAGATTTCTTTCCAGCTCCCTTCCTGGTCGTGGTTCCTCATGTCAGCTTCTTGAAGGCTGGGGTAACTATTTCCGTGTAGTAAAATTTCCTGTGATAGTTTTTCCTTTATTGCCTCTCTTATGTATAAAACGGCAGTGTTAAAATTCCTTATACTGAATGTACTGTCAATTTTCAAAGTTATTTACATGGTAAAATAAAAATATGTTCTTTAAACATACAAATCTATATTTGTGTGTATATATATATATATATATATATAT
>NW_012113574.1:0-1250 GCF_000951035.1 Colobus angolensis palliatus | reverse complement strand
TCCCATTCTGTGGGTTGTCTCTTCACTTTGTCGATTAATGATGTTGAACATTTTTTCACCTACCTGTTGGCCAGTCGTATGTCTTTTTTTTTTTTTTTGTGAGAAATGTCTAATCAGATATTTTGCTGATTTTAAAATTGGATTATTTCATTTTTTCCCATTGAGTTGTTTAACCTCCTTATATATTCTGGTTATTAATCCCTTGTCAGATGGTTAGTTTGAAAATATTTTCTCCCATTCTGTGGGTTGTCTCTTCACTTTGTCGATTGTTTGTTTTGCTGTGCAGAGCTTTTTAGCTTGAAGTGATCCCTATTATCCATATTTGCTTTAGTTGCCTGTGCTTTTGAGGTATTACTCAAGAAGTCTTTGCATTTCCCTAATGTCCTTCTCTTCTCTTCTCTTCTCTCTTCTCTTCTCCTTTCTTCTCTCTTTTCTCTTCCTTTTTCCTTTATTTATTTATTTCTCCTTTCCCTTCTTTTCTTTCAACAAGGTCTCACCCTGTCTCCCAGGCTGGAGTACAGTGGTGCATTCATAGCTCACTGCAACCTTGGACTCCTGGGCTCAAGTGATTCTCCAATCTCAGCCACCTGAGTAGCTGGGATAGGTGTTAGCCACCATGCCTGGCTATTTTTATTTTATTTCTGTAGAGACAAGGTCTTACTATGTTGCCAAGGCTGATCTTGAATTCCCAGTGTTCTCTTTTAGAAGTTTCATAGTTTCAGGTATCAGATTTAAGTCTTCAATCTACTTTGATTTGATTTTTTATATGGCAAGAGATAGGGGTCTGGTTTCATTCTTCTGCATATAGATATCTCGTTTTCCCAGCACCATTTATTGAAAACACTGTTCTTTCCCCAACGTATGTTCTTGGCAACTTTGTCAAAAAGGAGTTCATTGTAGATGTGTGGATTCATTTCTGGATTCTCTACTGTTACATTCGTCTATGTGCCGGTTTTTATGCCGGTACCATGCTGTTTCGGTTCTACAGTTCTACAGTAAACTTCCAAGTCAGGCAATGTATTTTTCCGCTTTTGTTCTTTTTGTCCAGGATGGATTTAGCTATTCTGGATCTTTTGTGGTTCCATATAAATTTTAGGATTGTTTTTTCTATTTCTGTGAAGAATGTTATTGGTATATTGATAGGGACTGAATCTGTAGATTGCTTTGGGTAATATGAACATTTTAACAACATTGATTTTTTTCTTTTTTCAATCAATGAACATGGAATATCTTTAATATCTTTCCTTTTT
>NW_012113573.1:0-1454 GCF_000951035.1 Colobus angolensis palliatus | reverse complement strand
CATGTTAGCCGGGCTGGTCTTGAACCCCTGACCTCAGGTGATCTGCCTGCCTCGGCCTCCCAAAGTGCTGGGATTACAGGCATGAGCCACTGTACCTGGCCTCAGAGGTGCTTTTGGAAGAGGCTACCTTTGCCCCTTTTTGTTGCATCAGCCTTTCTACTGGGTGCTCACTTCTGTCTTCTCCTGGAGGCTTGCGTCAGGGCTTGATCTCTGCTTCATCACAGCCATTCTTTTCATGCTAGTTCTTCCTTCACAAAGCCACTTTGTCAGTTTGGCTTTTGCAGGCCTCTTAAAGCCTGTCTTCTTTCTTCTGTTCACCTTCTGCCTACCAGAGCAGGCTGGAAGTTGTTTCTTTTGGATTGTAGATGTTTCCTTAGTTCACCAAACCCTTGACATAGTCATCCCAGCAAGCATTAAGCCACCAGAATATTTTTTTTCCTTCAGTTATTGTTTCTATTTCCCCACATGTTTGTCTCCATTGAGTTTTCAGTCTAGTGTTTGGTCAGAGATGAAAACAAAGCACTGTGTCCTTGCAAACTGCAGTGTAAAGCATGTGGTTAGCAGTTACTACTTGCAGTGGTCCAGTCTGAGTGGGAGTATCATTTTTCTTGGCAGTGACTTCACAGAAAGTCTTGTTTTTTTGGTGCCAGAATAAGCAGTCATTACATTCCTTACAATTTATAGTCAAATTATTATCTACTATTGTTTAAAGTGCCTTAATTATAGACGATGTCCCCATGCTAAGATTTTAAAAAGTAAAATAAGACAACTTTTTACCAGTGTACTTTAGAAATGGTCCTTAAACATCACGCGTCACCAGAATGTTGGAGGCTATGGTAAGGATTAGTTCTTTGTGTTTATGGGGATTTTTTTTTAAAGGAGGGTACTGAAATGAGTTTACTTTAAACTGAATTTGAATTAAATGCCCTCAGCTGGCTGGTTGGTTAATGTTCTGCCTTGTTGTTTACCCCCGGTTTGGAACTAGCTTTTCTTTCTGCCCTCTCAGATCTGATGGGCCTGGACACATTCTGGGAGGCTCTTCTGGTAGGAGGTCAATGGATTATTAAGCAGCGAGGCAGTCTTAGAAGATGTTCTTGTATTCTTTAAGTTGGAGAGCAAATGATGAAATAACAACCTTCCAAAATAAGGGACTGCATCAATTTTCTTGTAATCTGAATGAAGATTTAGGTGATTGGATGGGATATGTTTCAGCTTAGCTAATGTTTCATAATCTCTACCTTTGGGCTTTGCTGACAAGATATATGTAAAATTTGTCATCTTACCATCTCAGTGACTACTATCCTGGTCTCACCCCTCATTACCTCTTGCCTGGATTATTGCAGTCGCCCATATCAGTTCCCCTGCTCTAGCTCTCTGGCTCTGGCTCTCGCCAGCCTGTGTTCTCAGCATAGCAGCCAGTGTGATGGTATTCTCTTTTTTTTTTTTTTTTTTTT
>NW_012113572.1:0-2625 GCF_000951035.1 Colobus angolensis palliatus | reverse complement strand
TGCCTCAGCCTCCCAAGTAGCTGGGCCTACAGGCACACCCCACCACACCTGGCTAATTTTTGTATTTTTAGTAGAGACGGAGTCTCATCATGTTGGCCAGGCTGGTCTGGAACTGCTGACCTCAGGTGATCCACCTGCCTCAGCCTCCCAAAGTGCTAGGATTACGGGCATGAGCCACTGTGCCCAGACTAAAGAAATTTTTTTTTTTTTTTTTTAGACTGAGAGTGTAATGGTGTGATCTTGGCTCACTGCAGCCTCCACCTACCAGGTTAAAGCAATTCTCCTGCCTCAGCCTCCCAAGTAGCTGGACTACAGGCATGCGCCACCACGCCCAGTTAATTTTGTAGTTTTAGTAGAGACTGTAGAGACTGAGTTTTATCATGTTGGTCAGGCTGGTCTCGAATTCCTGACCTCATATGATCCGCCTGCCTCGGCCTCCCAAAGTGCTGGGATTACAAGTGTGAGCCACCATGCCTGGCTAAGAAAAATTTTTTAAGTATTCAGTATAACTTGGAATTCTAAAGAAAAAAGGGAAGTGCTGCAAGTTAACTATCACACACTATGCAAACATCTTTAAAAGAATATTTTTTTTGACTCAAATAAATAGCATTCTAAAAGGAAGTTCAAATTCTGATACTGAGTACTAGATTACCTTAAAATTTCAGGATCTGAAAGCAACAATGTCTCCTAATTTTGCATTATATTTCAATAGTTATTCTGGTGATAAATAAATAGAGTTTAAAAGTCTATAAAAAGGGTCAGGTCACTGATAAGAAGCTGAAGCTCAATAAACCAAGCCACTAAAACCATCTGTTTCGGCCAGGCATGGTGGCTCACTCCTGTAATTCCAGCACTTTGGGAGGCTGAGGCGGGTGGATCACAAAGTCAGGAGATCGAGACCATCCTGGCTAACACAGTGAAACCCTGTCTCTACTAAAAATACAAAAAAAAAAACTAGTTGGGCGAGGTGGCGGGCGCCTATAGTCCCAGCTACTTGGGAGGCTGAGGCAGGAGAATGGCGTAAACCCGGGAAGCGGAGCTTGCAGTGAGCTGAGATCCAGCCACTGCACTCCAGCCTGGGCAACAGAGCAAGACTCCGTCTCAAAGAAAAAAAAAAAAAAAGCACAGAATCGCCTACCAACACAGGTCCTTTCTGCCAGTAGCTCATCCAAATATGCCTTTCTGGTGGTGACCTTGTGTTCCCTTCATCCTTCTGGTGACTCAGTTTTCCAAACCACAGAATTTTTCCCTACCAAGTTCATAAATCCTAAATCATTTTCAGTTATAGGTTGTTTCCCAGCTGGGTGCAGTGGCTCACGCCTATAATCCCAGCACTTTGGGAGGCCGAGATGGGTGGATCACGAGGTCAGGAGATCGAGACCATCCTGGCTAACATGGTAAAACCCCGTCTCTACTAAAAAAATACAAAAAACTAGTTGGGCGAGGTGGCGGGCGCCTATAGTCCCAGCTACTTGGGAGGCTGAGGCAGGAGAATGGCGTAAACCCGGGAAGCGGAGCTTGCAGTGAGCTGAGATCCAGCCACTGCACTCCAGCCTGGGCAACAGAGCAAGACTCCGTCTCAAAGAAAAAAAAAAAAAAAGCACAGAATCGCCTACCAACACAGGTCCTTTCTGCCAGTAGCTCATCCAAATATGCCTTTCTGGTGGTGACCTTGTGTTCCCTTCATCCTTCTGGTGACTCAGTTTTCCAAACCACAGAATTTTTCCCTACCAAGTTCATAAATCCTAAATCATTTTCAGTTATAGGTTGTTTCCCAGCTGGGTGCAGTGGCTCACGCCTATAATCCCAGCACTTTGGGAGACCAAGGTGGGAGGATCACTTGAGGCCAGGAGTTCAAGATCAGCCTGGGTAACACAGCAAGAACCCCATCGGTATTAAAATATATATATATATGTGTATATATATATATACACACACATACACATATACATATATATATGTTTCCTAAGGTTACACTTGATAAGTGAAAGGAACTATGGACAGAAATGAGCTTACTTGCAATAATGCCCTCTAATGTGTTTAACCCTTTGCACAAATGCTGTCAGGGAGTGAAGAGATGGAGGGAGGAAGAATACGCTTCACAAATACTTCATCAAGATGATTTCATTTGATCTTCCTAACAACCTTGGGAGGCAGGCAGGGCAGGCACTTATTACTCCCATTTACAGATGACAAAACTAAACTTCAAAAAGGTTTAAGCAACTTGCCCAGCCTATATCACATGACTAGCAAATATCAGCCCAGACTTGTATTAAGGTTTTGCCTCTTCCAACCCCAAGTCTGTCTCTATCTCCCTATGTTTCTGTCTACATACAAGGAGTAACCTCCTAGAGATTCAGCATTTCAAAGGGAGAGTAGAGCTCTGACTTCTGGAACACCATCTCCCTTCAGCTACCAAGCTGGAAAGTCATCTTCAGTCTTCCCAAGAAAAAACAGTGCCTTTCTCTTCTACATGCCACTCTTTTTTTTTTTTTTTTTGAGGTGGAGTCTCGCTCTGTCGCCCTGACTGGAGTGCAGTGGCCGGATCTCAGCTCACTGCAAGCTCCGCCTCCCGGGTTTACACCATTCTCCTGCCTCAGCCTCCCGTGTAGCTGGGACTACAGG
>NW_012113571.1:0-3298 GCF_000951035.1 Colobus angolensis palliatus | reverse complement strand
ATACTTTAAGTTCTAGGGTACATGTGCATAACATGCAGGTTTGTTACATATGTATACTTGTGCCATGTTGGTGTGCTGCACCCATCAACTCGTCATTTTGTACTCCAAAAGACTGCTCAAAGAAATTAGAGATGACAAAACAAATGGAAAAACATTCCATGCTCACGGATAGGAAGAATCAATATTGTTGAAATGGTCATATTGCCCAAAGCAATTTATACATTCAATGCTATTCCTATCAAACTACTAATGATATTCTTCATAAACTAGACAAAATTATTTTAAAATTTATATGGAACAACAACAAGAAAAAAGGCTGAATAGCCAAGGCAATCCTAAGCAAAATGAACAAAGCTGGAGGCATTATGCTATACAACTTCAAACTATACTACAGAGCTACAGTAACCAAAACAGTGTGGTACTGGTACAAAAAAAAACACACAGACCAGTGAAACTGAATAGAGAGCTCAGAAATAAGGCCACACACTTACAACCATCTGATCTTTGACAAAGCTGACAAAAACAAGTAATGGGGAAAGGACTCCCTATTCCATAAACAGTGTTGGGGTAATTGGCTAGCCATAAACTGGACCCCCTCCTTATGCCATATACAAATTATCAACTCAAGATGCACTGTAGACTTAAATGTAAACCCCAAAACTATAAAAACCCTGGAAGACAACCTAAGCAATACAATTCTGGATATAGGAACGGGCAAAGATTTCATGATGAAGATGCCAAAAACAATTGCAACAAAAGCAAAAATGGACAAATGAGATCCAACTAAACTAAAGAGCTTCTGCACAGCAAAGGAAACCATTGACAGAGTAGAGAGACAACCTACAGATTTGCAGAAAAGTTTTGCAACCTATCCATCTAACAACTAATAACCATTATCTATAAGGAACTTAAAGAAAAATACAGGAAAATTACAACCACATTAAAAAGTGGGCAAAGGACATGAACAGACACTTTGCAAAAGAAAACACGCACGTGGCCAACAATCACATGAAAAAAAGCTCAACATCACTGATCATTAGAGAAATGCAAATCAAAACCACAATGAGATACCTTACACCAGTCAGAATGGCCATTATTAAAAAGTCAAAAGATGCTGGTGAGTTGTAGAGAAAAAGGAATGCTTATACACTGTTGGTGGGAGTGTACATTAGTTCATCCATTGTGGAAAGCAGTGTGGCAGTTCCTCAAAGAGCTAAAAACAGAACTACTATTTAACCCTGCAATCCTATTACTGGGTATAAACTCAAAGGAATATATATCGTTCTATTATAATGACACTGTATATGTTCATTGCAGCACTATCCACAAAAGCAAAAACATGGAATAAAGCTAAATGCCTATCAATGGTAGACTGGATAAAGACAATGTGGAAATAAACAATAAAAATAAAGAAAAAGTTCAGGAGGGGTTAAAAAAAAAAAAATCCATGTGTGTAAAGGTGTATTCTAAATGTGCCTTTCTTCCTGATACCTACAGTGACTGAAGCTCTAGATACATGTGCCCTCTGCCTACTCATACTCATGTCCCCTTATAAGGCATTCATTATGGAATGCTCCATTATCAAGTTCCACAGCAAAAATTAAGATGTTGCATCCTGTGATTTCCAAACCTCAGCTAGCAGAGCCATAGCCTGCTACTAATGCCTCTGCATTTGGTTTATTGAATGCAGCTCATCACAAAGTCTGACAAATTCAACATGTTATAGACAACTAGAGCTTTTCTTATTCCAACAGCAGCTAACTCAACTATTAGAAATCTCAGAGATCAAAAATCTACTTTCTCATTCTCGATTTGTAATGCTGAGCCCAGACCTCAGCACACATCTTCAAGACTGCTGGCAATCTATTTATTTAATTTTATTAATATATTTTATAAACCTAATAATAAGTACAAGATCATGTCCTCTGCAGGAACATGGATGGAGCTGGAGGCCATTATCCTTAGCAAACTAATGCAGGAACAGGAAACCAAATACCATATGTTTTCACTAATAAGTGGGAGCTAAATGATGAGAACACATGAACACATAGAGGGCAATAACAGACACTGGGGCTGACCAGAGGTTGGAGGCTGAGAGGAGGGAGATGATCAGGAAAAGTAACTTATGGGTGCTAGGATTAATACCTGGGTGATAAAATAATCTGTACAACAAACCCATGACACCGATTTACCTATATAACAAACCTGTACATGTATTCATGAACTTAAAATGAAAGTTTAAAAAAAGAATAACAGTGAATATAAATGGACTAAACTCTCCAATCAAAAGACATATAGTACCTGAATGGATTTTAAAAAAAGACCCAACCATCTGTTTCCTATAAGAAATACATTGTACCTATAAAGACACATATAAAGTGAAAATAAAGGGATGAAAAAAGATATTTCATGAAAATGGAAACCAAAAAAGAGCAGGACTAGCTATACTTATATCAGACAAAATAGGTTTCAAGACAAAAAATATAAAAAGAGACAAAGATGGTCATTTGTAAATATATGTGCACCCAACACTGGAGCACCAGATATAAAAAAGCAAATATTATTAGAGCTGAATAGAGAGACAGACCCCAAAATAATAGCTGAAGACGTCGACACGTCAACTTTACACATTGGACAGATCATTCAGACAGAAAATCAACAAAAAAACCAATGGACTTATTCTGCACTATAGACCAAATAGATATTTACAGGATATTTCATTCAATGGTCACAGAATATACATTCTTTTCCTTGGCACATAAATCATCCTCAAGGAAAGATCATATATTAGGCTACAAAACAAGTCTTAAAACATTCAAACAAATGAAATCATATCAAGTTTCTTCTCTGACCACATGGAATAAAACTAGAAAACAACAAGAGGAATTTTTGAAACTATATAAACACATGAAAATTGAACAATATGCTCCTGAATGACCAGTGGGTCAAATAAGACATTAAGAAGAAAATTGAAAAATTTCTTAAAACAAATGATAAAGGAAACACAACATACAAAAACCTATGGGATACAGCAAAGGCATTACTAAGAGGAAAGTTTACAGCTCTAAGTGCGTACATCAGAAAAGAAAAGAAACTTCAATTAAACGCCTACCAACGCATCTTAAAAAGAACTAGAAAAACAAAAGAAAACAAAACCCCAGATTAGTAAAATAAATAATAAAGATCAGTGCAGAAATAAATACAAAGTTGGTTTTTTTGAGAAGAAAAACAAAATTGACAAACCATTAGCCAGACTAAGAAAAAGAAGGGGCTGGGCGCAGTGGCTCATGCCTGTAAT
>NW_012113570.1:0-1540 GCF_000951035.1 Colobus angolensis palliatus | reverse complement strand
TGCCCGGCTAATTTTTGTATTTTTAGTAGAGATGAGTTTTCACCATGTTGGTCAGGCTGGCCTCGAACTCCTGACCTCAGGTGATCTGCCCACCTTGGCCTCCGAAAGTGCTGGGATTATAGGTGTGAGCCATCACACCCAGCCAAACCTTTTTCTTTATGTGCATTTGCTTCTAAAACAATCTGGGTTTCACCTTCATTTGTAACATTTTTTTTTTTTCTTTTAGACAGGGCCTTGCTCTGTTGCCCAGGTTGTAGTGCAGTGGTGCAGTCATGGCTCACTGAAGCCTCAACCTCCTGGGCTCAGGTGATTCTCCCACCTCAGCCACTAGACTGGTTGGACTACAGGTGCATACCACCAGACTTGACTAATTTATCTATTTATTTTTGAGACAGAGTCTCCCTATGTCGCCCGAGCTAGAGTGCAGTGGTGCGATCTCAGCTCACAGCAACCTCTGCCTCCCAGGTTCAAGTGATTCTCATCAACCTCCCAAATAGTTGGGATTACAGGTGTGTGCTACCACGCTGGCTAATTTTTGAACTATTTTTAGTAGAGGCAGGGTTTTACCATGTTGGCCAGGCTCGTCTCTAACTCCTGACCTCAAGTGATCTGCCTACCTCGGCCTCCCAAACTGCTGGGATTATAGGAATGAGCGTGAGACTTGGCTAATTTAAAACATTTTTTTGTAGTGAAGAAGTCTCACTATGTTGCCCAGGCTGTGTAACAAATTTTTTTTTAATTACTTTGAGGTTTTTCTTTTGTTATTTGTGTTTTGTTTTGAGGCACGTTTCACTGTTACCCGGGCTGGAATGCATTAGCATGATGACAGTTCACTGCAGCCTCGGCCTTGAGAGCTCAAGCGATTTTCTCACCTCATTCCTCGAGTAGCTGGGACTACAGGCACATGCCACCAAACCCAGCTAATTTTTCTATTTTGTTTGTAGAGGTGGGTTTTTGTCATGTTGCCAAGGCTGGTCTCCAACTCTTGTGCTCAAGCAATCCACCCTCCCCAATCTCCCACAGTGCTGGGATTACAGGGGAGAGCCACTACCCTGTGTAACAATTTTTAATGGACAACAGTAGCTTTGGTTTTTATACATCCATAGTTTGATCAAAGAGTTTAACCAAATTTCACCATCATAAATCATATTGTAGCACATGTCCTTGAAACTGAATTCCTGTGCAAATTTATTTTCAATTCAGGAATTGTGCTTTATCTTGGCATAGTATCTACTGTGGCAATATGCTTTAGTGAAGGTACATTTAATTACAGTAGGATCATTGTGAAAAGCAGTGAATGCCAAAGGAGTTTTTATATTACTTTTGCAATAATTGGTTAACCTTTGATGATTATTGAATCCTTATATGTAACAAAAGTTCTCTTTTAGAAAGATGCTGGTGGTTTTTGGGGAGGAAAAGTAGGGAGTGGGGAGATCATTAAGACGATACCATTTGGCCAGGCGCGGTGGCTCAAGCCTGTAATCCCAGCTACTCAGGAGGCTGAGGCAGAAGAATCACTTGAACCCAGGAGACAGAGGTT
>NW_012113569.1:0-1086 GCF_000951035.1 Colobus angolensis palliatus | reverse complement strand
AACTTAGAGAAGTTTTGTATCAGTCTAAGAAGTATTTGGTCTGTCTGTAGGGTGGACAAGACAGGTTAGATTTTATGTGTGGTTTCATATTTTGTACAGTATTCAGAATTTTCAGAATAGAATGTGCATCTATTAAAGTAATTGAATTCCACAGCTCCATTTAAATAATTAAAAACAGTTTATGCAAGATAGTATGGGTTGACTTTAGAGTTCATAGATAGTAAAAGATGTTTTTCTTTCAAATGGAAGACTTGTGAACTGACACATTAACAATTTATAATTAATTATGAAAGTGATATATCTACTTTCTAAATTCTTTATTTTAACTAAATTCTTAAGCTCCTAAATTCCTTAAATAAGTCCCCTCAGGTAATTTTTACAGATAAATTATATTTTAATTTCTTAACAGTGAAAAGAGATTGGTTGGTTCTTTTCTTAAATGTGTAGTTTAATCCATTCTGCCTAGTTTCTGGGTCACTTGTCTAATGAGACTAAACTAAAAATCCAGTAGAAATCTCATCCAGAGGGTCTAAATATGTACTGGAAAGCTATAAGTAGGAACAGCTATTTCAACATTATCTTTGAGAGGGTTGCTTAACCACTTTAAAGACAGCCTTTGCCTGCCTTTACAATGAAATTTGAAACTTTCCAGATTTCCTCATAACTAGAACATTTATTAATAACTGGGACAATTTTGATAAAGCTTCCGCTTTTACAGAAAGGCCCATTGATTTAAAGTCAAAAAAGAGTTCAGAAATGTAATGATCTACCTAGGAGTTTTCTTATAAACACATTTACGTACCTTAAAATGTGGCCTTGGGTATATTCTCTAGGGACTTGGGCCTTTGAGTCTGTGTTGTAAAGGAAACTTCAAATTTGTGGTTTAGTCTGTTGAGCTGAGGGTCTGACTCAAATACATATTTGGTATTCATTTGGTGATTTAACTTTTGAATAATAATTGTGAAGAATACTTGTCTAAGCTGGGCACAATGGTTCACACCTGTAGTCTCAGCTACTTGGGAGGTTGAAGTGGGAGGCTCACCTGAGCCCAGGAGGTTGAGGCTGCAGTGAACTGTGATTATGCCA
>NW_012113568.1:0-1584 GCF_000951035.1 Colobus angolensis palliatus | reverse complement strand
TCTCGAACTCCTGACCTCAGATGATCCACCTGCCTCGGCCTCCCAAAGTGCTGGGATTACAGGCGTGAGCCACCGTGCCCGGCAGGGTGTAACTGTTGTACCTAGTCTACGTAATGCTGTTTATTACAATGAAAACCTACTGCCTATGTATTAATGTTAGAAACAATCTGTAAATCATTATTATTGACGTGTAATCCAGCATTTTCAATTGCCAATAAATCCTCCTATCTACCTGGGTGACAAAGAAACTTTTATGGGAAGCTTTTAAATCAGCTCTTCCATCTGCCGTGTGACATTGGTGAGAAAATGAAGCACTGCTGTGTGTTTTGATTCTTGAGTATTTGGGAACCTTTCCCTTTATTTTAGGAAATTCTTGAGTTGGAGTTAAAGTGGAATAAAGCTTTGTAAAACCCTTCCTCAGCTCAACCAACGAACACTGGCAAATATCATTAAATTTCTTTCAGTAGTTCTAGAAACCAACAGTGACTCATGGCATGTACTGAACTATTTAAAAAACTGTCCTGGGGAAGAGGTGGGGCAAGACGGCTGAAGAGAGGCCTCCACTGATTGTCTTCCCCACAGAAACACCAAATTTGACAACTGTCTACACAAAAAAGCAACTCTATATGAACGGAAAATCAGGTTAGTGTTCATAGTACCTGGTTTTGTGTTTATATTGCTAAAAAAGTAGGAAAGACAGCCTTGAATTGTCTACACCCCTCTTCCCCGCTCCCCTGGCAACTGCCGTGTGGTTCAGAGAGAATCTGTGTGCTTGGGAAAGGGAAGGTGCAGTATTTCTGGAACTTTGCTTTGGAACACAGCACTGCCAACACCAGGTAGGATTCAGCTGATACCCACTGAGGGAGCACCTAGACCAGCCCTAGCCAGAGGGGAATCGCCCGTCCCAATGGCTGGAACTTGAGTAGAAAACTTTGCGTTCTAAGGGTGTTGTCCAAGCCCCTCTGGACCCATTTCTAAATGTGATATGAGAGAAGGAGTAAGTAGCCTGCTGAAGTGTGGCATATTTGAGGTGAATGCGCTATAACACAATTATATAGATTAGCCAGAAACATTAAGCTGCAGATTAAGGTCTGTCTTTTCTTCAGAAACCTTTCACCCACAAAATGGTTTAAAGTTTGGCTGTGTTGAATTTATTTGCTTGACCTCAAAGAGACTTCCACGTGGACGGCTGTGATGAGACTGGACGTAATCCTAAGCAAGTCTGAAAGCTAATATTTGTGTGCATCTGTGCCTTGGCCTGATCTCACTCTTACAGGGAGCAGGTGCATCTTAGCAGCCTCCCCAGTCCGTCAGGCAAAGCTTGGTGTCTTTGGATCATTCAGCAGAAGGGGACATTACCTGCAATAGTAACAAGATACTGTCAACAAGTCCCCATAGGGAGAGACGGAACTGGGGCTGGCTGGGCACTGGGTCTGTTCCATGCTTTTCACAGCTCCCTAGCCCTGACATCTCTCAGGAGGAGGAAGAAGTTTGCCTTCACTGCATGTCACGTTTCAAGTCATCAAGCTCCTAAGATGCTGATTTGTCCCCACACAGCTCATAATGACTGGGGCTACACTTTTT
>NW_012113567.1:0-2241 GCF_000951035.1 Colobus angolensis palliatus | reverse complement strand
AAAAAAAAAAGAATGATTTATATGTGCCAGAATACATGACATAATTTTTACTGTCTTGAAGAGCTATGGAGTTCAGAAGAGAAGGGGCTTAGTGAGGAAAAGTTTTGTGGGAAAAGTAGAATTTACGTTGAATACTAAAGAACTTAGATAAGTACAGATAGAATGGAGTGTATTCTAGGTAGTGGAAAGGACAACAAAATGAAGATATGGACATATAATGAACTTGACATACTCATAAATTGGTGAGGAAAGTATTAGATTATAGATCTACATTATGAGGAATGCTGAGTATGAGGCAGGGAGCTTTGAGTTTCACATAAGAGAAGATAAGGTATAAACAGAGGAATAGAAGGATGAATTGGGCTGAAATGTAGATTTCCTGACTCCCAGTCCTTCTCCTTAGTGTAGATAGAGATACACGGTCATGCACTGTGTGAGAACGTTTTGGTGAATGACAGATTGCATATAAAACAGTGGTCCCGTGCTAATGTAAACAAACCTATTAAGAAGAACTTCTATAGGTATTCCAGAAGAAGGCGTTGTTACCATAGGAGATGACAGCTCCATGCATGTGATTGCCCCTTGAAGACATTCCAGTGGGACAGGATGTGGAGGTGGAAGGCTGTGATTTTGACGATCTTGACCCTGTGTAGGCCTAGGCTAATGTGTGTGTGATACTGTGCCACTGCACTCCAGCCTGGGCGACAGAGCGAGATTCTGTCTCAAAAAAACAACAAAAAAAATTACCTATAATTTAATATATGCATTATACATCTCCAATGATGAAAAATTACTATGTATTAAAAAATTCTTGAAGCTAGATGCACAATCTCAACTTCTAAAAAAGAAAATAAACAGTAGTACTCCTTGATGAACTAAGTGCCTAAGTTGCCTTTTCTTAGGGTTGAAATAAGGTGATAAAGGAGTTTACCGTGAGACTAGCTGCGTGAACAAAAATGAAAAACAACCTTTCAGTTTTCTCCCTCTCGAATGATTCTAGGATCTCTAAAAAATAATCTTAAAAGGAGCAAGGTTTTGAGAGAATGAGGTCTGAGGAATTGATGGTGAGTTTTTTCTGAAAGAATAGAAGTGACATTTGATTAGAGAGTTAAATGGGAAGTTATTAATAAAATAGTTTAGGAGTAGAATGGATCTGAAAGCTACATATACCAGTGATGATAGAATGTGTCTTTCCCCAAAGATTAGTGAATCTTCTCTGAAATGAAGACATTTCTTTCATCAATTGTAAGTGAATTTCTAAGGATCTGGTTATCTGCTTGTAAGTTTTTGGTTGTAATTGTATGACAGTATAGAAGTAACTAAAAATGTTTGTAATTTACCCAAGGTTAACCATTATTTTTGAGGGCTGTTATCCCTGTTGGTATAAGTAAGTAGTTGGCAGTAGGGGACACAGAAATACCTTGTTTTTCACCACTGGAGTGAAAATTATATATTATTTGTACTCTTTTTTTCTTTTTGAGAGGAGTCTTGCTCTGTCTCCCGGTCTGGAATGCAGTGGTGTGATCTCGGCTCACAACAACCTCCGACTCCTGGGTTCCAGCGATTCTGCCACCCCAGCCTCCCAAGTAGCTGGAATTACAAGCACATGCCACCATACCCAGCTAGTGTGTGTGTGTGTGTGTGTGTGTGTGTTGTATTTTAGTAGAGATGGGATTTCACCATGTTGGCCAAGCTCGTCTCGAACTCCTGACCTCAAGTGATCTGCCCACCTCAGCCACCCAAAGTGCTGGGATTACAGGAGTGAGCCACCGCATCCAGCCCTATTTGTATTCTTGAAAGGGAGTCATTTTCTTATAATAAGTATCAGTAGTAGCTCTATCGTTTACTGTGATCAGTAGTAGCACCTTGACTTTATGTATTGCCATTTATCAATCATTTATTCAGTGAAGATTTATTGACCATTGACTTTATAAAGTTGGTGAAATAATCGCAAGAAAATTTATTCAGTTAGATATTTACAAAAATACCTAGGTATTAAATGAAGATTGTTCTAGTTGATATAAGCAATAAAGCCTGACTATACGGCTCCTACCCTCAAGAATCTTATGGTATAGTGGGGATGATGAAATAGTATAAGATAGAATGATTTGGCCGGGCGCGGTGGCTCACGCCTGTAATCCCGGCACTTTGGGAGGCTGAGACGGGTGGATCATGAGGTCAGGAGGTCGAGACCATCCTGGCTAACACGGTGAAACCCCGTCTCTACTAAAAAAAAAAAAA
>NW_012113566.1:0-2229 GCF_000951035.1 Colobus angolensis palliatus | reverse complement strand
ATTCTCCTGCCTCAGCCTCCCAAGTAGCTGGGATTACAGGCACCCCCCGCCACGCCTGGCTAACTTTTTGTATTTTTAGTAGAGATAGGGTTTGTTGGCCAGGCTGGTTTCAAATTCCTGACCTCAAGTGATCCATCTGCCTCAGCCTCCCAAGTGCTAGGATTACAGCTGTGAGCCACTGTGCTTTCTTAAGTGTATAATTCAATGACTTTTAGCATGTGCATGAATCCAAGCACTGATGTTTGTCATCACATACATTCACTTCTCGTAGGCCTATACTTAGGAAGGGGATAGCTGAGTAGTAAGTAATGTTTAGCTTTAGTGTAACATCAAACAATTTTCGACAGTGATCAGACCAAATTACACTCCCTTCAGCAAGGTGTGCAAATGTTCCAGTTGCTCCACATCCTTGTCAGCATCTGATATTGTCTTTGTAAGTTTAACCATTCTGGTGGGTGTGTAGTTCTATCTGGTTGAGATTTTAATTTATTTTTCTTATGAAGTAATGATATTGAGCATGTTTATATGCTTTTTAGCCATCTGATATCTTCTTTTGTGAGATACCTGTTAAAGTCTTTGGCCCATTTTTAAATTTGGTGTTTTTTCCTTTTCTTATGATTCCTAGGAACTTTATGTATGCTAAAAAAAATTCCTATTAGCTAAGAAATATTATTCCAGGCCATACATGGTGGCTCATGCCTGTAATCCCAGAACTTTGGGAGACTGAGATAGAAGGATTGCTTGATGCTGGGAATTTGAGACCAACCTGGGAAACGCAGATCCAACTTTACAAAAGAAATTTTTTAGAGAAGGAAGTATTATTTAAAATTGAAAGCTGCTCTCATGTCTTGTTCTCTCTGCCCCAACTTGGAAATCAGAGCATGTTTGCTGAGGCAAACCATCATGTTCAGGAGTGGAATGTGCCTCTTGCTGCCAGATACTAAATTCTCTTGTTGGACTATAAATGAGAAGTTTGCCCTTTTGTAGGAAAGTAAGGACACATGGTTTATATTAGTATTTCAACATAATATAAGACACTTACTTTACCTCATAGCCATTACCTCTTCCTGATGCTCAGGTCTAGATTTTGGCAAGTAAGAACGGAAAGCTTAAGGGGAAAAATTACCATTTTTATAGTCAGTACTTATGGGCCAAGAAATTATTCAAGTTATTCATTTTAATATAACTGATTTTTAAGGACCTATAATAATAATGGCCATTGATCACCTTCTCTGTGCCAAACGCCTGGCTAGGCATATTGTATACTTTATCCCATTTAATTTTCACCAAAGTCCTACAAGCTAAAGATGAGGAAACAGACCCACAGAGAAGTCAGAAATGTATCCAAGGTCACAAGCTAATAAAGGAAGAGCCAGGATTCAAACCCGTGTTCAAAGCCCATGTCCCCCAAAGAAAAGATTACACTTTTACATCATTGTGGAGGTTGTAAGTTTTCTGTAGATGAGAAAGAACTTTAAAAATTATCCCCATCCCGTCTTTATCTTGTTCTATGAACTTCCCTTTCCAACAAAGTAGCTTGGAGTTTGTGTGCCACAATCGGCACTTAGGACTCTCATGAATTTCCAAGTCAATTCTGAGGGCAATGGCGCTGTGTGCAAATGCTTGTTTAAAGACGTGCTGTGCGGTGGCAGGGCCCAGCCTGCTCAGGCAGCAGAGGGAATCAGCGCGCAGGCAGTGATCACACCAGGTATCAGCTCCTGAGTGAGCTGCCTGTCTGTCCTTTCCTTCAGGGGCTGTGCATAAAGGCATTTCTCTCCAGCAAACATGCACATCATCCTGTCATTTTGATCTAGAGTCTTCCTGCCAATTTGTTATCATTATCCAAAGCAAGTTCTGTGCCTTCATACTCTTTCCCTAAGGAAAGTGAGATTCAATGGAGGGTCACTGATATCAAAATTTTGGGCTCTCATTAAACTATGGTTCCCTCTGTCTTCTGCAGCAGGGAGGAATTTGTTCAGAGAAGTAATGCACAGGGTAGAAATGGAAGGTCCCCATAACGCTATTCAAATGACTAATGGTGAAATTTCAAAATATTTCCGATGTTTCTCTTAAGATTGAACCTGATTGTTCACTACAGGGGAATATACATGCTGAGTCCAGTTTACGCTCGTGAAAAGTTACCCAGAGCACCACAGTGTACGGGTCACTTTAACCTGATGAGATGTGAAAATCGTGATGTTTGAAATGGCATCACAACTTTCTCATGTC
>NW_012113565.1:0-1220 GCF_000951035.1 Colobus angolensis palliatus | reverse complement strand
TGTCTCAGTCTCTCGAGTAGCTGGGATTACAGGCATGTGCCACTATCCCAGCTAATTTTGTATTTTTAGTAGAGACAGGGTTTCTCCACGTTGGTCCGGCTGATCTTGAACTCGTGACCTCAGGTGATCCGCCTGCCTCGGTCTCCCAAAGTGCTGGGATTACAGGTGTGAGCCACCATGGCCTTTTGTATTAATTTTTTTTTTTAAATCGCCTCAACTTCCCAGGTTCAAGTGATTCTCCCAGGCATGCACCACCACGCTGGGCTAAATTTTGTATTTTTGGTAGAGATGGGGTCTCACCATGTTGCCCAGGCTGGTCTTGAACTCCTGGCCTCAACTGATCCTCCCGCCTCAGCCTCCCAAAGTGCTGCAATTACAGGAGTGAGCTACCACACCGGGCCATGCTATGTATATTTTACAACAATTAATTTTTTATTTTAAAGCCATGCCTTGTCCTAAAACCATGCCCCTCCCTGCAAGAAGCCGGGGACCTGGTGCCTGCATTAGACCAATTAATGTCTACACTGGCGGCCCTGGCGAGACATCTCCACTGAAACCCCAAACCAGGTTTCTGTTGGAAGGAGGAGGAGGAAGTTAGGGGTGTCTGCTGCTTTTCCCTAACTCCCTCTCCAGGCCACTCCTTGCATCCCTGGCGCCTCCAGGAAATCTCTGGCTTCCGCTCCAGGGCGCTTCCTCTCCGCTTCCCCTGGCTGCACTCCGAAGACCTGGGTAGCCCATTAAATTGAAAATCCAGAGCACTGGGTCCCTTCCTCCCTGCTAGGAGGGCTTAATTTCCAAACTTTCCTGGCAGGTGAAGAGAAACATCTGCCTCCGTCCCGGTCCCATTGGAGTAGCCAGGAAAACAAAAGAATTTTGTTTCCATGGTGAAACAGCTGGGCCACCCTTATCCTGCCCTGTTCGGATTTTCCAAGGTTTCATCTCCATTTCCAGTTTCCAAACTGAAAACCACCTGGGCCCAGGTGCGGGAGGCCTGGGTGCTGACCTTGCTTGTGCCCTCGACTTGCTGTGTGCCCTTGGGTAAGTCTCTTGCCCTCTCTGAGCTGTGAGTCACCGAAGGGGTTGGATGGGAGGACCTCTGAGGTGCCTCCCAGCACCAGAGCCTCATTGATGTGGTCACTACAGGCTATAAATCCACCAGCCCCCTAACAATTGACTCCTTTTTCTTTTTTAGATGGAGTCTCCCTCCATTGCCCAGGCTG
>NW_012113564.1:23790-25453 GCF_000951035.1 Colobus angolensis palliatus | reverse complement strand
CAGCTACTCGGGAGGCTGAGGCAGGAGAATGGCGTAAACCCGGGAGGTGGAGCTTGCAGTGAGCTGAGATCCGGCCACTGCACTCCAGCCCGGGCCACAGAGCGAGACTCCGTCTCAAAAAAAAAAAAGAAAAGGGGTCTGAGGGGGAGGAGGAATGATTTGCTGTTGCCTGTTTAAGTCAAGGTCGAGGCGAGTGGGTGTTTCTGCTTTCTTCTGTGAAATACATTCTTATTTCTTAGGACGTGAGAATATTTGTTTCATTCTCCATAAATGTCCTGTCCATTGAGTTGATACCTAGGTCCGCTCCGGAGAGCCTGTTTGCACATACCCGTTTGGTAGATGTTTTTCA
The DNA here is from genome assembly GCF_000951035.1 of Colobus angolensis palliatus. Classification (NCBI taxonomy): domain Eukaryota; kingdom Metazoa; phylum Chordata; class Mammalia; order Primates; family Cercopithecidae; genus Colobus; species Colobus angolensis. Next base: position 25,104 of record NW_012113564.1, on the reverse strand, counting down.
TTACTTCTGTGGGCCTTCTTTTAATTACTATGTGTAAAGCTCTTAGAACAGAGATTAATAAAACATTTTGCAAGGATTATACATAATATAAAACTAGTTTCTTAGTAGAGAAAAAGAGATAAACAGTTGTTTACCACACTGTTCTCTCTGCTTTGGTATACTTTTACTGAATTTAGGAATGTTACTTGATTGTGTTCATTCATAGAAGAATCTTGATAGTGAAAATAGCCCATCGTTTTGATGAAGAACAGTTAAAGAACTGATGGGTGTTACTTATTTGTGCCACGCTGTTGTTTATTTTCCCAAAACCCACTCATGTCACAGGCTTATAGAGTAACAATTTTCTTAACAACTAAAAGATATTCCCTCTTCACAACTCTGTTTTTAATTTTATTTGCATGAAAATAATTTAATTGGGTGGGCGCAGTGACTCATGCCTGTAATCTCAGCACTTTGGGAGGCTGAGGTGGGCAGATCACCTGAGGTGAGGAGTTTGAGACTAGCCTGGTCAATATGGTGAAACCCCGTCTCTACTAAAAATACAAAAATTAGCTGGGCATGGTGGCGCATGCCTGTAATCCCAGCTACTAGGGAGGCTGAGGCAGAAGAATTGCTTGAACCCGTGATGCAGAGGTTGCGGTGAGCCGAGATCCTGCTATTACACTCCAGCCTGGGTGACAGAGTGAGATTCTGGCTCCAAAAAAAAAAAAAGAAAGTCCTGGTTTAAGCTGCCAACTATTTTTAGTACTATTCAGAACAGATTTTCTCCATCCCCTACCACCCAGTCATCTTCACTCTATAATAATAAAATTTAAGTTGTCCGTAGTCTCACCATGCAGAATAAATATTACTATTCTAATGTTTGTTTTTCCATTTTTTTCTGTGCACTTGTGCACATGTGTTTGTTTTCCAAAATAGAATCACAACAATTGATCATTTAAGGAGACAAAGACTCTCCAACACTTTGTTTGAAAAACGAAAAAGAGGTTGGGCATGGTGGCTCACGCCTGTAATCCCAGCACTTTGGGAGGCCAAGGTGGGTGGATCACCTGAGGTCGGAAGTTCGAGACCAGCCTGACCAACATGGTGAAACCCTGTCTCTACTAAAAATACAAAATTATGCCGGGCGCGGTGACTCACGCCTGTAATTCCAGCACTTTGGAAGGCTGAGGCCGGTGGATCACGAGGTCAGGAGGTCGAGAGCATCCTGACTAACACAGTGAAACCCTGCCTCTACTAAAAAAATACAAAAAATTAGCCGGGCGTGGTGGCGGGCACCTGTAGTCCCAGCTACTGGGGAGGCTGAGGCAGGAG
>NW_012113564.1:19369-19705 GCF_000951035.1 Colobus angolensis palliatus | reverse complement strand
GGCCTCCCAAAGTGCTGGGATTATAGGCATGAGCCACCACACCCAGCCCAAGTGGTTTTCTCTTCATGTAAATTTCTGATCCATTGCATGGATAGAATAATTATTGTGCTAAAGAGCCATCCTGAGTATAGAGTTAATATATATAAAACAGACCAGGTACGGTGGCTCACATCTGTAATCCCAGCACTTTGGGAGGCCAAAGCGGGCAGATCACGAGTTCGAGACCAGCCTGGTCAATATGGTGAAACCCTGTCTCTACTAAAAATACAAAAATTAGCCGGGTGTGGTGGTGCACGCCTGTAGTCCTAGCTACTCGGGTGGCTGAGGCAGAAGATT
>NW_012113564.1:10776-12009 GCF_000951035.1 Colobus angolensis palliatus | reverse complement strand
AGAGACAGGGTTTTGCCATGTTGGCGAGGCTGGTCTTGAACTCCTGACCTCAGGTGATCCGCCCGCCTCAGCCTCCCAAAGTGCTGAGATTACAGATGTGAGCCACCGTCCCCTCTTTTGCATTTATAGTGTCAGCTGAAGAATGACAAAGTTCATACATTTGGAAAGGAGAGCTTTATTTTACATAAAGGGTTGCAGCTTGCAAGGTGGTTATTCTGACAGACTGGGAAGTGTAGCCTAGGCTTCTGCCCAGAGGCAGGCACTTCAAGGGAGGTAGAGGATAAGACAGAAACATATGCTGAATGTTAGCCAAGTATACATGTTCAACACGCTACAGGAGGAGCTATGAATACTCAGGAAGGAGACTGTACACATGCATATTAGGTTAACGTAAGTCCTATGATCACTTTAGGGTAGAGATTTAACATTTAAATGCATTATAAGTAGGACCTATACATTAAAAGGGTAAATGTAGGACACAAGTCCATGATCTGTGTATCCTTGGGAGACCAGTCAAAACCAGTCCAAGGCTGTAAGTTGTTTATCAAGAAGAAGCTGTGGACTGGAATAGCTGTCATGTTGGAACCATAAAAACAGGAGTGTGGAGTGGTGGGGGAGTGTTCTGATGAAGTAAACCAAAGAGTCTTTCAGCCTTTGATTTTCTCAAGCTGACTTTTGAGAAAATCTAATGATCAGAAAGGTGAAAGGGATTGGAAGCAAATGGGTCATGACCAGCTTTCTGTTCTGCCATGTGCCATGACTAGGAACTTAAAGTTTGGGGGTCTTTAGCCAAAAAAGGGTCCTTCAGTCTGTTGGGGTTTAGGACTTTTACTTCGGTCTTTAATAAATAGATAGGTGGCCTCGGAGCTGGGCAGTGTCGTAGGCACTATCAGTGCAGTGGTAAACAACCAATCAAGTTTCTATCCCACCGAATTTACGTTGTAATAAGAAAAACATAATACCTGTAAATAAATAGGAAATACAATGTCAGGTAATGAGAGTGCTATAACAAAAAGTAAGCAGAGTAAGGGGATGGAGATGTGTGATGGGAAGACTATTTTAGTTATCAGAGAAGCCTTTTTTCCCCATCTTTTCTCATAAATTATTAAAGGAAAATAAAAGACTACAAAAACGGTATGCTTGATATTATAATCATATGTGTGTTATCAGCAACTAAAGTTTCATATGAATTATTCTAGAAGATAGCTCCTAGATCACAGAATATCATTCTTT
>NW_012113564.1:9868-10369 GCF_000951035.1 Colobus angolensis palliatus | reverse complement strand
TGATCTGCCCGTCTCGGCCTCCCAAAGTGCTGGGATTACAGGTTTGAGCCACCGCGCCCGGCCGGCCAGAATATCATTCTTACTTGCTTTTTCTATCGATGTATCCATCTATCTTCACATTAAGAAGAAATATGGATATAGTAGACTCTAGAGAGAATGATCTCATTATCTTTCGTTTACCTTGTCTAGGTGCTGTTTTCATCTCTCTTTGCAGCTCTTGTTTCAAATTTTTTTTTTTTTTTTTTTTTGAGACGGAGTCTCTCTCTGTTGCCCAGGCTGTAGTGCAGTGGCACGATCTCGGCTCACTGCAAGCTCCGCCTCCTGGGTTGATGCCATTCTCCTGCCTCAGCCTCCCGAGAAGCTGGGATTACAGGCGCCCGCCACCATGCCCGGCTAAGTTTTTGTATTTTTTTTTAGTAGAGTCAGGGTTTCACCACGTTAGCCAGGTTGGTCTCGATCTCCTGACCTTGTGTTCTGCCTGGCTCGGCCTCCCAAAGTGCT
>NW_012113564.1:6020-9818 GCF_000951035.1 Colobus angolensis palliatus | reverse complement strand
GTGAGCCACCGCACCCAGCTATGCCTGGCTAATTTTTATAGTAGAGGTGGGGTTTAACCATGTTGGTCAGGCTGGTTTCGACCTCCTGACCTCATGATCCACCCATTTTGGCCTCCCAAAGTGCTGGAATTGCAGGCGAGAGCCACCACACCCGGCCACAAAAGCCTTTAAAAATGTTTTTATACAGAGACATATGTTGTAATTTTGTGTGTTCTCTGTATATTCAGGTCTGGATGAGGACACTTATTTTAGGGTACTAGTTCTTATTTTATAACCATAGGGCCATTTCAGTGCCTACACTATTTGTAATGTTCTATCTTCTGACTTAACCTTCTACCAAAAGAAAGAAAAACATGCTTTTTCCCTCTAATCTCTAATCTTTTTTTTTAATTTAAATTTTATTTTATTTTATTTATTTTTTTTGAGATGGAGTTTTGCTTTTGTTGGCCGGGCTGGAGTGCAATGGTGCCATCTTGGCTCACCAAAAACTCTGCTTCCTGGGTTCAAGCGATTCTCCTGCCTTAGCCTCCCGAGTAGCTAGGATTAGAGGTGTGCGCCACCAGGCCCAACTAATTTTGTATTTTTAGTAGAGACAGGGTTTCTCCTGTTGGTCAGGCTGATCCTGAACTCCCAACCTCAGGTGATCCTCCCACCTTGGCCTCCCAAAGTGCTGGGATTACAGGCGTGAGCCACAGGGCCCAGCCTATACAACCAATTTTTAACAGTCATAATTAGAAAAATGCTTATGATATGATCTGCTTCTAGGACAAACTTAGAAGACATTCTCTAATTGCATTTAGATCCTTTTCTAACATAAAGATATTATATGGAGGGAGACTTTAAAAAACAATCGGTTATTTAAGGAGAAAGGGGTGGAAGAACTCACCTTCCTTGGGAATTTATGAGGGAGACATAGTAGGCAAAGGCTTATATACAGTATTTCATTTAATTGGAAAACTGATTTTTTTTTCTTTCCCAGGCATGTCTAGATTAAGATTTGCCGGAGTTTAAGAGACTGTGTCTGTAGCAACAGGATCCTTCAGGAACCCAGGCACTTTGCTTCAGGCACACTCATTTCCTGACTCGCTGTGTTGCAGGCTTCCAGCCCGAGCCTGTTTTCTTACCATATGGTCCACTTCCTGCAATATCTCTTCCCTCTTTTCTCCTTCTATCTTAAAATACATTTTCTTCCATTTCATTTATAATGTGTGGTTTGTCATTTCAGCGATCAGTGATGTTCAGTGATGTATCCATAGACTTCTCTCCGGAAGAGTGGGAATACCTGGACTTGGAACAGAAGGACTTGTACAGAGATGTGATGTTGGAGAACTACAGCAACTTGGTCTCACTGGGTAAGGTCAACTGCTTCTAGGAATTTAGACTCTGTTCTCTGTAACATCAACTTTTTCCTCTGGAAATTTCAAGAGTATCTTTTAGGAAACTATCTAAATTTTTGCTCCACTTTCTAAAGGGAACACTTTGAGCTTTATTTCACTGGAAGTGAGCACCTTCATTAAGCACATCCACCCTCCCCATCCTTAAGTAGCCCTTGGGCCTTCCTTAATAATGAAGGGGCTGGGTTTGAGATCTTTGTGATTTGTAGCCTCACCAGTGTCAAAGAAAAAGAAGTTTCACTTTGTGTTTGGATTCAGAATTACTTTAGATGTTTTTTGTTGCTTATTGGTATATTTGTAAGGGAAATAGCTAGATCCTGTTTATTGAGTTTGCTCTATCGAAAGAATACATATGATTTATGTAGTGGTAAAATGGATCAACAGCATTTATTTACTATTCAAGAGAACTCATACCTTTCATTAATAAACAAACATATTCAGTTTTACCAGTGTTACCTACTTTTATGATTGAAAATTAAAAACGTAAGAATTTTGTTCATGTGTTTTATTGCACAGCAAGATGAGTATAGTTAATAATAATGTGTATTGTATATTTCAAAATGGCTACAAGAGAGTGTTTTTAATGTCCTCACTACAAAGAAAAGAAATAATAAATATTTGAGGTGATGGATATGCTAATTTCCGTAATTTGCTAATTCCACAATAACATGTATCAAAACATCACATTGTAGCCTATAAATATATACAATTATTAGTCAAAAGACAAAATAATTATTAGTGAGTATATGGAGAAACTGGAACCCTCATACATTACAGTGGGAATGTAAGATGTTAAAGATACGACCCTGTAATTCTTCTCCTAAATATTTACTCAAGAGAAATAAAAACATGTGTCTATACAAAGATGTATGAGTATTCACAGCAGCATTATTCAGAATGCCTAAATAAATGGAAAATATGGCACAGTCATACAACAGACTATTCATTGAAGGACCAAACTACTGATACATGTTATAGCATGCAAGAATATCAAAAACACGATGCTAAGTGAAAGAAGCTAGATGCGAAAGATTACATATTATGTGATTCTGTTTATATAAAATGTCCAGAAAAAGCAAATCTGTAGAGACAAAAAGAAGATCAATGGATGGCCTGGGCCTGGGAGTAGGAATGAGAATTGACTGCCAGTGACCAGCCAGGGATGTTTGGGGGATGATGGAAATATTCTAAGTGTTGGTTGTGGTGATGTTTGCACAACTCTGTAAATTTACTAAAAATCATTGAATTGTACACTTAAAACAGGTAGATTTTATGTTACCTAAATTATATTGCAGTACTGTTAAAATCCAAGAACTTTACATTTAATTTAACATTGTTTGAATATCCAAGAAATAATAATACATCTCCTAGGAAGCTTATTTTTCCTCTCAGCAAAAGAAGAATAACCAATAGCTAATGAAATATGAATAGTGTTTGGTATATACTCTAGGCAATATTTAGATACAGACATATATTAATATAGTATTAACAATAATCATAGAAGATAGGTACTATGATTATCCCTATTTTATAGGGAAGGAAAAGGTAGCATAGAAGTAACTTGCCCAAGGCCACACAACTGGGATGTGGCTCAGGCAGGATTTGCACCCAGCAGTCTGTGATCTCAGCCACTATTGCCTCTGAAGAAGAAACACTTATATGAATATAGATTTTGAAAAGATTTTTTCATTCCTTCTCTAATCTCTATTTATTGTGTAACCTTAATGTACATGTTTTTAAAACATCTTTCACTTCTTTGTTTTGCCTTATCAATTACTGTTTTGACATATAATTTAACCAAGACTGAATCAAAGTAATTTTGATTTAGTTTTTATTTGCATGTACCTTATATTTCTTTTCTTCTAAGCAGGATGCTTCATTTCTAAACCAGATGTGATTTCCTTATTGGAGCAAGGAAAAGAGCCTTGGAAAGTTGTGAGGAAAGGAAGAAGACAATATCCAGGTGAGGGCCAGTTGGACAGGAAGAAGCCATCACCACAGGGAGCCCCAGATGGTTGGGGAAGAGGCACGTCCTTATGTTGTTTAGAAAGCCCTCTTGAAAGGTCTGTGGCCCAAGGAGGAAAGGTCTGCAACCTGGGGAGCAAATTAAGGTCTTAGCTGGGGGGTACTAAAATAACCACTTATTTGTCCCATTTACCACTCTTCTTTTTTATTATTGTTCTCTCTAGTTTTCCTCCTCTTTGATGGAACTGAGGGGTGGGGTGGTGCTCTCTTTGGCTCACTGTTGACAACCATTGTATATTTTGATTCAGTTGCTTTCCTCTTTTGCGTTTTTTTTTTTTTTTTTTCCAGAGATGGAATTTAGCTCTTGTTGCCAGGCTGGAGTGCAATGGCATGATCTCGGCTCACTGCAGCCTCCGCCTTCTGGGTTCAGCGATTCTCC
>NW_012113564.1:0-1435 GCF_000951035.1 Colobus angolensis palliatus | reverse complement strand
AAAAAAAAAAAAAAAAAAAAAAAATTTTAAGTTTGATATGATTATTATCTGTCCACTTTGAGATGTTGCGTAGGCAGTTGAATATGTATACCCGGAACTCGGAGAGATTACAGCCTGGTTTATGTTTGGCTGTCTTGATGGTTGGAATTTACATTCATGGGTCTGGATGTGACCAATTAGGGAAGGCAGGCAGGTAAAATAAAGCAGATAAGGAGAAGCGGCCTGAGAACTGACTCATGGGTCACTCTACCATGTAGACCTTTGAAAGAGGGAAAGAGGGACAACAAAAGAGAAAGAAGGAGCAGCCATTGAGATAAAATAAAAATAAAGCAAATGTTTCACCATGGAGGGAGTAGAGAATGAGGACTGAGAATTGACCCCAGGTTCTAGCAAGATGGAGAATCCTGGTGAGCTTGTCAAGAAAGATTTCAGTGGAGTCAGGATGAAAAGCCCGAGTGGAGTGACTTGATGAGAGAAGGGTTGGTGAGGCAGTAATGAGAATGAATATAAGACAACTCTTTGGAGGAATTATGTATGAAGGGAAGCTGGGAAATAGGGTTGGCAGTTACACTGGGAATATGGGTTAAAAAGCAGTGTCAGTGCATTTTATGACATTAGAGCATGTTTGTGTGCTCATGGGAATGATTCTATGGGTGGAGGAAATCAATACAGTAGAGAAAGGGCATAATTGTGGGAGCAGTGTCCTCCAGTGGGACAGGATCCAGTGGGACAGGAGTGGGAAAGGATCCAATGAGTAAGGGGGAATAAAAGGGAAAACAGTGTAGTTATGTGTGCAGGTAGGTTGGTGAGGATGGTGGAGAGAAGACAGCTTATTCTGTTGCTGTTTTCTCAGTGAAATAAGAAAGATCAATAGAATGTGAGAGCGTCAATGGAATATCATTAGCATTCAGTATGGGCTTATTCAGGATGTGATTAAAATTGATTCTCCGAAGTACAGTTCCTTAGATGTCAGGTTTTATTATTTTCAGATCTTTGTACATTGTCCCTGTGTTGAAATGCAAATAGGACTTCCTTGGAACCAAATCTTATGTATTCCAGACTTCTTGTTTCAACAAAGTAAGATGGTCGATACAGTGCCCAAATAGAGTAAGTCTAAGTGATTTATGTGACATTTTCTGTTTAATTAAAGGTGGTTCTCTGCAAAGAGGAATCACATTTATGATTTTTTTTATTTATATATTTTTACCTGATCAAAAAAAGGACTTTTCTACATTCTCATCAGAAGTGTTTAATAGACTAGAAATCCTTTGATCCAACAGATTTGGGACTGGTAATAGGTCTGTTAGTCATAAAAAAAAATGGGTCATATATTTTATGTACATACCATGAAAGTATTATTTTAACTTAGAACATTCAAATGTATGTCTGTTTGCCAGTATTTTTGATAGTGTCCAAGTCTTCCTTTCCATTGTCT
>NW_012113563.1:0-1869 GCF_000951035.1 Colobus angolensis palliatus | reverse complement strand
GCAAAAGACATGAACTCATCCTCTTTTATGGCTGCATAGTATTCCATGGTGTATATGTGCCACATTTTCTTTATCCAGTCTATCATAGATGGACATTTAGGTTGGTTCCAAGTCTTTGCTATCATGAATAGTGCCGCAATAAACATACGTGTGCATGTGTCTTTATAGTAGAATGATTTATAATCCTTTGGATATATACCCAGTATTGGGATCACTGGGTCAAATGGTATTTCTAGTTCAATCCCTGAGGAAATGCCACACTGTCTTCCACAATGGTTGAAATAGTTTACACTTCCTGTTTCTCCACATCCTCTCCAGCATCTGTTGTTTCCTGACTTTTTAATGATTGCCATTCTAACTGGTGTGAGATGGTATCTCATTGTTGTTTTGATTTGCATTTCTCTGATGGCCAGTGATGATGAGCATTTTTTCATGTGTCTGTTGGATGCTTGAATATCTTCTTTTGAGAAGTGTCTGTTCATATCCTTTGCCCACTTTTGATGGGGTTGTTTTATTCTTGTAAATGTGTTTAAGTTCTTTGTAGATTCTGGATTTTAGCTCTTTGTCAGATGGGTAGATTGCAAAACATTTCTCCCATTCTGTAGGTTGCCTGTTCACTCTGATGGTAGTTTCTTTTGCTGTACAGAAGTTCTTTAGTTTAATTAGATCCCACTTGTCAATTTTGACTTTTGTTGCCATTACTTTTGGTGTTTTAGTTATGAAGTCTTTGCCCATGCCTATGTCCTGAATGGTATTGCCTAGGTTTTCTTCTGGAGTTTTTATGGTTTTAGGTCTAACCTAACATTTAAGTCTTTAAACATCTCAAATTAATTTCTGTATAAGGTGTAAGTAAGGGATCCAGTCTCAGCTTTCTGCATATGGCTAGCCAGTTTTCCCAGCACCATTTATTAAATAGGTAATCTTTTCCCCATTGCTTGTTTTTGTCAGGTTTGTCAAATATCAGATGGTTGTATATGTGTGGTGTTATTGTGTCTGGAATCGGTGGGTTCTTGGTCTCGCTGACTTCAAGAATGAAGCCGCGGACCCTTGCAGTGAGTGTTACAGCTCATAAAAGTGGCATAGACCCATAGAGTGAGCAGCAGCAAGATTTATTGCGAAGAGCAAAAGAACAAATCTCCCACAGCATGGAAAGGGACCCGAGCGGGTTGCCACTGCTGGTTGGGGTAACCTGCTTTTATTGCCTTATCTGGCCCAACCCACATCCTGCTGATTGGTTCATTTTACAGAGAACTGATTGGTCCATTTTGACAGAGTGCTGATTGGTGCGTTTACAAACCTTTAGCTAGACACAGAGTGCTGATTGGTACGTTTACAATCCTTTAGCTAGACACAAAAGTTCTCCAAGTCCCCACCCCATTAGCTAGAAACAGAGTGCTGATTAGTGCGTTTACAAACCTTTCGCTAGACAGAAAAGTTCTCCAAGTCCCCACCCAATTAGCTAGACACAGAGTGCTGACTGGTGCGTTTATAAATCTTTAGCTAGACACAGAGTGCTGATTGGTGCATTTACAATCCTTTAGCTAGACAAGAAAAGTTCTCCAAGTCCCCACCCATCCCAGAAGCCCAGCAGGCTTCACCTGTTACTGGCACTCTCCACTGGGACTTTGCGGCACCTAGCCTGGGCACTCCGGCAGCCCAGAGGGAGCTCATCCCAGACAACCAAGAGGAAAAGAGGGGAAGGAGAAATAGATGGAGACCCACCACTGTGGCCAACAACCCCATGAAGAGGGAATGGTGGTTCACGCACAGGACCCAGCGTCTGATCAAGCCCAGCAGGTGCCAGCCAGCCATGCCAAGTGTGTGGCCTGCCAAGCCCATGCCTAACCAGAACCCGGGCCAGCCTGCAAG
>NW_012113562.1:0-1308 GCF_000951035.1 Colobus angolensis palliatus | reverse complement strand
CAATTCTCCTGCTTCAGCCTCCTGTGTAGCTGGGATTATGGGCACCCACCTCCACACCCGGCTGATTTTTGTATTTTTGGTAGAGACAGGTTTCACTAGTTGGCCAGGCTGGTCTTGAACTCCGGACCTCAGGTGATCCATCCGCCTCGGCCTCCCAAAGTGCTAGGATTACAGGCGTGAGCCACCATGCCCGGCTTTAGTTCTAGTTTGATGTTTGGTATCAGGTTCATCCCACGCAGACTACAGTTAGGTTTTTTAAATACCAAGATTAATTTCTTGATTTTTGTTAAAAAAAAAAAAAAAAAAGCTGTTTTTTATTTGGAGTTTTAGAAAGAACATGAGTTTTGTCCAGGCACAGTGGCTCACACCTGTAATCCCAGCACTTTGGGAGACCAATGCAGGTGGATCACTTAAGGCCAGGAGTTCAAGACCAGTGTGGCCAACATGACAAAACCTGATCTCTACTACAAATACAAAAAAAAATTAGCTGGGAGTGGTGGCACACACCTGTGTGTGGAGCTTCTCAGGAGGCTGATGCATGAGGATCTCTTGAACCCGGGGGTGGTGTTGCAGAGATCGTGCCACTGCAATCCAGCATGGGCGACAGAGCTTGTGAGACTCTGCCTCAAAAAAAGAAAAAGAGAAGAAGAAGAAAGAAAGAACATGAGTTTTGTTTGGAGCCTTGCATAACTGGCATTCCTGGTTTTCGTCACTGACTACACTCTGATTCTAGCCATTAGGGAGCAGTGTGGTGCTCTCTTGTTAGATTTTAGGTAATATTTCACAATCTGTTCAACTTGCCTGTACTATTTGTCTTTCTCAGTAGCAGACTGTAAAGTTTAGACAGAAAGGATCATATCTTATTTGTATTTCTTGCCTCTTGCTCTGGGCTGGACAGTAGTAGTTGTTAAATTAATGTTGCACAAAACAGAATCCCATTCTCTAGATTTAGAAGTTTCACCTAAGTGTATTTTATGTTTAGATAAGTCATTTGAAGACCAAGGACATGACTGTAAAACATTTTATCTTGGCCGGGTGCGGTGGCTCACGCCTGTAATCCCAGCATTTTGGGAGGGTGAGGCGGGCAGATCACGAGGTCAGGAGATCAAAGCCATCCTGGCTAACACGGTGAAACCCCGTCTCTACTAAAAATACCAAAAAAAATAGCCTGGTGCGGCGGCGGGCGCCTGTAGTCCCAGTTACTCCGGAGGCAGGAGAATGGCGTGAACTCGGGAGGCGGAGCTTGCAGTGAGCCAAGATCGCGCCACTGCACTCCAGCCTGGGTGACAGAGCGAGACTCCGTCTTTT
>NW_012113561.1:0-1168 GCF_000951035.1 Colobus angolensis palliatus | reverse complement strand
GGAGTTGCTCTTCTCGAGGAGTATCTTTGTGGCGTTCTCTGTATTTCCTGAATTTGAATGTTGGCCTGCCTTGCTAGGTTGGGGAAGTTCTCCTGGATAATATCCTGCAGAGTGTTTTCCAACTTGGTTCCATTCTCACCGTCACTTTCTAGGTACACTAATCAGACGTAGATTTGGTCTTTTCACATAATCCCATATTTCTTGGAGGCTTTGTTCATTTCTTTTTCCTCTTTTTTCTCTAAACTTCTCTTCTCGCTTCATTTCATTCATTTGATCTTCAATCACTGATATTCTTTCTTCCAGTTGATCGAGTCGGTTACTGAAGCTTGTGCATTTGTCACGTAGTTCTCGTGTCATGGTTTTCATCCCTATCAGGTCGTTTATGGACTTCTCTGCATTGGTTATTCTAGTTATCCATTCGTAAAATCTTTTTTCAAGGTTTTTAGTTTCTTTGCGCTGGGTTCATAGTTCCTCCTTTAGCTCTGAGAAGTTTCATCGACTGAAGCCTTCTTCTCTCAACTTGTCAAAGTCATTCTCTGTCCAGCTTTGTTTCTTTGCTGGTGAGGAGCTACGTTTCTTTGGAGGGGGAGAGGCACTCTGATTTTTTGAATTTTCAGCTTTTCTGCACTGCTTTTTCTCCATCTTTGTGGTTTTAACTACCTTTGGTCTTTGATGATGGTGACATACAGATGGGGTTTTGGTGTGGATGTCCTTTCTGTTTGTTAGTTTTCCTTCTAACAGTCAGGACCCTCAGCTGTAGGTCTGTTGGAGTTTGCTTGAGGTCCACTCCATACCCTGTTTGCCTGGGTATCAGCAGCGGAGGCTGCAGAAGAGAGAATATTGCTGAACAACAAGTGTTGCTGTCTGATTGTTCCTCTGGAAGCTTCGTCTCAGAGGTGTACCCGTCCGTGTGAGGTGTGAGGTGTCAGTCTGCCCCTAGTGGGGGATGTCTCCCAGTTAGGCTACTCGGGGATCAGGGACCCACTTGAGCAGGCAAGTCTGTCAGTTCTGAGATCTCAGCCTCTGTGTTGGAAGAATCACTACTCTCTTCAAAGCTGTCAGACAGGGACATTTACATCTGCAGAGGTTTCTGCTGCTTTTTGTTTAGCTATGCCCTGTCCCCAGAGATGGAGTCTACAGAGGCAGGCAGGCCTCCTTGAGCTGGGGT
>NW_012113560.1:0-1719 GCF_000951035.1 Colobus angolensis palliatus | reverse complement strand
TTTGATTATGCTGTTGTCAGAGGGATTGTTTATTATGATTTTAGTTCTTTTGCATTTGCTGAGGAGTGTGTTACTTTGATTATGTTATCAATTTTAGAGTACATGCCATGTGGCAATAAGAATAATGTATATTCTGTTGTTTTTTGGTGGAGAATTCTGTAGATATCTACAAGGGCCATTTGATCTTGTGTTGAATTCATGTCCTGAAACTCTTTCTTAATTTTCTTTCATTATCATCTGTTTAATATTGTCAGTGGGGTGTTAAAGTTTCCAACTATTATTTTGTGGGAGTCTAAGTCTCTTTGAAGTTTTCTAAGAACTTGTTTTATGAATCTGGGTTGCTCTTGTGTTGGGTGCATATATATTTAGGACAGTTAGATCTTCTTGTTGAATTGAACCATTTACATTTATGTAATACCCCTTTTTGTCTTTTTTGGTATTTGTTGGTTTAAGTCTGTTGTGTGTGAACTTATGATTGCAACCGCTGCTTTTTTCTTTTTCTGTTTTCCATTTGTTTGGTAAATTATCTCCATTTCATTATTTTGAGACTGTGTGTCCTGTGTGTGTCATTGCATGTGAGATGGGTCTCTTGAAGATGACATACCATTGGGTTTTGCTTCTTTATCCAGCTTTCCATTCTGTGCCTTTTAATTTGGGCATTTATCCCATTTACATTTAAAGTTAATATTGTATGTGTGAATGTGATTCTGTTATTATGATGTTTTGCAGTCTTGCTTATGTGATTGCTTTATATTGTCCCTGTTCTGTGTACTTCAGTGTGTTTTTGTCATGGCTGGTAATGTTTTTTGCTTTCCATATTTCATGCTTCCTTCAGGAGCTCTTGCAAGGAAGACCTGGTGATAACAAATTTCCCTGGCTTTTGCTTGCCTGTAAAGAATCTCATTTATCCTTTTCTTATAAAGCTTTGGCCAGATATGAAATTCTGGGTTGGAAATTATTTTCTTTGAGAAGGTTGAATATTGGTTCTCCATCTCTTCTAGGCTGTAGGGCTTCTGTTGAGATGTCTGCTGTTAGTCTAATTGTCTTCTCTTTGAAAGTAATCTAACCTTTCTTTCTAGCTGCCTTTAATATTTTTTCCTTCACTTTGACTTTGGAGAATCTGATGATTATGAGTCTTGGGGTGACATTCTCATCAAGTATCTTACTGGGGTTCTCTTCATTTCCTGAATTTGAATATTGGTCCGTCTATTTAGGTTGGGGAAGTTCTCATGGATGATAACTTAGAATACGGTTTCCATATTAATTCCATTATCCCATATCTTTCAGGGACATAAATGAGTCATAGATTTGGCCTCTTTGCATAATTCCATATTTTTGGAGGTTTGGTTCATTCTTTTGCATTCTTTTATTTGACTCTTGTATTTTAGAAAGTCAGTCTCCAAGCTCTAGATTCCTTCCTTCATTTGGTCTATTCTGCAGTTAATACTTGTGATTGCATTATGAAATACTTGTAATGTGTTTTTCTATTAAGTCAGTTACATTCTTTTCTATTGTGGTTATTTTGTGTGTCGGTTCCTGCGTTGTTTTATCATAATTTTTAGCTTTCTTGAATTGAGCTTCAACATCTTCCTGTGGCTCAATTATCTTCATTCTTATCCATATTATGCATTCTATCTCTGTCATTTCAGTCATCTCATACCTGTTCAGAACCCTTGCTGGAGAACTGATGCAGTCATTTGGAGAAAAGAAGGCACTCTG
>NW_012113559.1:0-1181 GCF_000951035.1 Colobus angolensis palliatus | reverse complement strand
ACACGCCCTGCTAATTTTTGTATTTTTTGTAGAGATGGGGTTTCACCATGTTAACCAGGCTGGTCTCAAACTCCTGACCTCAAGTGATCCACCCGCCTTGGCCTCCCGAAGTGCTGGGATTACAGGCGTGAGCCACCACACCTGGCCTAATTTTTGTATTTTTTTGTAGAGAAGGGGTTTCACTATGTTGGCCAGGCTGATTTCGAACTCTTGGCCTCAAGCAATCCTCCTGCCTTAGCCTCCCAAAGTGCTGGGATGACAGGTGTAAGCCACGGCGCCCAGCCGATGAAGAGATTCTTAATTCCAAATGCCAGATGTGAGCTTTAGAGGACCCTTCTCCAGATAGAATCTTCTCTGCCCTCCATGACAGGGAAGGAGAATTGTCTGACTTTCAGCAAAAACACTGGCTCCAAACATGGTCTGTGGGTGATGTGTTCACTTGGCCAGTCTTTAATATGTGCAGGACACAGTCATGTCATGGAAAGATTTTTCAAGCTTAACTACCCCTCCCTGATGAAGTGGCGTAGTAAACATGAACCCTCCAGAAGGCCAAGAGCGACGGCCTGACATAAACATGCCAGACATGGGTTTTCTTAGCTATTTTTTTTTTAATGACCTTGTAGTCCCAGGTGAGAGCTACAGACAGATTACTACCTCTTCAAAGAAAGCCCAGAATTCAAGAACTGTATCCATAAAAATAATAACTACCTAAAACAAGGGTAGACTACCCACTTTTCTTTTTCCACAAACATTCGTTGAGTATTTTAAGAATTCACATTTTATCAGTGATTAAAATGGCAAACAGGTGTTAAAATCTTTGGCCAAATTAGTATCTCTTCTGCCAAAGAAGTTGCTTAAAACCAGGCATTTTGCTAGAAGCAAAGTCCCTGAGAATTTGAGAGATATGAGATACTAAAATACGAAGCTATTGTCCTCGCCCCTCCCTCTCTTCTGTCTCTCCTCTCTCCTTCCCTCTTTCCTTCTTTTCCTCCTTTTCTTCTGTTTCCCTCTCTCCTTCCTTCCTTTTCTCCCTTCTCCTTAATTCCTTCCTTCCTTTCCTCCTCCCTTCTCCTGCTTTCCTTCTTTCCCTCCCTCCCTCCCCTCTTTCCCTTCCCTCCCTCCCTTCCTTCTTCCTCCTCCCTTCCTCTTTTCCCTCCCTCCATCTTTCTTGTCCTTCCTTC
>NW_012113558.1:0-1035 GCF_000951035.1 Colobus angolensis palliatus | reverse complement strand
GTTAGCCAGGATGGTCTCGATCTCCTGACCTCGTGATCCGCCTGCCTCGGCCTCCCAAAGTGCTGGGATTACAGGCGTGAGCCACCACGCCTGGCCTATCTTCTTTTTCTTTTAAGGCTGAGTAGTGTTCCATTATGTATGTATAACACATTTGCTTTACTCATTCATCCATTGTTGGGCACTTAGGTTGATTCCCTATATTGGCTATTGTAACTAGTGCTGAGATAAACATGAGAGTGTAGATACTTCTTCAAAACACTGATTTCATACTTTTTGGATATATACCCAGCATATATCCAAATTGGGATTGCTGGATCATGTGGTAGTTTTGTTTTTAATATTTTGAGCAACCTTCATATTCTTTTTCATAATAGCTGTGCTAATTTACATTCTCAACAAGTGTATAAGGGTTCCCTTTTCTCCACATCCTCACCAACACTAGCTATCTTTTTTCCTTTTTGGTAATAGTCATTTTAACAGGTATGAGGTCAAATTTATTGTTGTTTTAGTCTGCATTTGCTGAATGATTAGTGATGTCGAGCATTTTTTTCATATCCCTGTTGGTCCTTTCTTTGTCCTCTTCTGAGAAGTGTCTATTCAGGTTCTTTGCCCATTTAAAAAATATATATTTTTTAGAGAATAGAGGTCTCCCTGTGTTGCACAGTTTGAAGTGCAGTGGCTGTTGACAGGTAAGATGCCACTACTGATTAGTATGGAAGTTTTAATCTGCTCTGTTTCCAACCTGAGCCTATTCATCCCTCCTTAGGCAGCCTGGTGGTCCCTTCCTCCCACACGATCAACATATTGATGCAGAACTTCGTGTGGACACCCCGCTGACATATTGCACTAAAGTCCAGAACTCCTGTACTCAAGTGATTCTCCTGTCTCAGCCTCCCAAGTAGCTAGGACTACAGATGCATGCCATGGCACCTGACCCTTTGCCCATTTTTTATTTTTGAGACAGAGTCTTACTCTGTTGCCCAGGCTGGAGTGCAGTGACATAATCTCGGCTCACTGCAACCTCCACCTCCCAGG
>NW_012113557.1:0-1096 GCF_000951035.1 Colobus angolensis palliatus | reverse complement strand
CTGGGAAGCTGAGGCAAGAGAATCGCTTGAACCTGGGAGGCAGAGGTTGCAGTGAGCTGAGATCATGCCACTGCACTCCAGCCTGGGTGACAAAGTGAGACTCTATCTCAAACAAACAAACAAAAACTATAAAAAAGGTGAAAAGTCAATGTGATAAGTTGGTGTGGGAGAAGATATTTGTAACACATATAACAGGCAAAGCATTAGGATTCAAAATGTATAAAAGATGTCTTCCTGATCAATAAGAAAAAGACAAAACAATCCAGCAGAAAATTTGGCAAAAGATTAGAAACAGGCAATTCATAATTTAAATATATAAAAATGCCCAAGTTTATTCATAATTAGAGAAACGAAAATTTAAAAATAGGATACTATTTCATATTCGTCTGATTAATGAAGTCTGATAGTCAAAGTGTCAGCAAAGATGTAGAACAGGAGGAACATTGCTGATATTAAAGTATATTGGTTCAATAACTTCAGAAAACAATTTGCCAATATATAGTGAAGTTAAGACATTCATATCCTACAACACAGTAATTCCACTCCTAGGTATATATCTGAGAGATACTTTAGACATGTGTACAATAAAACATACAAGAATCATTTTGAGATATCTTAAAAATGTAAATTAGTTCAGATCACTTCCTTCCTCAAAATTCTCCGAGGCTGAGATTAAAATTCAAAGTCCTCACCAGGCCTACAAGGCATGACAGTTTGCTTGTCTAACCACCTCTCCTGCTCTGCTCTCCCTGTTTCTGTTCTAGCCCTGCTGACTTTGCTGTTCCTTGAACAGCCTCTTTTTCTCCCTAGGGCTCTTGGACTCACCATTCCTTCACTTCCTCAAAGTGTTCCCTTCAGTTTTTATTTTGTCTCGATTCCTGCCTTCAGCGAAACCTCTGTTGACCACCTTTCTTTCCCTCCCTGCCTCCCTCCCTCCCTTCCTTCCTTTCTTTCTTCCTTCCTCCCTCCATCCTTTCTTTCTCCCTTCCTCCCTCCCTCCTTCCCTCCCTCCTTGCCTGCCTGCCTTCCTTCCTTCCTTCCTTCCTTCCTTCCTTCCTTCCTTCCTTCCTTCCTTCCTTCCTTCCTTCCTTCCTTC
>NW_012113556.1:0-1260 GCF_000951035.1 Colobus angolensis palliatus | reverse complement strand
GGAAAAAAAAAAAAATACATTAAGCTGGGTGTGACGGTACACACCTGTAGTCCCAGCTACTCAAGTGTCCGAGGCAGGGGGATCGCTTAAGCCCAGGAGTTTGAGTCTAACCTGTGCTATACAGCAAGACCCCATCTGTATGGGAAAAAAAAAAAAGAGAAGAGATTGATTTAATCTTACCTAGTAGTAGAAAAAAATTAGAAACATTTTGTTTCAATTCAGGAACAGGACATGAATACCTATAACATTTATTTAGTGGGTGTCCCAGCCAATACAGGAAGAAAAGAAGCATTAAAACTATGTATAATTATTAGTAAGGAAGAAAAAAGTATAATTATTAGTAAGAAAAAAAAAATCTTACATCATTTTCAGGTGATATAATTGTCTTCATAGAAAATCCGAGATAAGCTGCAGACAAGATACTAGAATTAATAAAAGCATTCCACTTAGTTACTGGATACAACATCATTATAATGAAATTAATTGCATTTTTGTATACCAGAAATAAGCAGGTATAATTATAATCTTTTTTGATATCATTAACAATTTAAAGGAACACCACAAGATACCTAGAATAAATTTAGTGAAAGATTTAAAAGACTTTTGTGGAGCAAATTACAAAACTTTTGAAAGAGATAGAAGAAAACTTAAGAAAATGAAGAGTTGTGCCATCTTCATGGATAGGAAGACTCAGTAGGGTAAAGATTATTATTATACCCATATCTATAAATTCAGTATAACACTGATAAAAAATTCTCAAGAAAGGTTTTTGTGAAATTTAACCTGCTTCTAAAAATTCATATAGTAGAAGTTCAAGAATAGACAAAATAATAAGGAATGAAGTGTAACAGTTCAGTCTAACAGCAGTCAGGATTTGTGCAGGCATGGAAAAATAACACATAGTGAAGTGGAACATGATGAAGAGCTTAGGAACATACCCAAGGACAAATGGAAACTTGGTCCCTATCACATCGTATCTTAGTAGGGGAAAGAATGATTTCTTTAATGATGCAGAGACAGCTAGTTATTCATATGGAAACAAGTAACACTGGATCCCTGTCTCACACTTAAAAATGAGTTTTACATGGGTTAAAGACCTAACTGAAAAACCAAAACTGTAAGGCTTTTAGAAGATACAAGTGACTATTAGAAATGTTTCCGGCCGGGCGCGGTGGCTCACGCCTGTAATCCCAGCACTTTGGGAGGCTGAGGTGGGTGGATCACGAGGTCAGGAGATCAAGACCATCCTGGCTAACACGG
>NW_012113555.1:0-1176 GCF_000951035.1 Colobus angolensis palliatus | reverse complement strand
TTTAACTGCCCTCTGTGATTGATCTCTTCTGAATAAGACATGGTTTACAAAGACTTAAGAACATCTGATTTGTTTTCAGCTTCTGCATTTAGAAATATAATAACGTCTCTTAGCTGTAATCTCCTGGGGATTTGAGCTGCCCCTGAAAGGGTCAAGTTTGTCTTTGTTTGTAACAAGACCACTGCTCAAGTATCCTGTGCTTTGGTATCTCAAATGGAGAGCTTCCACAGTTCCAGAGCAGCTGAAACTCTTAGTCATGTGGTTTACTATTTTATGATGTCTTGTATAAATGTTTGTTTCAATAATGTCAAGCCTCTTTACACTGTGTCAAAATTGTGCCAAAACGTCACACCTTTTCTTGCGTACCTCCTCCTCCATTTCTGTTTTGTTTCTAAAATATTTTAGGTGCTTTCATGGGAAAAATATCCTTACATAACCAAACCTTATAATATTTTATAAATATATTCTACTTAATTTTGTGTGTATGTTTAATCAAAGCATAAACTCAATAACTGTCCTTATTGCAAAATATATGAGATTAATAGTGTTATTAACCTTTAAATGCAAACAATTAGACAACCGTGGGCAGTCCTATTATGCTTTTAGAAGTATTTAGAATTTATTGTAGAAGAAAAAAGTTCTGTAGGATCAGTCCCAGGGCCAGGGCCATAAGAGTGTCATCTTCAAGTAACCCAAAGAAATTAAACAGGCATTTCAGAGCTAAATAAATTAAGTAAACATCAATTAATTGTATAACAGTCCCCTGCTTTTTCTTCTTAAATATTGTAAAATCTTTGAGCAAAGTTTCAAATTTCATTAGTTTTGTATATTACTCAGGCTGTTTCAGTTGCAAGTGACAAAATCCAGTTGTAAATTGGCTTAAATAAAAGGGGAATTGATTGGCTCATGACTTGTAACTGAAGAGGTAAGGATAGGGCTGGGTCTATGCCCATCCTAAGTGGGGGCTTCAGAAGACATCCTTGGATGCAGTTTCTCTCACTTTGTTTCTCTTCTCTTTCTCTGGATTGGTTCTTGTGCAAGACAGGCTTTCCCTTCATGGTGGTAAGACGGCTTCAGTCCTAAGTTCTCACAAAATCAAAGAGCAGCAGATTTAGAAAGGTTCATCTGCAGAAGGTTCTCTAGAAGTCTTGATACTCACTCTGGAAGCACTAGCTC
>NW_012113554.1:0-1015 GCF_000951035.1 Colobus angolensis palliatus | reverse complement strand
AAAAAAAAAAAAAAAGAGTTCGAGACCAGCCTGACCAACATGGTGAAACCCCATCTCTACTAAAAATACAAAAATTAATTGGGTATGGTGGCACATGCCTATAATTCCAGCTACTCAGGAGGCTGAGGCAAGAGAATTGCTTGAACCTGGGAGGTGGAGGTTGCAGTGAGCCGAGATCACCCTACTGCACTTCAGCCTGGGCAAAGGAGAGAGACTCCATCTCAAAAAAATAACCTCGTCTTTACTAAAATACAAAAAGTTAGCTGGGCGTGGTGGCTTGCATCTGTAATCCCAGCTACTAGGGAGGCTGAGGCGGGAGACTTGCTTGAACCTGGGAGGCGGAGGTTGTGGTGAGCTGAGATCGTGCCACTGTACTCCAGAATGGGTGACAGAGCAAGACTGTCTCAAAACAGACAAACAAAAAGAATGAAAGCCTTTTTCACCAAATGTATCATGGATACTTCTCCAAAAAATAAAACAAAAATAAAAGGAATAGAAAATCAATATCCAGGAGAAATGGTGCATGCCTATAGCTTCATCTACTTGAAAGGCTGAGGCAGGAGGACCACTTGAGGCCAGGAGTTAAAGGCCGCAGTGCATTATGATCACACCTATGAATAGCCATTGTACTCCAGCCTGGGCGACAGGCCAAGACCCCATCTCAAAAATAAATAAATAAAAATTTATGTTTGCATTATAATTTATAAGTGTTTAAAATTAATCCTCTATTGATAAGTATTTAAGTTGCTTTCAGTTTGTTTATTTTTAAGACAGGGTCTCCCTCTGTTGCCCAGGCTGCAGTGCAGTGGTGCAATCACTGCTCACTATAGCCTTGACCTCCTGGGCTCAACCAGTCCTTGCACCTTAGCCTTCCTAGTAGCCAGAGGACAGTTTGGCACCACCACACCCAACCAATTTTTTTTCTTTCTTTATCTTTTTTTTTTTTTGAGACGGAGTCTCGCTCTGTCACCCAGGCTAGAGCACAGTGGCGCGATCTCAGCTCACTGCAAGCTCC
>NW_012113553.1:21778-22114 GCF_000951035.1 Colobus angolensis palliatus | reverse complement strand
ACTTGGAGAGGGTCTGAACTCCACACACACAGCTAGCCACCTCTCCAGCTTCCTCTCCCACAGACCCTCCTTCCCATGTGCCCTCCTGGGGTGTATAGGGTCCTGCCACCCCTCTCTTCCATGGATCTGCACACACCCATCACTCTGCCTACATCCCTCCAGCCTCATCTAGACAGCCTCAACTCCACAACTCACAGCAGATGCAATTTCCTAGAGAACTTCAGAGCAGTTTGGGTCAAGATTGTTTCAAATAAGTTCCTGGACACTTAAAATTAGCTTCACCTTCTGCTTCTCCCACCCCAGTGTTCAGTGGAAGGTCTTGTTTATTATTGTACA
>NW_012113553.1:17898-18614 GCF_000951035.1 Colobus angolensis palliatus | reverse complement strand
TTAAGCCTGCTTTCATCTGTAGGTTCCTCTCCCTCCCTGACCTCATCCCCAAGCTAAAGACGCCAGTCATTTGTCCTGGAGAGCTTCCCACAGCCTGGATTTTACCAATTGCATCTCTACGGTATTTTTCACTATATACTCCTATCCCCCGTCTTGACTGCAAATTGGCAGTACAATCTGGAAGTTTGATCAGCTTTAGGTGCAGGTTTAGTTATTTGTTGATTTATTTGTAATGCTGCTTTGTAGGTGGTGCTGGGTACTTCTCTCAGGAGGCGTATAATGTACAGTTGTCTCTTTCTTTTACATTAGCAGCCATTGATGATCATTGCCATTACTTGATCAAGGGAAGTAAAATAGTGATATTATAATTCTATTATTACTGTCTCACTTACTAGTTGGAAGGTTTTCATAGTAAGAAAATTGGCTTCATCAACTGTTTTGTTGCCCTAAGGTACAACTCACAGAGAAACTCATATATATATGTGTGTGTATACATGTGTGTATATATATGTGTGTGTGTATATATGTATACATGTATATATACGTGTGTGTATATATATATGTCCCCAAATTTGCTTCCATCACCTCCTGTGGAGGCTGCATGAACGATGGACCTGCCACTGTCTCAGCACATCCTCAGCACAGTTCACTGCTCGCTTCTATCAGAATCACCTGGGACGCTAATTAGAAGGTGAAGTTTCCCAGCCCCAGCCCCG
>NW_012113553.1:14799-17705 GCF_000951035.1 Colobus angolensis palliatus | reverse complement strand
ATCTCACCAATTTCTCTTGTAGAGAGGTAACTAACTCGTGTGAGGCACAATTGGCTTATTAAGAAACACCCTGGAGAGACACAGGTCACCTGTCACCACTGGATTTCTCACACATGAGAGAAGACCTGATGTAAGCAGAGGACCACATGCTGATTTTTGTTAAGTACCTAGGCTGGACTCCACCACCAGAGACAATTGTTCAGTAAAGGGCAATCATTTTAAAAGAGGGCATGACAAAGCTGGATCGAGCCACCCAGCAGAGAGGAGCCGCTGCTGCCATAAAGAATTATGAGCTCTGAGAACCTCCGGATGCAGAGGTGTGCCGCTACTGATGAGCTCAAGCGATTCCTTTGAAAACAGCACAGGAAGTCTCATCATTTTAGCTCTGACTGCATCATCACAGATCCTTTGAGACCATGTGCACGTCAAGTAACAGACATCAAAAGGTAGCTTCAGCTGATCTGGGCAGGGAAGCAATTTCTCCATTGCCTCTCAAAGCGCCACTCTTCTTATTCACAGAAGTAGTTTGAGAACTGTCTCAGAAAGCTCTAAGTCATGCAGTCACAAGCCAAGGGGACTTCCAAGGCTTGGGACATAAGCTTTGTCCCATTCCTCTTGTCCCTCATCTCACCTGCTTGCTACAAAGCTCATAATGCTGTGACTCACATTTCTCCCCCTCCATGTGCAGAGTGAATGAGTAAGTGGAGAGAACCGACTGGAGTATACTGGGTACCTGCAGTGTTGCACTCCTTCCCTGGGCAGGAAGTACTGAGGCATGTGGGGTCTTCGTCTAGAGCTCAGGGCCCCCCTGCCTGGGCCAAGCTTGGTGGTTAGTGCACTGGTTTCTGAAACTCCCTGACTCTTTTCTGTGTTTCCTTTACCTAATATTGGTACCTTCCTCAAGCCCCTTTTCCAGTCTAGCCATAATATGGTTGGGGTCTGAAGCAAGAGGACAACGAAAGGCCCATATTTAAGTATTTGAAACTCTTAAGTAAAGCTAAGAAACTGTTAAATAAAATATGGGTTGTCTTGCTAGGTATCAATCACCTTTATAATGACCCAGGAGCCCAGGTTCAAATTTAGAAATCTCAGGCCTCTTCCTGTTCCCCTCAGGACACAGGCCCTTGGCCCATAGCCCCTCTCCCTCCTTCTCCCACCGGCTCTGTCCTGCTCTTCCCTCCAGCTGTAGAAGTCTTGTGTGCACATGTGTGACAATTCAGCCTCCCAGTATGTGCAGATCCTGTCCACAAACACTCACAGGCAGCCAATGATACCGTCCTGGATCAGGGCACATGCAAAAAGTAGCTCCACCAGTGGGAGGACGGACCAGCCAGGGAAGGGCTGACCAGCCTTGGAAGTGCCTGATTGAGAAGAAACTTATGGATGGCATGTACGTGGAGCATGGACTAGAAGTGGGGAGTACAGGCTCTGGGTGAACACAACCCCCCTCCTAGACTCCTAGCTTTTTTGGAAGACAGAAAGCCAAAGCAGAAACCCTAATTTGGGAAGTTCAGCCCATGGGGGTGTAATGATGGTGCTGTCTTCACTCGTCAACTGCAACTCTCAGAACATTAATTGGGAAACCGATTTCTACCAGACTAGTCACCACTGGACTTCACCAATGTTGTCAGCCTTGTGAATGAGAACAGAACGTTCCATCAAAGCAGGGGCGTCCATGGCGAGGGTGGGTCCAATGTAGTCACTAGGGTCCTTATAAGTGAGAAGGAGTGGTAGAAGGGCCAGAGCCAGAATGATGCAGCCTGAGAAACACTCAAACATCTATTGCTAGCTTTGAAGACAGCAAGAGACCACAAGCCTAGGAATGCAGGAAGCCTCTAGAGGCTGGCAAAGGCAAGGAAACAGATTCTTCCCCAGAGCCTTTGGAAGAAACACAGCCTGCTGACAACTTGATTTTAACCTCCTGAGACTGGCTTCAGACTTTTGACTTTCAAAACTGTAAGATAACACATGGGTGTAGCTTTAAGCCACTAAGTCGGCACCACTGTATTACTGCAACTGTAGGATACTCATAGAAGGCTCTATCTTTTATTTATTTATTTTTTTGAGACAGGGTCTTGGTCCGTCACCCAGGCTGGAGTGCAGTGGCATGATCGTCGCTCATTGTACCCTTGACCTCCCAGGCTCAATTTATCCTCCCACTTCAGCCTCCCAAGTAACTGGAAATACAAGTGTGCACCAGGACCCCTGGTTAGTGTGTGTGTGTGTGTGTGTGTGAGCGAGAGAGAGAGAGAGCGAGATAGAGAGAGAGAGAGAGAGAGGGTTTCACCATGTTATCCAGGGTGGTCTTGAACTCCTGCACCCAAGTGATTCTCTTGCCTCAGCCTCCCAAAGTGCTGGGATTACAGGTGTGAGACACCATGCCTGGCTGAGGTCTTTCTTTTTAAAGATGGGAGAATGGCAGTATCTGTGTCCAGTTCTCTTCCTTAAAGCCGACCAAAAACAAGAAGAGTAAAAACCAGAAAACTCCATTTTCAAAGAAACTAAAGCACACAGAACACCAATACACGATATTGGAGATTCAATCACCAGGTATCAAATTCAGGGAAAAGCAATGTGTGTGTGTGCGTGTGTTGTCTGAATGGGAATGAGAGAGAAGAGGTAAGCAAAACAGAAAACCACATTTTTTTCTATAATAAAGTACCGTGTCTACAATTAAAATAGCACAAATATTATCCAAGTTGCTATCATTTGCATGTCCCCTCCAAAACTCATGTTAGAATTTGATTGCCCCTGTAATAGTGTGGAGAGGAAGGACCTTTGGAAGGTGATTAGGTCTTAATCATGAATAGGTTAATGCTGTTGTTGCAGGAGGGGGTTAGTTATCTGCATGGTGGGCTCTCAATAAGAGGAATGAGTGGAGCCTGATTTCCTCTCTGTTCAGTGTG
>NW_012113553.1:11990-12531 GCF_000951035.1 Colobus angolensis palliatus | reverse complement strand
TCTAGATCGGCTGATAAGGGACAAATCCGCAAGATATTTTCTAAGTGAGAAAGCATGGCCCGACAGGACCGCACACAGACGGCTGTGCCGGTGTTTGAGGAGGCACCCGCAGCGGTGCCCTAGAACATCTCCCGCGGGAGCAGCCTCTAAGGGGAAGCCTGGAGCGGAGGAGGGGCTCATCTCACTGTGTCCTTCCCTACGCTGCTCCCAGCTCACGTCACATACAGATAAGGTCCAATTTTTAAAATTAGGTAACTTTTCAAAAAATGTGGGAGCAACAGGGTTCTGCACAGTAAGGAGTGTGAGCTGGCTCGGGGGTGGTGGAGGCCGGGGGCACCGGGAGGCCCTCAGATAGGTCAGAAGTCCTAGGGGAGGTGGCCCTGGAATGGCCTTGCCGCGCTCTTTGTCCTCTGAGCCACGCTGGAGTGAGCTCACAGGAAACCAACTCACCGGTTCCTCTAAGAGGAGCTGGGCAAGGGGGAGGGGTGGTGTTTCTAGAAAATCCTTTAGCATCCGCATTCTCGCTGATGGGAGGGCAGAT
>NW_012113553.1:6035-7755 GCF_000951035.1 Colobus angolensis palliatus | reverse complement strand
CCCTTCCCAGAACCCCAGGCCCTTATCCGGCCCTCAGCTGCCCCGTGCTTCTCTTCCGTTACAGAGGTCCACCTCTGAACCTGCTGAGAGGTAGCCACCCACCCTCAGTGGTGGCTGGGGCCGACAAGCCCTGCAAGCCACAAAAACATCATATAAAATAATGGGAGGGGTGAGCAAACCGCAGCATGTGGACCAAACCAGCCTGTGACCTGTTTCTGTAAAGAAGGTCTTATTGGAACACAGCCATGCCCATTGCTGTACATATTGTCTATGGTTGCTTTTAAGCCTCAGATATGGACTTAAATAGTTGCAGCAGAGCCCAGTGGCCTGCCAAGCTGAGAATATTTACTGTATAGCCCGTTACAGGAAGTGCTGGAGATCCCTGATGTTATGATGATTAAGATGCTCCTTTGCCTCTGTAGTGTGTTACATTTTAACAGAACTTTCTGGAGACGGTGTCTGCAGAGGACTGGCTGTTGTGTTGACAGTTGCATCATTTTCTTAGGATGGTGGAGGCTGTGGTGCCCACTGCACCGTCAAAGCCCTGCTTGATGGCTTCCTGCACCTCCTTGGCACAAAGCTGGTCCCCACCCCGCCAGGGCCTGCAGCTCTGGCCCCACTGAAGACCTCAGCCTTGTGGGGCTGGGCGACGAGCACTGGTTTTTGGTTCATGAGACCCATGAGGATGCTGGTGGCCCTTTGGATGGGTGTGACTTCCCTACAGCAAACAGGTGACAAAGCCACTTGCATCTAGTTCTTATGCAATGTACAAATAAACTTCTGCCTTGAGAATCTCTCCTGCTTTTTTAAAAAAAAAATATTTGCAGATTCACATACAACTTATGAGAATTAATACAGAAAGATCCCATGTGTCCTTTACCCAGTTTTTCCTGTGATAGTACCTTGTAAAGTTGTGGAACACTATCACCACTAGGAGACTGACCCTGACGCAGGGGCACAGCACATATCTGTCACCATGAAGATGCCTCCTGCTGCCCTCTTTTAACCACACTCACTTGCCCCCTGACTCCACCTCACCTTAACCCCTGACAACCATTAGTCTGTTCTCCATTGATAGAACTTTATCATTTCAAGATTATTGCATAAATGGAAGCATACAACATGAACCTTTGGGTATGGCTGCTCCACTCAGCATAATTCTCTGGAGATGCATCCAGGTAGATGTGTGGATCAACCTATTACTTTGTATTACTGAGTAGTAATTCAGGGTATGGATGAGCCACTTTCAACCATTTACCTGTGGAAGGACAATTGGGTTGCTTCTAGGTTTTGGCTATTGTGAATAAGGCTGTCATAGACACTCATGCACAGATGTTTGCTTGAACATGGAATTAATACAGCAAAGCCTGGCCAAGAGAAGGCAAAGGACTTTGGCTGTAGATTCCCTTTTCTGGTGGACTCCATTGCTGGAGGCACATCAGGTCAAAAAGGAACGTAAGCACCTTCAGTGGATGCTCCTCCTCGTGTCCCTACTCTTTCTACTCCAGGTCTAGGTTAGGGTCCTAGCTCCTCCATCACTCCTGGCTCCCCCATCACTCCTGGCTCCTCCCCCATCACTCCTGGCTCTCCCATCACTCCTGGCTCCCCCATCACTCCCAGCTCCTCCCTCATCACTCCTGGCTACCCCATCACCCATCACTCCTGGCTCCTCCCCCATCACTCCTGGCTCCCCCATCACTCCTGGCTCCCCCATCACTCC
>NW_012113553.1:0-301 GCF_000951035.1 Colobus angolensis palliatus | reverse complement strand
AAACAGAAAATAAAAAAAAGAAAATAGGAAGGATCAAAGTCTCAGGCCTAACAGGGCCGTGATAGAAATCTGATTTTTGGCCTGGCTCAGTGGCTCACGCCTGTAATCCCAGCATTTTGGGAGGCTGAGGCGGACAGATCATTTGAGGGCAGGAGTTTGAGACCAGCCTGATCAATATGGTGAAACGCCATCTCTACTAAAAACATAAAAAATTAGCCAGTCGTGGTAGTCCATGCCTGTAATCTCAGCTACTTGGGAGGCTGAGGCAGGAGAATCGTTTGAACCCAGGAGGGGGAGGTTG
>NW_012113552.1:0-1063 GCF_000951035.1 Colobus angolensis palliatus | reverse complement strand
TGAAAATCACATTTCTCTGGAGAGGATCAGAGGACAGGTTGAAAAAAACGGGAAAATGCCTTGAGTTTTGTATGATTTTGATGCCAGCATTTTGCTATGGAGGCAAAATAACTGTAAAAATGTTTATTGTCTCTTTTCCAGTTGAAAGAGGTTGTTTGATTCCAACCTCCTTTCTAAGTGGCAAGGCTTATATCATGGATCCTTGGGAAAGAGGTGGAATTTACCAATTTTGGAAAGACTTGGGGTAGGGGGGCTTGTAGAACTCTCTGGCAAGCTGAAAGAACAGCATGAATTGTATGCCATGAATTGAGTAGAATTTCTCCAGTCAGTGTCCCCAGAAATCTACCATGAGAAACAGCAGAGGAAGCATTGTGCTCTCCATGCTCTAAACAATACCTTCCAGGTCAACCATGCCTTCACCCAGGAAGTGCTATGAGAGATTTTTTCATAAGTTGTCTCTAAACACTATGGTGACATGTCACAGGGGAAACACGCTGGGAAATGCAAATCAAAATGTGCACATTGCTATGGCAGGACCTGAAGCTAAATGCTATAAAGCTGTTACCCTGAAGAAAGGAGCATAAATTGATTGCTCTCACCAAATCCTGGGTTTTTAGCAAGAAACTTTCCTCCATCGGGTTCAGGAATCTCTAGAAACTTTACCCCAAAAGGCAACACTCTATTTGTGTTTTTGGAAATAGGAGAGACCATAAACTAAAACCAATAAAAGCAATTGAAAGTGTGTTCAGAATCTTTTTTTTTTTTTTTTTTTTTTTTTTGAGGCAGGGTCTCTCTCTGTCACCCAAGCTAGAGTGCAGTGGCGTGATCTTGGCTCACTGCAACCTCTGCCTCCCGGGTTCAAGTGATTCTCCTGCCTCAGCCTCCTGAGCAGCTGGGGTTATAGGCACACGCCACCACACCTGGCTAATTTTTGTATTTTTAGTATAGACGAGGTTTCACCATGTTAGCCAGGCTGGTTTTGAACTCCTGATTCACCCACCTTGGTCTCCCAAATTTCTGGGATTATAGTATTGAGCCACCGAGCCCAGACATCTTTTAAAAA
>NW_012113551.1:0-1513 GCF_000951035.1 Colobus angolensis palliatus | reverse complement strand
TGTTGGAAAGACCTAAGTTTCTGGATGTGAAGAAAAGGCCTGTGTGGATTTCCATTCATTGACACCTGTTAGAAAACTTGGCTGGTAAAATTACTGGGGACAGGATAAGCTCCATTTCTCAGAGGAGTGAAAGGTTCATCAGAAATCTCTAATATTGCTGCTTGCATTTTGCTGAGAGGTATTTATTTAAAGGCATTTTTGTAATTGCTAGAATTAAAACTGATTACATTTCAGAACCAGTTTTCAGCCTTTATTTCTGGGTTAACTTTTATAGACAGAGGTGTTTGTGACCATGTTCTCACCATGCTTGATGGCCTTTTGTTCCTTCCTCACAGGGGAACTGCCACCTAAAGTTCTCAGAGGACACTGCCAATCTATATTCCTACTGCTTCCTTTAATTTTAATGGTAAGCATGACTTCTTACCTGAAAAAATTCATACTGAACATTCTATTTTTAGAATGGTTATAAGGAAGGGACACCCGATTAAAATGCTCAAGCTCAAGCTAGGAGCCTTACATTTCTGCCTAGATAAAAAGGCAGGTATGAAGTTATTTCCTAAGATTCTCATCTTATAAGCATTGACTATTTTGGGACATCCTTAAGAAGGGCTTATTGAAACTGAATTCGGTACAGACAACATCTCAAAGGCATTTGAAGATGTATTTGAATACCAAAGATATTTAACCACATAGCAGAAGAAAATATCTTTATGAAATAAGCATTGTGCTTTCATAAGTTGAGGGAAAAAACTATCATTGGGGTATGTTATTTGTTGGATTCAGATGCATTTATATTCTCAAAGTTGCTGGAGCATTTACAACCTGGCTCAGACTAGCCCACACAGGCAAGAAAGAGCCACTGTCCATATTCTCATATTCTAACAATGTGGGAAACACACACAGAGAGAGAGAGACTTAAATACATTGTAATTAGATATATTTAATTATGAAGGTTCCTCAAAATGCAATCATATGTGATAAAATGATTCCTGGTATAACAAATCAGCTACGTATTACATATAAAGGCCTTTTATAACCTCAGTCAGAAACACTTAGACTATTTTATGGCATATACCATTTTAAGCAACTAATAGAAAGCTAAGTTCAACCATGAGAAATGCACACACACAAGCAATTGTGCAAAACCATTTTAGGCAAGGGTCTAATGAATTTCCTAGAAGACATGTACAAATCACTTGCCTAGGAGTCTGTAACACCCAGTTCAAAAAATTTCAGTTTGTTAGAATTCTTCATGGTTGCAATCTAGAAGGCTTTGGATCTTCCATTCAGTATCACTTTCAGTTTGACTACAACTGATTGCCCACACTTATCTTTCACTAAGCCCCATCATGAGCCTTCTTTTGTCAGGAAGACAGCTAAGTTTGCCCTGGCACACTGGCTCATTTTCACATGTATAACTTGTTCACACTCTCCTTCATTGATGCAGTCACATGCATTTATGGTGGCTCAACAAGGTAGCTGGCCTTGGGATACGTCAACAAATAAGATAGAA
>NW_012113550.1:0-1236 GCF_000951035.1 Colobus angolensis palliatus | reverse complement strand
AGGGCCCGTCCAGTGTCACTGGCACCGCCTTGTGTGGAAGGTAAGCCTGCCCCCACTTTACAGATGGCACTGAGCCCCGCAGAGGCAACTTGTTCCTGGCACTGCTATTCCGACCTCAGGCTGGCCCGTGTCGTTCTCACTTTTCTTTCCTCAAACCAAACAGGCTGGACTTGAGACCTGCCCAAAGTCCTAAAGCAGTGTTCCCAGGGAATGTCCCCCAGTGACAAAACCAGGATATTAGAGGCCAAATCTCTGGTCAAGAATATTAGAGGCGTGCGGGGTGAGATGCCCACGTGGCTCTCTGGGAGCCTCGGGGAGGGACATGGCATGTACTTCCTGGTATCATCTCACGTGACCTTCGAAACAACCCAGACTGCAGGGCTCCCGTTTCACAGAGGAGGCCACAGCACTGCACGCAGGAGCTGTGTCTCAGCCAGCACCGTCCAAACCCAAAGACGGGCCTCCTGCAGCACATCACGCTGGCCCTGCAGCCACCACAGAAAGAGATATGAAGCCCGGCGGTGCTGCTCCAGGGCAGAGGTTTAGGAATCTCGATCATTCCTTCCCCTCCAACCCTGGGATTAGAGGCGGATGGGGAATTTCTAGATACAAGGCCCAGGTAGAAGAACAGAGGCCCATCTTGGCTCTGCCTCAGTTGGCTGTGTGATGTCAGGCAGGGAAAGGCTCCTCTCTGAGCCTTAGGGTCCCATCTGCAAACCGAGCTGCTAAATGGTGCCTCTCCTCGCATGCCCTCTCCCAGCATCCTTAGCAAACTGAAATGAGCTAAGGCTGCTAAGCAGACAGGGGCAGCACATGATCATTCTCACCACTCCTGCCTCCTCAGTGGAGCCTCAGGCCCTCCAGAACCCCCAGCCCCATCCCCTGCCCCATCTGGGCCTGTCTGCTAAGGGGCTGTCATAGCAACCAGACAGGCAGAGGGAGGCATGTTTGCCTGAGGCCCAGGCTGGTGTAGCTGGCTGCCTGGGGGTCAGGATGGAGGGAAGGCCCCTCCTCACACTA
This sequence comes from Colobus angolensis palliatus, assembly GCF_000951035.1. Taxonomy (NCBI): domain Eukaryota; kingdom Metazoa; phylum Chordata; class Mammalia; order Primates; family Cercopithecidae; genus Colobus; species Colobus angolensis. The sequence continues at coordinate 216 of NW_012113550.1, read as the reverse complement.
CCTCAGGGTATAGTGAAGGGGCTGCTGGGCTCATGGCCCCTGGGGTGCAGCTTCTGCGCCTCTCTTCCCTTCCACTCCTCCCTGGGTTCCCACCCCACCGCCCTCCACCAGGCAGCCAGCACCACCTTCCACACACAAATCTGGCTGAGTCCCTGCCTGCTGGCCAGCATTCTGAGGCTCCCGGTCTGCTACGATGTGGGCCCTCCCTCTGCAGAG
>NW_012113549.1:0-1139 GCF_000951035.1 Colobus angolensis palliatus | reverse complement strand
CTAGCCGGGTGAGGTGGTGGGCGCCTGTAGTCCCAGCTACTCAAGAGGCTGAGGCAGGAGAATGGTGTGAACCCAGGAGGCGGAGCTTGCAGTGAGCCGAGGTCACGCCACTGCACTCCAGCCTGGTCCAAGAGTGAGACTCTGTCTCAGAAAAAAAACAAAAACAAAACAAAACAAAACAAAACCACATTTAATTGTATTAACATTTGTGTTGCTTTGTGGTTTTCACAGTGCCTCTGTGTTTTTATTCTGGCCACACAACTCTGAGAGGTGGGCAGAGTGAATTTATCCCTATTTTGTAGATGATGAAACAGGCACAGAGAGAATAAGTGGTTTGTCCAACTTTGTGTTGCCAATAAATAGTAGAGCTGCAAGGAGAACCTAGTTTCCTGAGGCCTAGTTTAATCCTTTCCACTAAATCATGTTGTAGAAAATACACCATAACTAAAACCATGTTTGTTATAGTGCCATTCTTTTCTGTGTGTGGGTTTTTGTTTTTTTCTTTGTTTTTTGAGACGGAGTTTCGCTCTTGTTGCCCAGGCTGGAGTGCAATGGCGCAATCTCGGCTCACCTCTGCCTCCTGGGTTCAAGCGATTCTCCTGCCTCAGCCTCCCAAGTAGCTAGGACTACAGGTATGTGCCACCACGCCTGGCTAATTTTGTATTTTTAATAGAGATGGGGTTTCTCCATGTTGGTCAGGCTGGTCTCGAACTTGTGACCTCAGGTGATCTGCCCACCTCAACCTCCCAAAGTGCTGGGATTATAGGCGTGAACCACTGTGCCCAGCCTTCTGTGTGTTTTTCAATTGCAGATGCACACACTCCCCCCATGATAAATCTCTCTAGCAAGCTGAAGGACTTGTATATTTTCTGTACTATATTTTATAGTGCTTAGGAATGTCCTTGATACACACTTTTCACTTTAGAGGAAAAAAAGGGAGGGACCTGACGTTTATCTGCAATGACTATGACTATCATTATGCTAGATACATTATCTCATTTAGCCCTCTTAACAGCTCGAAGGTGACACCACTGTCCCACCCTCTTATTCCTCATAAGGAATCTGAGCTTCAGACATCTTTTTTTTTTTTGAGACGGAGTCCTGCTCTGTCTCCCAGGCTGGAGTGCAATGGTGCGATC
>NW_012113548.1:0-1229 GCF_000951035.1 Colobus angolensis palliatus | reverse complement strand
AGACGGAGGCTTGCTGTGTCACCCAGGCTGGAGTGCAGTGGCGCATTCTCGGCTCACTGCAAGCTCTGCCTCCTGGGTTCAAGTCATTCTCCTGCCTCAGTCTGCCGAGTATTGGGACTACAGGCGCCCGCCACCACACTTAGCTAATTTATATATATATATATTTTTAGTAGAGACAGGGTTTCACCATGTTAACCAGGATGGTCTAGATCTCCTGACCTCGTGATCCACCCGCCTCGGCCTCCCAAAGTGCTGGGAATACAGGCGTGAGCCACCGCACCCAGCCGGGAACTGACTTCTTTATTTGTTCTGAAATGTATAGCTAATTATCTCAAGCCATTTGCTGAAGAGTTGATTCTTTACTCATTGATTTGAAATTACTGTCCACTCTCATTTCAAAGTTTCAGAATTTAAGTGGTTGGAGAGAACCATCAGCAAGTTCCCTGATGCACGTCCTCATTTAACATATGGAGACAACAGCTTCTCCATCAATATATCTCATAATATTGCTGTCAAGAGATAGATGTGAACATTTGAGTAAAGACCCTATGCCCTAATATTGACAAGGCAACAAGAACAACAAACAGGACTCCTATTTCTCAAGTTTTTGAAGATATCTGTTCATCTGAAAAGTCACTGGGGTCCACGGGGAAAAGTCCCAAACCCATAGGTCATGTTTGAGACATAAATGCCAACACTCACATGTGAGGAGATTTGGGTTTGGATTTTGGTACAAGGCGCTCATGCAAAAAGGGAAGTGAGAAGGCAGGCACCTATGGATGGACAGAGTGTCAACCTGGGCACAATTCAGTTCTGTGAATTTCAAGAGGTCACAAATGCCACTCTCATACTGTGAGCTTCTTGAGGCCAAAAGGCCGAGTCCGGTTTGCCCTCAAGCCTAGATGCATAGCAGGCATCTAATCAAACTTATTACACTGATTTTAAATGAATTTTTCCAGTTGGGGACACACTGGAAAATCAGAAGGTTGTGGGAAGGCGAATACTTCTCTTCTTCCATCCCTACTCCAAAATATTCTCTCATTTCTGTATTTAGCTGCAAATGAAGGAAAACCTGAGTAAGCATGGCTTTAAAAAGAGGGGATTTTATTTTCTTTTCTGTCTCACTCATCAAGAAGCCCAAAGCGGCAGGGCGCAGTGGCTCAAGCCTGTAATCCCAGCACTTTGGGAGGCCGAGATGGGCGGATCACGAGGTCAGGAGATCGAGACCA
>NW_012113547.1:0-1267 GCF_000951035.1 Colobus angolensis palliatus | reverse complement strand
ATGGGTGCAGCACACCAACATGGCACAAGTATACATATGTAGCCCTTATTTCTTTACTTGTAATGTGGGGAGTACAATCTGCCCCATGAAGCTCTTAAAAGGATAAAGAAAAATAAAATGTGACAAACGTTTTGCATTCACTGTATAGCAAATGACTACTTGATGGTGTTTTATAGGTGACAAAATAGATGCCCAGAGAAGTTAACCTCCTGTCTTGGGTCCCCCCCGAGTGTTAACAGCAGTGCAGGGAAGCAGCCAAGCATCCTGTCTCTGGCCCATGGCTCTTTTATCCATGTGGAGCACCAGTCCCACACAGAAATCATGTTTAGGCTACAAGTGATTTTTCATATACATCTTCTTTAATTTGCATCTGTCTGCCAAATCCACATATTAGCAAGCTCAAAACTCCAATGGAAAGGCGTAGATAGGATCTTCTGGAAAATTAGATCTGGGATGACCCCAGGAGACCCAAAGAACTATGTGTGAGAAAAAACACAATACCCTGTCACACCCCCTCCAATTGTGGGCAGGTAGATTATTTACTTTGTGGGTTGATGTAACACAATTTTTAATCCCATGTTGGCTACGCTCCACCACTTCCCCCACCATTAGTGGGTGTGTGCTCAGGCAATGTAAACTCAGGAAGGTAATGCAAAACCAGGAAAGTAAATCTGATTCTTACACCTCTCACCCCGCATCAGCCTCCTTCTGTCTTTTTACTTCATTCTCTTCAGCTTTAAAAAACCAGAGGTAAATGTATTTTCAGTTGTCTTTGGCACAGCCCTATTTTGGAAATCATAGACAGCCAGCTGGACCAGGAGTCAGGAAGCCAGGGGCTTTCATCTGGGTCTGACATTGGTTGACTGTGGGCCTTCAGGAAAGTTAGATCAGTCCTCCAGGCTTTTGTTCCCTTTCTGTAAAATGAAAAGAAGACTAGAGTATTTATGAAGTGCTCACTGTGCACCATGTGACTTCAATTGTGTTACTTTATTTAATCCATAAGAGAAAGAACTCTACTAGCTAGGAATATAGATCTGTACCAGGCAAATTTAAAAATGCAGGAGCAGGCCGGGCGCGGTGGCTCAAGCCTGTAATCTCAGCACTTTGGGAGGCCGAGGTAGGTGGATCACGAGGTCAGGAGGAGATCAAGACCATCCTGGCTAACACATTGAAACCCCGTCTCTACTAAAAATACAAAAAACTAGCCGGGCGTGGTGGCAGGCGCCTGCAGTCCCAGCTACTCGGGAGGCTGAGGCAGGAGAATGGC
>NW_012113546.1:0-1404 GCF_000951035.1 Colobus angolensis palliatus | reverse complement strand
AAAAAAAAAAAAAAAAAGTAACCTTGTACAATTGTCTGTCAAGGTCAAATGAGATTATATAGATACAATTCCTAGCACAGTGGCTACCAATGGTAAATACTAGCCAGTCTCTTCTTTTTTAATGCAAACTTTGTATGAAGTATAACATACATCATAGAAAAATGCACTCACCATAAATATATAACTTGATTAATTTTCAAAAACAAGCACACCTGTGTAACTAGCACCTAGCTCAAGAAACAGAACATTACTAGCCCACCTGAAGTCCCCGTCAAGCCACCTTTTTCTGATCATTACTTCAATTTACCATAGGTATGTTTTAAATGTTTTGAGATTAATATAAATGGAATTACAGAGTATGTCCTCTTTTTGTCTAGCTTCTCTTGTTCAACATTACGTGTGTGAGTTTCATTAATTTGTGTTGGCATGTATATTTGTGATTCATTCATCCAAATCACTGTATACTATTCTATTGTATCACAATGTATTAATCCATTCCTCAGGCAATGAGCATTTGAGTGGTTTCCTTTTTGCTAGTATGAATTTTGTTGCTAATCATTATTCTAATACATGTCATTGGTGAACATGTGTAGTCATTTCTATTGTATATGTATGTATTTCCATTGAGAATATTTCTAGAAGTGAACTGCTGGGTCATAGAATCTGCATATGTTCAAATAGTTTTGCAAAGAGGCAAAGTAGTTCTCCTTCCTTTTCCCTTTACAAAGGAATTTGCCTCAAGGTTCTTTTAAATAAGTGAGATAGTACATTTATCACATAAATCTATTTAACAAAATCTAATTGATAACCTTTGATGATATTCCCATTATATAAAGTAAAATATGTCTGTACTTGTAACTTTATTTCGGAGGGTTCCTTGGGAATTTCTCTCTCTTCACCACCAAAAAGTCATTTGACAACTGTTTATTTCAGGCGTTTCTTACCTCTCAATTCTGTGAATGTAACCCTTCAATTATTTACTTGTTCTCACTGAATCTTGGCTTGCTGTTCTAAAATGCAGCAGGAACAGTCAACAGGGTACACCCACTTTCATTATTCAGCTCTGATGACATTCACAAAGTTTTGCCTTCAAACTGCCTAAAGAATTGTTATATTAATATCTTCCCCAGCTGGGCGTGGTGGCTCATGCCTGTAGTCCCAGCACTTTGGGAGGCTGACGCGGGTGGATCACTTGAGGTCAGGAGTTTGAGACCAGCCTGGCCAACATGGCAAAACCCTATCTCCACTAAAAATACGAAAGTTAGCCAGGCTGGTGGCACACACCTATAATCCCAGCTACTCTGGAGGCTGAGGCAGGAGAATCACTCAAACTGGGGAGGTGGAGGTTGCAGTGAGCCGAGATCGCGCTACTGTACTCCAGCCTGGGCGACAGAGCCAGACTCC
>NW_012113545.1:0-1528 GCF_000951035.1 Colobus angolensis palliatus | reverse complement strand
GGGGAGAGGGATGACGTGGGATGGGGAGAGAACACACACAGAGTCGTGACCATGAGCGTGTGGAAGAGGACAGGAGCCCAAAATGGCCTGAGGTCATTTCAGACAGTGGCATAAGGAGGACAGGTTGTAAGACTGTGCCAGGCAGAATTATGAATCATAAACAAGACCCCTCTCCCTCTAGCTGTTTAAGCAGCAAGGATTTGTTTCTTTAAAAAAAAAAAGGAGTTACTTTTGGATCCCTGGAAGAGCCAAAGAGTCAGTTTGGAGTCTGTGCAACCAGGACCCATGACCAGAATCCGAGTGTCTGTTGCTGTTGCTGCTGCAGCAAGACAACCTTGCAGCCCAGAAAGTGGAGTCCGAAAGGTGCTGCGGTCCTTCCTCCCATCGCTCTGTATAGGAACACTTCTTTGTGGGTGCCTTTGTCAAAGCCCATGTTCCAGCTCCCAGGGAAGCCTGACCAAATGAGTTCTGCCTTCTCCCGTGGGGAAGCAGGACAAATATTGTGGGAAAAGGTTGTTCAAGGATCCAGGTACCCACTTTCAAAATAAATGTCCTCCACAGAGGCACAGTGTGAGCTGGCTCTTGTGCCTGACTAGGGAACAGTGACATTGGACTTGGCTTCATATACCCTGACCAGGAAGCAGCACCTCCTACAGCCACGGAGAGCCTCCAGGGTCCAGGACACCCAGGTGTGGGGCTTCTGGGCAATTGAACCTGTAGGAAAACTGATCTCTGAAAATATGAAAAGTTCACTCATCCCAAGATATGAAAATGACTGACAGTGCCACAGTGGCTCATGCCTGTAATCCCAGCACTTTGGGAGGCTGAGGTGGGCAGATCACCTGAGGTCAGGAGTTTGAAACCAGCTGGCCAACATGGCGAAACCCCATCTCTACTAAAAATACAAAAATTAGCCGGGCATGGTAGCAGGCGCTTATAATACCAGCTACTTGGGAGGCTGAGGCAGGAGAATGGCGTGAACCCAGGAGGTGGAGGTTGCAGTGAGCTGAGATCCAGCCACTGCACTCCAGCCTGGGTGACAGAGCAAGACTCCGTCTCAAAAAAAAAAAAAGAGATTTTGATCCACTAAAAATAGTAAGATCAAGCATTTCTTGAGGGGCTACTATGCATAGAACATGGAACTAGACTCAAGGATTCCACATATGAGGAAATACGATCTGAGACCTGGTCCTTGGAGGTGTGAAATCTGACTGTGTAAAGTAAGTGGTTACCCACCCAAGGCAACCCTTATGAAGGCCAAGTAAGCAGTCAGAGAAGAGATGAGACTGCAGTTCACAGCCATGTGCCACTTCAGTGAGCTGGGGCATCAATGGGATGGATGAAGACATAGGACCAGACGCTTTGTCCCTGAAAGGCACAGACGGCATCTACAAAGCAGAGGAGACATGGATGGAGATGGTGGCCCTCCCCTAGCCTGGCTCAGGGTGTGTGGGGTCAGGAAGAAGGATCACAACCCCAGGGTAGGGTCTAGGGTTCCACTCCAGCCACATGTAGAGGGCCCAAGTAT
>NW_012113544.1:0-1306 GCF_000951035.1 Colobus angolensis palliatus | reverse complement strand
ATTTCTCCCAATGCTATCCCTCCTCCACCCGACCCCATAACAGGCCCCCATGTGTGATGTTCCCCACCCTGTGTCCAACTGTTCTTATTTTTCAATTCCCACCTATGAGTGAGAACATGCAGTGTTTGGTTTTCTGTCCTTGTGATAGTTTGCTCAGAATGATGGTTTTCAGTTTCATCCATGTCCCTGCAAAGGACATGAACTCATCCTCTCTTATGGCTGCATAGTATTCCATGGTATATATGTGCCACATTTTCTTAATCCAGTCTGTCATTGATGGACATTTGGGTTGGTTCCAAATCTTTGCTATTTTGAATAGTGCCACAATAAACATACGTGTACATTTGTCTTTATAGCAGATTTAAAATCCTTTGGGTATACATACAGTAATGGGGTCACTGGGTCAAATGGCATTTCTAGCTCTAGATCCTTGAGGAATCACCACACTGTCTTCCACAATGGTGGAACTAGTTTACACTCCCACCAACAGTGTAAAAGTGTGCCTATTTCTCCACATCCTCTCCAGCATCTGTTGTTTCCTGACTTTTTAATGATCGCCATTCTAACTGGTGTGAGATGGTATCTCATTGTGGTTTTGATTTACTCTGATGGCGAGTGATGATGAGCATTTCTTCATATGTCTGTTGGCTGCGTAAATGTCTTCTTTTGAGAAGTGTGTGTTCATATCCTTTGCCCACTTTTTGATGGGGTTTTTTCCTTGTACATTTGTTTAAGTTCTTTGTAGATTCTGGATATTAGCCCTTTGTCAGGTGGGTAGATTGCAAAAATTTTCTCCCATTCTGTAGGTTGCCTGTTCACTCTGATGACAGTTTCTTTTGCTGGGCAGAAACTCTTTAGTTTAATTAGATCGCATTTGTCTATTTTGGCTTTCATTCCCATTGCTTTTGGTGTTTTAGTGATGAAGTCTTTGCTCATGCTTATCTCCTGAATGCTACTGCCTTGGTTTACTTCTAGAGTTTTTATGGTTTTAGGTCTAACATTTAGGTCTTTAATCCATCTCAATTAAGTTTTATATAATGTGTAAGGTGTAAGGAAGGGATCCAGTTTCAGCTTTCTACATATGACTTCTTTTTTTTTTTTTTTTTGAGATGGAGTTTTGATCTTTTTGCACAGGCTGGAGTGCAATGATGCGATCTCAGCTCACTGCAACCTCTGCCTCCTGGGTTCAAGTGATTCTCCTGCCTCAGCCTCCCGAGTAGCTGGTATTACAGGCACCTGCCACCACTCCCGGCCAATTTTTAGTATTTTTAGTTTTAGTAGAGATGGGGTTTCAGCATGTTGGCCA
>NW_012113543.1:0-1723 GCF_000951035.1 Colobus angolensis palliatus | reverse complement strand
GGGGTTTCACCATGTTGGCCAGGCTGGTCTTGAACTCCTGACCTCAGGCGATCTGACTGCCTCGGTCTCCCAAAGTGCTGGTATTACAGGCTTGAGCCACTGCCCCCGGCCAGGTCCCACTCCTTCTAAGGCAACGTCCTTGGCAATGTCCTTCTCCCATCCTCTCAATTTCTTCTCATGTAAAATGGGCATCATGATACCTACCAATTAGTATGACTATGAAGATTAAGTGTGATAAGGTGATATGGTTTGGCTGTGTCCTCACCCAAATCTCATCTTGAACGCCCACGTGTTGTGGGAGGGACCTGGTGGGAGGTAACTGAATCATGGGGGTAGGTCTTTCCCGTGCTGTTCTCGCGAAAGCAAATAAGTCTCACGAGATCTGGTGGTATTATAAGGGGGAGTTTCCCTGCCCAATTTCTTTGCTGCTGCCGTCCACATAAGATGTGACTTGCTCCTCCTTGCCTTCTGCCATGATTTTGCGGCCTCCCCAGCCATGTGGAACGGTAAGTCATTAAACCTCTTTCTTTTGTAAATTGCCCAGTCTTGGGTATGTCTTTATTAGCAGCGTGAAAACAGACTAATACATAAGGCATGTGAGAATGCTTTGTGAACTGATTAACTACTGAACTAATATTAGTGATTATGACAAATATCAAGGCCATGGGTAACTGAATAGCATGGAGGAGGCAGTACCAGAGCTTGTAAGCTCTGCAGAGGGTTGGAGTGTCAGCTCAACCCAGCTAACATACATGCATCGGATGCCGGAGATGGAAGAAAGAAAAGTTGTGATCTTCATCTGCAAGGTGAGGAGGATGGGGTGGTTCTTAAACCTTCTATAGCCGAATGCTAAGAGCATGGCTCTGGAGGCAAGTTGCCTGTGTTCACATCCTGTTTCTGCCAGGTACTATTTGCGTGACCCTGGGTGAGGTGTGTAACCTCCCTGTGCCACCTTTCCTCATCTGTAAATGAGGATCGTAGTGTCATCCACCTCAGTGTTGTTGCTTTCAGGTAACAGTGCCTGACACATAGGAAGTGCAAAATAAATGTTAGCTGTGATTGCTCTTGCTAAGATCCCATGCTTCCCACAGTGCTTTCAGACTCTATCTTCAACATACCCTGCCTCCCATCAACATTTGTATCAAAATCTATTTTTTTGAGGCAAAGTCTCAACTTTGTCACCCAGGCTGGAGTACAGCGGAGCCATCTTGGCTCACTACAACCTCCGCCTCCTGGGTTCAAGCAATTCTCCTGCCTCAGCCCCCCCGAGTAGCTGGGATTACAGGTGTGCACTACCATGCCTGGCTAATTTTTGTACTTTTAGTAGAGATGGGGTTTTACCATGTTGGCCAGGCTGGTGTCAAACTCCTGGCCTCAAGTGATCTGCCTGCCTCAGCCTCCCAAAGTACTGGGATTACAGACGTGAGCCACTGCGCTCAGCCAAAATCTACTTTTTGTAGTATATGCTGCAGATTCCCTGACGTTGGGGTCAGGACCATTTTTGTTATCATTGCCTATCCACTGCCTAACATGAGGTGCTCAGATTTGGTGAATTAATAAATGAAAGGAGAAATAAGCCCTCTGCTCCCCAGAATTATACTGTCCAACCAAGGCCTGTCAATAAGTATTTGCAAAGTAACACCTGCAACAAATAAAACATTTACGTTTATTGATTCAATAAGTAGTTGCAAAGTAACACCTGCAACAAATAAAACATTTACGT
>NW_012113542.1:19662-20090 GCF_000951035.1 Colobus angolensis palliatus | reverse complement strand
CTCAAAAATAATAATAATAATAAAATAAATAAATAAATAAAATAAAAATACAAAAAAATAGCTGGGCATGTTGGCGCACACCTGCAGTTCCAGCTACTCAGGAGGCTGAGGCAGGAGGATTGCTTGAACTCAGGAGGCGGAGGTTGCAGTGAGCCAAGATCGCACCAATGCACTCCAGCCTGGTGACAGAGAAAGACTCCGTCGCAAAAAACAAAACGAAACAAAAATGATATACCCCTATAGGGCACTTAGATGATTGGATCTCGCAGGACTGGAAGTTTCTCTGGGTGAGTCAGTGAGTGAGTGATGAGTGAATGTGAAGGCCTAGGATACTCCTGTACACTATTGTAGACTATAAATACAGTCCACTTATGCTACATCAAATTTACAAAAACCTGTTTTTATTTCTTCAACAATACATTAACCTT
>NW_012113542.1:13508-15092 GCF_000951035.1 Colobus angolensis palliatus | reverse complement strand
CTTCTTTCTTCCTACTTGTCTTTTTCTTTTCCTCCCAGAATTTAAGGGTAATTACAAGAATATGTAAGATAAAATAAGAAGCATTTAAGTGGCTTCCTTAAGTCACATACCTGCAAGCAGGTCACAAATATAAGAGCTGTAAAGTTAAAAAAGCTCAATATTTTTCAAAAGGGTTTGTATTCAACCCTGGTTGTAGTGAAATGTAAAGGGGGAAGACCTGCCAATTGTGGCCTTTTTGCTAACTCTTGTTAGGTGACACCATGCAACAGGTTTCCACATGCACTCACGTGCACCTGCACACAGACACACACTGACAGAGAACTCAATGCACGAGAGACATCAGTCACTCAGGTTCACGATCTCATTTCATCTTCCTAATAACTCAGTAAGGTAAGTATATTTCCCCCATTTTGCAAAATGAGAAAATTGAGGCTTTGTGAGCTTACCCAAGCTTTCCAGGTTCACACAGCAGGTAATGGAGGGATCTGAAACAAATCCAGGTTTGTCTGATTCCAAAATCCTTGCCCTTTTGCCTACACAATGTTGCCTCCTTCTAAGACCATAAATATTTCTCAGTGTAAATATTAGTTTCTCAGTATGAGCTTTGTAAACGGCTTTCAGTGGATCCTAAAATGTTTACCTAGAGTGAAGAAGTGTGTTTTGCTCATTAAATGTAACTGAGGCTAATGCCATAGTTTTTGTTGTTGTTGTTGTTCTTCTCCAATCTTCATAGAAGTACATGCGTGCTAAAGTGTTCTTATAGAGTCTTCTTTTCAGATCTTCAGTGTAAGGTGGTAGTAATTAAATGCAGGTTAAAATACAATTTATATTTCATTTTGAAAGTCTTCCCTGTGCCTTGAGGTTTGTGGCAGAGTTGAGTTGAGCTATATGTAAGTACCATGTGGTAGGGGAACTCATTTATAATTTAATGCAGAAGTGGGGGTATGGGGACACAGACTATAATTTTAAAACAAGGGAAAGACTTCTCAGTGGACAGCGGGTTTGAGTTTTTATCAGCAACTGTGATTGTTGTCAATGGATCCATGCCCTTCCCTGCACACTCCACTGCCCTCTCTCATTATTAATCTCTCATTAATTGTTAATCTCTTCCAAATGTTCTCAGCTGAATCCCAGTGTGCTCAGGGCAGCCCTCCTCAGAGTCCCTCAGGCGCTATCTACCACCAGCTGCCCCAAACCTGTCCTCACCCAGGGCTGAGTGAGTTCTTTGCTTTTACTGTTGTTTTTCCCTGACCTCTCAGCCTCTCTTCATCCTGGGGTATTTTCCCAGCACCTCCTTTGAAATGCATCCTATAAAAGTCCCCCTGTCTAAGAGGAGTCAAGGTTTATCTGATGCTATCATCTACCTCACTTTCTGCACACTTACTACGTCAGCTTCGGTGCAGGTGTCCTGGTAGACTCTGCCTCCTCTGACCTCAGGGCCCTTACACATGTTGCTTGCTTCCTGTATCTAGACATCTCTTCCCTGACTCTTCACCTGGGAAAGTATGTTTTGTCTTTGGATCTCAGCTCAATTGACCGTTGCAAGGAAGTGGTCTCTGGCCTCCCAGTCAAAGTCAAAGCCTC
>NW_012113542.1:7254-8693 GCF_000951035.1 Colobus angolensis palliatus | reverse complement strand
GTTGATTCATGTTTGGTTCTTGCTGCTGTAGATATTTTCCCCTCCTGTTTTGTTTGTTTATTGTGTTTTTGTTTCTTTGCCTGCCTGCTTGTTTAGATAAAACAGGATAAGACAAACAACCTACAGAGGCTTAATGAGAGTTAGAGAGAGGACGGAAGTGCACTGTCTGAAAAAGGGAGAGGCTGAAAAGGTTGAGAGATTTTAAGGTGGGCATCCTGTAGAGACAGTGGAGGTTATGGGGGTTTAGTAAATGTCATGAGAATTAGCTACTCAGGCAAGACTGAGTGATGCAGAAAGGGAGGCTGGACTTTGGAAACCAGGACACCCCACCCTGGCACAGACCACAGAGCCCAAACTTGACCAAAACAGAGACTGGCAGCCTTGGGCAGTGGTAATATCAGCCAAGTCCAGTCGATATAGAAAACCAAGAGGCATCCCACAAATGTTCTGTACTGCATAGGAGGCCTCCCAGGAATTCTGAACGACCGCACCACCTCCACTCCACCATCAAATGGGTTCTGTTGAACTACCCACCAGCCATGCTGCTAGGGGCCTGCTAAGGTGTCTTCCAATGCAGAGAAAATGCTCAAGCCTGAACCAGTTATGTTAAATAGGAATGCTGAATCTTCAGGACCCAGAACGTTTAAAACAAGGAATCACCATTTTAAATGAGGAGAAAAAGTGAGAATTGCAAGCAACTACAAAACAAACAAACAAAAACGAAACATGGCTACCCTTCTCAATATTGACAAAGCCTTCCTGGAACAGGGGAACTAGCAGCAGACAATCCCACACTGAGCTCCATCCCTGGCTACATCCTTTGATCAGGCAGTAAATTACGGGAGCTACTTTTGGGCTAGATCTCCAGCCCCCTGATGATCCCTCTAACCCATCAACCTCATCTTTCCGAAATGCAAATGTGAGAACACTTCTCTCCCTTTTAAAATCCTTCCCCAAGTTTCCATCCATCATCAACGATGGTGTTTCTCAGACTGGGTACACAGGCTCCAGGACCGTATGGCAGGAAAGCCCCCAGATAAATGTGCACCAGTGTCAATTTTATTTTTACATTGGTATATGTAAAAGAGTAGAACACAAACTTAGCATAAGTTTTAAAGATAAAATATGAGACTTCCTCAAAATGTTAAGCCTGGAAATGCTTTTTTTGGGCTTTGCCTCTGGAGCTGTCAGATTCCCTGTTCCTTCATCTATGCTTTCAAGAGATGAAAAGGTTAAGAACCTATGGGACAAAAATTCAAATTCCATGGGAGTGCTGCATGAGACCCATCCTGCGTTACCTCTTATCTATATCTGCAGCTCCTTTATCAATTACTCCATGATACAACTTGCTCTTTAGGATGGAAACTCAGAGACTTACTATTTCAAATGGATGTCCCAGTTGCTCACATCCCAAGCCTGTCTTGACCTCCTTTCTTAGT
>NW_012113542.1:1809-3126 GCF_000951035.1 Colobus angolensis palliatus | reverse complement strand
TAGGAGGTGACTTAAGTTGAAGCCAATGTTCTCTCACCATTTTGAAAATCCTGGGGCCCTTAAGAACATCTATTCTGCACCCATGGATCAAGAAGTAATTTTGACTTTTAAGTCTTATTATTCAAGAAATAGATTTTATAAAGCTATAGATGCCATATTGAATCTTATTATTCAAGAAATATATTTTATAAAGCTATGGCTGCCATAGGTAGTGATTCCCCTGATGAATCCGGGCAAAGTAAATTGAGAACCTTCTGGAAGGGATTCACCATTCTAGGTGCCATTAAGAACATGTGTGACTGATGGGAGAAGATCAAAATATTAACTTTAGTGGGCGTTTGAAGGAGATGATTCCAACTCTCATGGATGACTTTGAGGGGTTCAATGCTCTGGGGAGAAAGTCACTGCAGATGGGGTGGAAGTGACAAGAGGACTAAGTTAGAAGTGGAGCCTGAAGATGTGACTGAATCGCTGCAATCTCATGAAAAAAACTCGAACGGATGAAGTTCAAAGTAAGTGTTGTTTTTTATGGGTGAGCAAAGAAAATGGCTTCTTGAGGTGGAATCTACTTCTGGTGAAGATGCTGTGAATACTATTGAAATAACAAAAGATTGAGTATATTACATAAACTTAGTTGATAAAGCAGCAGCAGGATTTGAGAAAACTGACTCCAATTTTGAAAGAAGTTCTACTGTAGGTAAAATGCTACCAAACAGAATTGCATGCTACCTGTTAAATCCTTTGTTAAAGGAAGAGTCAATCTGCACAGCAAACTTCATTGTTTTATTTTTTAAAATTGCCAGTCCCCCAGCCTTTAGCAATCATCACCCTGATCAGTCAGTAGCCATCAACATCAAGCTACCAAAAAGATTACAGCTCACCAAAGGCTCAGATGATCAATAGCACTTTTTAACAATGAAGTATTTTTTAACTAAGGGCTGTACTTTTTTTAGACATACTGCTATTGCACACTTAGTAGACCACAGTATAATGTAAATACAATTTTTATATACCCTGGGAAACCAAAGAACTTGTGTGACTCACTTTATATTCACTTTATTATGGAGATCCGGAACTGAACTTGCAATATCTCTGAATTATGCCTTTATATCTGTTCTCTCTGGGTTGAGGAGAATTTTCAGTAACATCCCCAAGTTCTGAACTACGGTGCCTGGTTTAATCCATACACACACACACACACACACACACACACACTGTAGAGGTGAGGGTGAGGGTGTCGCAGCCCAGAAGAAGGAAAAGAGGAATTGGCCTACAGTTGCTAGGAGTGTCAGTGGGACTTTACGGCAGCTCCTGACA
>NW_012113542.1:0-1759 GCF_000951035.1 Colobus angolensis palliatus | reverse complement strand
TCTCCAGCCTGCCAAGATTATTCTCAGCTGGGATATTTAAAAAAAAAAAAAAAGAAGAAATAGCCTTAAGTCTTCCAATCACAGCCAACTTCCAGCCTCTCCAGCCTGCCAAGATTATTCTCAGCTGAGATAACTTTGGAGAACGGTGCTTCCCAGTACTAAGGTAATGCTGTCTTTATTTTAACAGTGAATGAAGTAAGCTATACAAGCAAGCTGAAGCATTTCAATACCTGCTCACAGCTCCCATCCATTGCAAGAGATATAATTGTCAGTGTATTCTTTTGCTAGGGCTGCAGTAGCAAGTGCTACATATTGAGTGGCTTAAATAAAAGAAATGTCCTGCCTTACAGTTTTAGAGCCTAGAAGTCTAAAGCAGGCCATGCTGCCCCATAAGGTGCTAGAGAAGGACCTATTCCAGGTCCTTCTTCTGGGTTCTGGATTCTGGCTCACTGTAAGCTCCTCCTCCCGGGTTCATGCCATTCTCCTGCCTCAGCGCCCTGTGTAGCTGGGACTACAGGCGCCCACCACCACGCCCAGATAATTTTTTGTATTTTTAGTAGAGACAGGGTTTCACCGTGTTAGCTAGGATGCTCTCGATCTCCTGACCTTGTGATCTGCCTGCCTCGGCCTCCCAAAGTGCTGGGATTCCGGGCATGAGCCACCGTGCCTGGTAGCATCTTTCATGATGACATTTCTGTAAGCAGGCAGCTAGGAGAGGATGAGCTCCATTTTCCCATTTTCTATTCTCCCCACATCCAGAAGATCTGCGTGTGGCCTCTAGAAATCACATTTAATCTATCAATTAGAAATAACAATAATGTTAGAATAATCTTCATGTTTTAGTCCTGATAGTTCAAAAAAGTTAATATCTTGCATTCACTCTTGGCTTAATGCCATAGTCAAATTAGATTTATGAATTTAGCATGATTGCAAGTGAACAGATAGCTGCATGTTCTGCTGAGCCAGTGCAAACCTTTAATGTTTAATTAAGAAGTGGAATTAGGAGTTAAGTAGGCTTTGCTTGGGATATTTAAAAAAAAAAGAAAAGAAATAGCCTTAAGTCTTCCAATCACAGCCAACTTCCAGCCTCTCCAGCCTGCCAAGATTATTCTCAGCTGAGATAACTTTGGAGAACGGTGCTTCCCAGTACTAAGGTAATGCTGTCTTTATTTTAACAGTGAATGAAGTAAGCTATACAAGCAAGCTGAAGCACTTCAATATCTGCTCACAGCTCCCATCCATTGCAAGAGATATAATTGTCAGTGTATTCTTTTGCTAGGGCTGCAGTAGCAAGTGCTACATATTGAGTGGCTTAAATAAAAGAAATGTCCTGCCTTACAGTTTTAGAGGCTAGAAGTCTAAAGCAGGCCATGCTGCCCCATAAGGTGCTAGAGAAGGACCTATTCCAGGTCCTTCTTCTGGGTTCTGGATTCTGGCTCACTGCAAGCTCCTCCTCCCGGGTTCATGCCATTCTCCTGCCTCAGCGCCCTGTGTAGCTGGGACTACAGGCGCCCACCACCACGCCCAGATAATTTTTTGTATTTTTAGTAGAGACGGGGTTTCACCGTGTTAGCTAGGATGGTCTTGATCTGCTGACCTCGTGATCTGCCTGCCTCAGCCTCCCAAAGTGCTGGGATTACAGGCATGAGCCACTGCACCTGACTTAATTTTAATTTTGTATTATTTTGAAGACAAGTTCTTGCTCTGTCACCCAGGCTGGAGCGCAGTGGTGCAAACATGGCTCACTGCCCCTGGCTCA
>NW_012113541.1:0-1465 GCF_000951035.1 Colobus angolensis palliatus | reverse complement strand
AAAAAAAAAAAAAAAAAAAAGACGACTTAATGGATCCCAACTTGGGGACTCAAAATATTTTTCTTTTTAGGTAGAGTTTATAACATGAAAGAAACCATTTGAAAGTATACAATTTGGTGACATTTAGTACATTCACAAAGGTATGCAACCATCAACTCTATTTAGTTCCAGAACATTTTCATCTTGTGCACTCTATGCATTCAGTGTTTATTGAATGATGGAATTTGGGAGAGAAACTGGGGGGCCATTGCAGTCTGAGCTCAACAGTGATCAGGGTTGCATCCCACAGAAACAAAAAACATACCTCTTTCAATGAAGCTATCCTTTATTATGGAAAATAATATCCTTGACCAACTTCCTAAAACACCCGGAAACTCAAATGCAACATGAAGATTAAGTCCCAATTCCCCCATTAGACAACATAGGCTGAACCAGGTATTGAGAATATGGACAAGAAAATTAACAGCTTATTGTAATCTACTGATAACATTTTCCTCCAAATAGAATATACTATGTGTATATGTTTAACTAAGCTTATATTTAATTCAATGTAATTGAAAAAGCTAACATACAATTTAATTCCTGAATAAAATAAAACAGTTGCTTTTTATATGGTGACAGAGTCATTGACTTTTCCCTTCAGTTTATAATCTATAGCCTATACCTTGATTTACTCAGCCTTGGCTAAAGCACATCTTTAATATCTTAGCTGAGCTGACTTGTAAGCAGACAATATTGATAGGGTCAGGGAAGTAGCCCCTTTCCAGGGTTCTGGCCACATAGCTGATATTGTGAGACACTTCTTTTTTTTTTTTTTTTTTTCCAAATCTCCTGTGTCTGTGTTGGGTGTCCTGTAGACACCCAAGCCTGGGCATTTTTTATGAATCTCAGGGAGCCACTCTGCTGCTGAGCTGGCCGCACTCACACATTTCATTTATCCACAATAATAAGAATATCAATACCTTGGATTTATATAGAGCCATTCATCCAAAGAGGTCAAAGCATTTTAATTTAATTGGATGTTCCCGTGGCTTTAAGAGCCCCTAGGTATATTTACAAATGTAATATTAGGAAATGGTCTGCCCTGGTTTAGACAACATAAAACAAGACCTGCATATATACTGGTTTTAGCCGGGTATGGTGGCATGTGCCTGTAATCCCAGCTATTCAGGAGGCTGAGGCAGGATAATCACTTGAACCTGGGAGGCGAAGGCTGCAGTGAGTTGAGATCACATCACTCCAGCCTGGGCAACAAGAGCAAAACTCGGTCTCAAAAAAATAAAATAAAACAAATTAATTAATTTGGGTGTGCTAATTTATTTATCACTTAATTGTATTTCCATTTTGTGATGAAAGTAGGCCATCGTTTTTGACACTTATCCAATTTCCCTTTAAAGGAAGTACTTTTGTGTATTTCTGTTTATAAAAAGCAACACCTGGAAACTCCTTTTTTTTTTTTTTTTTT